>NT_187022.1:751121-1051121 GCF_000001635.26 Mus musculus | reverse complement strand
GTCTCCAGGGATACCAGGCATGCATGTGGTGCACAGACACATATATGCAGGCAATATATATATATATATACAAAACAATAAAGTAAAAATTAAAAATAAATAGGTCATGTTTGGTGGTGCATGCGTTTGATCAGGGTAGTCAGCAGGTAAGACAGAAGGGTCTCTGTGTATTTGAGACCAACCTGGCTTAAGTCACAGGCCATACAGGACTACATAGTAAAACCCTGCCTCAAAAAAAAAAAATTAAGTAAATAAACATAACTAAAACAGACTGTCTACCTGGGACTGTCAGGGGCCACAGCAGGCTGGGACTCAGATCAGTGTCTTGCTCAGTCACCATCAGAGGAGCTTCCTCTTGAAGTAGATGGGAACTCATACAGAGACCCACAATCGGATGATGTGCAGTGAGTGAGAGACTTTAGTACTCAGACCTACAAGGGATGTCTTCATCAAACCCCTCCTCTCAGGGCTCGGGGATCTATGCAGAAGAGGCTCAGAAAGATGCTAAGAACCAGAGAGGATGGACGGCAGCAAGGAAACCTCGTCTTCTGTACACAACCGAGCTGGTGAGCTCCCAGAGCCTACAGCAGCGTGCACAGGGCCTGCACAGGTCCAAGTCACACCAGATTCCAGCTCTGAGCGCCACACAGGGGCCTAGCTCTGTAAGAGGGAAGAAGACATGAGCTCCTACTCCCTAGCCAAGAAGTTATCACCAAGTGACAACTGTTTGCAAAGGAAAGACTAATTTTCTCCAGTGGAGTCTCGCTGGGTATATACACCACACTCAGGGGCAGGTACCACACCCAGAAGTATATAGCCAGCACAGAACAAACTCAGGGATGTTTTTGTAGACTTTTGTTTTTGTATCATATTGCTTTGTTTGGGCACTTTTTATCTTATATTGTTCTTTTGCTTGTATATTATGGTTTCCAAGTCTGGGCTTTTACGGGTTTAGGGATGTGTGTGTGTGTGTGTGTGTGTGTGTGTGTGTGTGTGTGTGTGTGGTGTGTTCCTTGTGCTTTTTTGTTTGGCTTTGTTTTTGCTTTTACTCTCCTTTGTTTATTGTTACTTGTCTGTTTATTTTCTAAATAGAGAGAAAGAAGTCCTGGAGGTGGATGGGGGGAGGGGGGAGGGGGAGGGAGGATCTGGGAGGAGGTGGGGGAGGGGAAACCATAATCAGAATGTGTTGCATGAATTTCCAATAAAAATATGACTAAAAATAGGACTCGCTTTTTTCGCTTTACATGAGCGAATTGAACCTCGATCAAGCTGTTCTGCTTTTGAAAAGGAAATCGTTGAGTCTCATTACCCTTCACCTACTGCCCACTTTCCGTCCCACTCACTGCCCTGCTGACCTGACTGTAGCCTCCCGGAACTGTGGGCCGAGAGAAATGCATCCTTTCTTAAATGGCTTTCTCACCTGGATCCTCTCCCTTCTGCTGAATAAACACTCAGTCAAACGTGTATTACCTTTGTTCTAGGACACACATTATTATAGAAAAACAGCGGGGCTCTATCCCATTTATACGTTTCTAATAGACACAAATGATGCAGTGCTGTATCAGCCTCGGGGACAGTATGCTTAATGGCCAGCATGTAGACTGGAGTCCTAGCTCTGTCCTTTACTCATTGGGTATCTCTAAGTAAATTCCTTAACGCACAATATCTATATTCCAGTTTATAAAAGGAGGATTCATTCAATATTTCTTGCTAGCCCTCTGTGGGCCGGGTATACTTCCATGCTCCAGGGATACAGACAAATTTCTCACCCTCACAAAGCTTATCTAGAATTGCTGTGGGGGTGAAATAAATGAGAATTTGGAAGGTCCTATTTCATTGTAACAATGTTAAAAGTGCAACAAAGGTTACATTTGTATGCGACATCATATTTTAAAATACCCATGAATATTGTGGTACCCTCTCTCCTTTCCTATAACAGTTGGCTGTGTGCCATGTCTTGCACCTATCTTATTTGACTTGCTTATTCCCCAGTGATGGAGACCTGGGTGAGGTGAGAAGACTTAGGAACAAACATTGGGAATCAAATATAGACATCTGGTCCCAAGAGATGCAAAAGAGTCTATCTTCAGAAGACTCGGCACAGAAGAGTGTCAAGGAAAAGGTACAGAGCTGCCAGGGTTAGCAGGCATCCATTAGTGGTCTGATTGTGGAAAAAGAGCATTTGACCGTTTCATGTGGTTATTCTGTCCATGAAGGTCATTACCATGTTCAGACATCAACATTGCAACAGGCAGAGATAAAATTGCTCCTTTTCTGTCAATAGCATGGGGCTCGCTGAAAGCTTTCGCCTACTAGGGGCATGAGAATTAGATTACTCTGTTATTTGTCATAGCTGCTGTTCCTGCTGCCTGTCTCAGTGTGAAGACGTCCAGTCCCGAGATCGTGGTGTGATGCCCACACTCAGATAAGCATTAAGACAAACAACCAATTTGGCTCTCTCAGTTACTTCCCAGTTTTTTGTTTTGTTTTGTTTTGCTACAAAACTGTGGCATACACTCTCAGCGTCCCTCCCCCGTAGATTTGTCCATGAGTTTTTCTAAAAAATTACCCAAGATTAGGAATTCTAGGACAGAGAACAAATCATGTGGTGTCCAGATACATTGCCTAGCTAGTAATACGTTGAAAATGTAACAGGAAAAAAAATATGCCAGTCTATTACATGAGAGTAAAGGGATTCAGTCTTTAATTATAAACATGAAGTATTAGAAAGATGTAGCAAGTTATTTTGAATAAACCACCAAAAGTTAAGGCTAGAGAAAATTGAAGAAAGGGGAAAGGATAAAAACAGAAGTGGGCCAGGTTGAGGAGACAGCCCCATGATTAACAAACACTTGCTATGGAGGAGTGGGGACCAGATTTGAAATTCCAGAACTCATGTAAGGGGCCTCAGAGGGGGCAGCCAGGGCATCCCAGAGCAAGCCACCTAGTGAAATCAGCTGTGTGTAACCTCTGAGCTCTACTGAGAGACCCTGCCTCAGTGAACAAGGTAAGAGAGAGAGCCAAGACTTCTGACATCAACTTAGGGCCTCCACATGCACTCACATACATATGCATGTGTGCCCTGTATATGTGTATGCACACACACACACACACACACACACACACACACACACACACATACACAGAGTAAGATAAAAAGGGAATAAAAATATGCTATACAAAAATTAAACTAGAAGAAAGTTCATGTTGATATAGTAAAAACACACAAAGAAACTTATGAAAAGACAATACTAGTTACAAAATACAACCTTTATAAAGATTAAAAATTAAAGTCGCATGCAGCTACACATAGCTTCAAAAATGAATAAAGAAAAAAGCTGGCCAGTACAATAGAAATAGATACCGTCATAAAGACAGTTGAACATTTAATAAAACCCATTTCAATAACTGATAAACAAACAAAACCAGGAAGACTAAGAAAATAGTGAGAACTTGTAATGTTTGGAAAACAGTATCTGCAAACTCCAATTAATGCACGGAGAACATTGCACCAACCTCGACAGAATACACAATTCTTTTAATTCCACATGAAATATTTAGAAAGATTGACCATATGTTTGGCCATAAGACAAGTCTCAACAAGCTTCCATGGACTGAAATCTTGCAGAATCTGTTCTCTAGGCACAACACACTTCAGCAACAAGTCAAAAATAAAAACATAGCTAGAAGAATCCACCCCAACAATGCTTGAGAGTTAAGCAATTTGTTTCCCAAATCACTGTGAGTAAAAGACAATGTCAAAAATGGAAAAAGAAAAATATTTAGAATTAAGTAATAATAAGAGACTATACATTCAAGGGTTGTGGGGAGGCAGCTAATAACTCTTAGAAAAACATTCATAATTCATTCCAGTTTCTGTTTAAAATTTTTTGTATGTGTGTCTCTGTGTGTATATGTGTCTGTGTGGTATATATGTGTTTTTGTGTTTGTGGTATATATGTGTGTTGTGCCTATGTGTGTGTGTATGTATGTGTGTCTGTGTGGTTTATGTGTTTATATGTGTTATGTGTGCCTGTGTGTGTGTGTATCTATGTAGTGTGTGTGTGTCTGTTTGCCATAAGATGTGTGTGTCTATGTAGTATATGTGTGTGTATCTATGCGGCATATTGTGTGTCTTGTGGCATATATGTATGTATCTATGTTGTAGATGTGTGTGTGTGTGTTATAGGTGCGTCTTATATATATGTTTATATTATATATATATGTGTGTGTATATATATATATATATATGTATATTTGTGTGTCTGTGCTGTATATGTGTGGTGGGGACGGGGAAATGTACACATGCAGAGGCTAGAGGAGGGCCTCCAGAGTCCTACCTGTCACTCTCTACCTTACTGACCCTGAGTTAGACTGGCTACCAACAAACTCCAGAAATCTGCTCATAGTAGGGTTGCAGACATGCTTGGTTGTACCCAAGTTTTTATGTGGGAGCAGGGGATTTGAACTCAGGTCCTCATGCTGGCACAGCCATTGTTTTTGTTTTGCTAATCCATTCCCAAAGCCACTATAATCCAAAGGCATATATTGGGGGAGGGGAGGACTATCATTTAGTCTAAGAAAGCGGCAGAAGATTTTTGTAAACAACTTATAGAAAGTGAACAAATCAAAAGCAGAAACTAATGAAATGTGAGTAAATAGAGAAAGAGATTTTCAACATATTCAAAGTCTGCTTTTCTGAGATTTTCACCATATATAAAATCTGCTTTTCTGAAAAGACAAATCATATTGTTAAACATTGGCAAGGGGAGCTTTAAGCAGAGGTGTAAAACCAAATTTGGGGACGGAAATGGAGTGGGGTGGGGCAACACACAGATTCTGTGAGCATCAAAATGATACAAATACAGACAGCTTTGTGCTAACAAATTTGAACATCTGATTTAAAAAAAAAAAACACATAAGCAATTCCTAGAAAAATAGAAAAAAGAAAACTGTCTTAGTGACCGCGCACTGCCACAGAAGTTAAGCACGTGGAGAACTTTCCTGATCGACGCCATCACCAGCGAACTCTGCTCCCCACATCTTACGATGCCAACGGTACCTATGCAAGCTCTCAGGGAGCTCCCAACCCAGTTTGTCAGCCCACTGGAACCTGCCTCTAAGGCTGTCCTGCTAGCTCACCACACAAGAGGAAGACATTGAGTCAACTTCTGAACAAAGCTATGACAGTCCCAAACCAAATGATATCAGCAATCCAGTCCAGAAGTGTGTAAGCTCAAGACTGAGCTGTGCAGGTCTAGGAGCACAAATTGGTGGCGTGCATAAAAAAAAAATGGTACATGTATCTCTCCATCTTAACAGAAATAAATGAGAGACATCATATAATTATTTTCTCTGGTTAGATGGATATTTATAATTTTGAAGAAATATTTGAACAAATTGGGAATAAGACATAACATCCCTGAGCTGAAAGGTATTTTGAAGATTAAATACAGCCTATCTTGAACACAAAATATAAAGATTGGGAGAAGAAATAAAACTGTCACACATGGGTAATGTGACTGTACATAGCGGCAAGTTAAAGTAATGCAGTGTGTCACCAGAAGTTCTAAAAGTGCTAGCAAGGCTGCCTATGTGGGTCTATCCCTGCTGCTATAACAATACCTGGGAAATGTTGTGAATAGCAGGATTCTTTTTCCGTGCTTTTTGGCGAGACTCAGAAGCCCAGCAAGCAGCAAGGCACCGGGCGAAGGTCAATGTCCTGCTTTATGGACGGCGCCTCTGACCGTTTCCTCACCTGCAGGGGTGCAGAAAGGTTAAGCTCCTATCATCTGTGCCTCTGAAGTGGGCACTGAGCCCACTAATAAGCCAGAGCAGACCCCTCCCCCAATCATTCTACTACTAAAGGGCAGAGGCTCCGGAATTGTTCTCCTCCACATGCTAAGGATTCAGCTTCAACAGTGACTTTGAAAGTGCAAGAACTTTTGTCCCCAATAGCAACGTATAAAACCCAATTACTATTCCATAATCCAGAAAATGTTTTGTTTTCTGAGATCAGGTCTGGCTACACTATCCAGTTTAGCCTTGAATCTGTGTCCCTTTTGCTGGAGTTACAGGTGAGTGTCACCATGCCTGGAAGGAAAGGGAATTTTAAAAGACTATCACTTACATATCATCAAACTCACCAGCTAATTATGACTTTCCAAATGGGTCTAGTGGGTATTCCTCACTAGTAGAATACATATTGATCATGCTTGAAGCTCTGGGTCCAATCTCTGGCACTGTAAAAATAAAAATAAAAATAATGTATAAGACTTATCGAAAACCATAAAACATCTCTGAGAGAAATTAAATGCCAAAAGAAGCAGACTGGGGTATGTTATGTCCATGAACAGAAGTCTTCATTTGCGTAAAAATATACACTTTTTCCCCAAACTGATTTACAAGTCTAATTCTATCCCAGTGAAGAGTTCTAAGTGTTTCTTGGAGATTTGGGACCTGGAATTTGACCCTCAAGTTCTAAAATTGATGACACTGTAAATGCCCAAGGACATCCAAGAACCGTTTGAAGAAGAAAATATGGGTGTGGTACCCTTGACATCAAGGCTTATGTAATGTTCACAGCATCTTGATGTTGGTGCAAAGACACTGTAACAGACAAGGAAGGAGAGAAGGACCCAGGAACAGACACGGGGCATGTGCTGCAGCAGAGGCTGAAACTCAAGAGAATCAACCTACAGTAAGTGTAAAACGCAAACATAGTTTCTAGAAACAAATATCTTTGATTTTATATTATGCCACATCCAGAAGACACGATCTCACTAAGTGCCCCCTGTTCTCTGACTCACAGCCTTTCTGCCTCTTCTTGCCCAGTGTTCCCTGAGCCTCGGGTGTAGCAGTTATGTTATAGATGTCCTATTTGGGCTGGGCACTTTGTGGCACTGGCTCTGGGCATTCTGACCAGTTTTAGCTGTGTGTAGCTGTCTGTCTCCATCTGCCGCAGAGTGAAGTTTCTTTGATAAGGAAGGACAGCTATCTATGGGTATAAGGATAAGAAGTTAGAAGTCAGTTGGAAACTATATTAAGCTAGCAAAATGGTAGTCGTGGGGTCTCTAGGATCTATGCATGACCTCTCTAGTTGCTGGTTCTCAGGTGTGTTTACACTGCCAGGCATGAATTCCATCCTACTGAGTGGGCCTTAAATCCTATCAGAAGGCTGATGGTTACCTACAAGATATTAGGTCCACTATTGCACTGTTAGAGATACCTTGCTGGGCTGATCATAATTGTAATTCTCATGATTACACCTGGGAGGATTATTGATTGGTTTCTTCTCTGGCAGTTACATAATATCTTCTGACACTATGAGAGCCAGCCCTCAGCAGGAGGTCTTAAAGCCAGTACCAGCCTGATTCCCCTAAATCCTGTGATTAAAGTGAGCAGTGTTATTAGCAATAGGGTTCCACCCTCCCAAAGCGATGGCAATGACCCGTATTGTTCTGAGAACCTCTTGCATCCCTGTGACCAACAACTTGAAGGGAGGTATCCCATGTCTAACTGGCCTTTTGCTAAAAAGTCTATAGTCTCTGGAGGAGGCTATTCATCAGTGTGTGGCAACTGATCTTAAATCATTAACTTACTTAAAATATGAGACATTCTGCATGGCTTTTTTCATAACTACTGAGTGGTCCTCAAGCATGAAACTTCGTAGGTGACAATGAATTGCTGCAATACTAAATGGTGGCCAGGCTGTGGACGTGGCTTTAAACCCTCAGCCTATCATTAGCATACCTAATCCATAGCATATACTAAAACTCAGACTGTTAGCCCTCTCCATTAAGGCTGGAAGAGTTGAAATTTCACTTTTCATAGGTGATCTGATGTTGGGACATTTTGAGAAGTGTCTCAGTTACTTTTCTATTACTGTGGAAAGATACCATGACCAAGGCAACTTATAAAAAGTAAGCATTTAATTTGGGAGCTCATTTACAGTTTTTAGAGGGTGAGTCTGTGAGCATCGTGGTGGGAGCATGGCAGGGAGATGTAACTGAGAGCTTACAACTAATCCGAGAGAGAGAGAGAGAGAGAGAGAGAGAGAGAGAGAGAGAGAGAGAGAGAGAGAGAGAGCGTGCTAACTGGGAATGGCATGGGCTTTTGAAATCTTAAAGCCCACTCCCATATCTCCTCTAACAAAGCAACATCTCTTCCAACAACACCACACCTTTTCATCCTTCCCAAACAGTTCTAACAACTTGAGACCAAGCATTCAAACATATCAGTGTATGGGGACCATTCTCATTCAAATCACCATGCTAGCCATTGTTCTAGAAATATTCCTACATGATGTGGGTTGGAGTGATAGTCATAGCACTGATATCTTAACAACAATAATACTAAAATGGAACCAGCTTAAATGTTCATCAGTTGCTAACTGGTCAGTGAGTCATAGGATATGTGATTTTGATTGGCATTATGAAGGAATGAAACACAGCAACCGGCATCAATATGCACGAATCATGAAAAGTTCACAGAATGCCTTGAATAGGATAGAGGAAGAGCAGAGGGGAGGGCAGGGGAGCAGAGGGGAGGAGAGGGCAGAGGACCAATAGAATACCATACTTTATAGAATGTCCTTCAAGGGAAAGCCTGCCATCGCTGTCATCTCTGCTGTGGTCCTGCATGCAAGGGAGCCCCCATCAGAACAGATGCTGAGTTCTTGCTGACCGAGTGCTTGCTGACCATAGGCATCCCATCAGTTGAGCTCCCACAGGGCTGGGCCATTGGATCCACACTGCAGTTTTCAGCCACTCCTCCCAGCCTCTCTGCACATGACCTCGGGGTCTTGGAAAGTGCTAGAAAATATAGGATTGGGGTGGGGGAGGGAGATTAGTTAAAAGGGGCTCCATCCATGCAGCTATGAGGAGAAACCTCCTTTCTGTGCATGATACAGATGTTCCAGTGTGGTTGTTTTGGGGTCACTCATGCTCCAGCAAGTAGGCCTTCATTGATGCTCTGGAAGTGAGCCCAAATCACAGACTCCTGCAGTGAAATTTGGTGGAATTGTACTGAGGTTTGTCCTTGGGACATTATGGAGAGAAGGTAGATGTTGTTTAGGTCCCCCAAGGAGGAATTCTAATGACACGAGACAAAACTAAAAACAAAAATGGTTTGGAGGGGATGGAGAGATGACTCAGTCCCATGTATAATGGAGATCCAACTTTGAGCCCCTGCATCCACATAAAAGCCAGTGTGATGGAAAGCAAAGCGAGGCAGATCTCTGGGGCTCACTGTCCAGCCAGTCTACATGAATTAAGATACCCTCTCTCAAAAAGTAAGGTGAAAGTGATTCAAAGAGACCCCTGAGTGCACACACACACACACACACACACACAGAGGAAACAGAAACACACACAAGGGACACACACAGTCATACACATAGACACAGAGACACACAGACACATAGACACAGAGACACACAGACACACACAGAGACACACAGACATAGACACACATACAGGCACACACACACACACAGGCACACATACAGACACACACACACAGGACAGATACACACACAGACACACAGACACAGGACACACACAGACAGACACTCATACACATACAGACACACAGACAGACAGGCAGACAGACAGACACATAGTAAGGGAATACAGGCATTAAGATAACTAAGCTAAGCAGGAGACTGATGACCATGCATTGCCTCCATGATCATCTCTGTGAGAAGGATGCAGGCGACTGGAAGATGCTCATGGAGCTCGATATTGCCGTCATGCCCCAGTCTGGTTAAAGACTGGTCACGCCAGTATTTTTTTTTTTCTGCAGTTATTCTTTGAAGCAAACATATCTATCTTTGGATGAGGCTCTGGGAACACTTCCCAAGAGCCTCCAAATGAATCCATCAAAAGTTAAAAATTCCATACCAGTCCTTCCCAAGTCTGGGTCACCCATTTCTGGAAAGTGAATGGGATGTAAATAGTCTAAGCTGTTTCTGAAGCCAGGCCCTCCCACCATCCTCTGAATCTCTTTTGAGCACATCAAACTGCCACAGAGACAAGTCACAATATATACACAGTACATGTCGGCTAAATTCACACGCATTATAAAAAAAAAAAAAACCCAAAAACAAAAACATTTTTTTCCCTAGCAGAAATCCAATTCACACAGAGATGCGACTTTTTCCACAAAAAGAATGAAACACATTTTTCATCATTATGCAATATAGTTTAGCTCCTGAGCGCGCCAGGCTATCAAACCTGTCACTCTAGGAAAGATGCATTGTTCTGTGTTTGCATAGCCAAGGCTCTTTGTGGGTACCTTTAAAACCATTTTCCAGAACAATGAAACAGTCTGCCTGCAAGTTAACCCAAGACAGAGGATTGCTTCTAGCCTTTAAATGAAGTTGAGTGTGCGTCACAGACACCTCTGTCTGTCCCTTTCTTCTTCCTCTCCTCCCTCTTTCCTATTTCCTCTCGGCAGTTACCTCTCTGGCCCCAGTTCTCTCCTGGAGCATTTCTCCTAGGGAGCTTCCAGCCAGGTGCTGTTGCTTATGCCCCTTGAGGGCAAGCACAATATAATCCCCCTTCAACATGACAGTCTTCCAAATAGCTTAAGACAGTTGCTGGATTTTTTTTTTCTTCTTGTTTGGTCTCTCAGCTGGGTCCCAGATGACAATTTGTGAGCTCTTCGCCATCCCTGTAGATGTAGAGAGAACTCAGGCATAAAGTCATGTTCCAGCTGCAGGGGAGGAAAACTGTTTTCTCTCTACCTGTCTCAGGTTAATTGTCTGGGGCCCTGTAAATGAAACTGACAAAAGACGGACGCACTAGAGGAAAACAGACTGAAGTTTATTAACATCTGTAACACGTATCCGCGTGGGAGCAACATGCGATGAGAAATGTGGAGGAGAATCCAGACCTCTATAGCATCTGTCTTAGTCAGTTCGCCTTCGCTATAACAAAATAACTGAGGTGAGATGATGTAAAAAGAGAATAAACTTAACCTACCTTTTTGGAGCTGGATAGGTCAAGAATACGTGTCAGAATGTTCTCCAGGCCCATTTATTTGCTAATGGACACCTCAGTTTGTTCCAAGTCTTGGCTGTTGTGAGTGGGCTTTAAATAAACACAGGGGTGGAGGTATTTCCGTGGTCTCTTGCTTTGATTTCCCGTGGGGGTATTTGTAGATGTGGGGAAACTAGATCATATGGTAGACCTCTTAGGTTTGGGGGTGCAGGGTTCCATAATACTCTGCATATTGGCCACTGTCATTTTCATCTCTGACAACAGTGCCCATGCCCCCCTTTCTCCACATTCTCTGCTATCCTGTCCTTTTGATTATGGCTTTTGTAGTTAGGGTGAGTTTCTGTCTTGTAGTCATTGAGATTTTCACTCACTCAATAACCCATGGTGCTGAATATTTTTATACTTTTGGACTATTTATATACCTTCTTTTGAGAAATATCTGTTCAGTTTGTCTCTCTGCATTTTAAAATTAGATTGTATTTTGGTGAGCTCTGTTCTCTCTCTCTCTCTCTCTCTCTCTCTCTCTTCTTTCTTTCTGTTTGTTTTTTCAAGACATGGTTTTCTCTGTGTAATAACCCTGGGTATTCCGAAACTCACTTTGTAGACCAGGCTGGCCTCACACTCACCTGCCTCTGCCTCCTAAGTGCTGGGACTGACAGCGCGCACCACCACACCCAGCCATTGTGTATTCCTTATATATTCTGGTTATTAATCACCTTTCCAACAAAGAGTTTGCAAATACTTCCTCCTATTATATTGGCCGTTTCTTCAAGTGTTGCTTTCTTTGCCTTGTAGATGCTCTCTAATCTGATATAAATCCATTTTTTTCTACTTACATTTTATTGTCTGTTCTTGTAGGATGTCTTATCTGAGCAAAAAAAAAAAAATCATTGCCTCTGCAGATGCCTTGAGATGTTCTTTTCTAATAGTGTGGTAGTTCCCTCTGTAGCCCAGGCTAGCCTCGGGCCCTCAGCCCTCCTGAGTTAAAGCCCTGTAGTTCCGTGGCTGACTGTTGATGCTTGTATACAGTGAGAGGCAGAGGTTCCTTTTCATTTTTAGCATACCCAGTTCTCCCGGCACTGCTTATTAGAGAGGCTGCCCTCTGCAGAAAGTATGTTTTGGATGTGCTCATGGAGCAGCAGCTGACTGTAGATTTGTGAGCTTACTTTGGGTTCTGGGTTCTGTTCTATTGGTCTAAGGGTCAGGTGTCTTGCTAGCACCACACTGTTCTGGTTGCAATAGCTCACAGCAGATCTTGAGATGGGGTGCTGCCCTGTTCCCAGTGTCTCTCTTTCTGCTCAGATTGCATTGCCTTATCTGTTCATGCCCTTTTGAGGTTCCAAGTGAATTTTAGGATTTTTTTTCCCCATTCTATGAAGAGAGAGTGGCAGGCAACCTTGTTCTTTTATAAGGATGCTTTCATGAAAACTCCCCAGGATGCCAGGAGAATCACAACGATTCCCCTGGCAAGCCATACCCACATGGCCTAATTGCTGTGTACTAGGCTCCAAAAGGAATGCCCCCTCACCTCCTCATACGGGGGATGAAACTTCCAACCCACGAACCCGGGAGGGGCGGGGAGACACACTCAAACCCCAATAATCAAAGGGTTGCAGCAAGCATCTCAGCAAGAAGTGACTTTTGTAGGGAGGAAAAGGGCTTAGCTTGCAGCTCTGATTAAGTTAAGGGAAAGCAAATATATGGGGACCATAATAGAAGATGATGGTGAGTTGTGGCAGTTTGCTCTATGGATCCGTCCAGGGGTGAGGTTCTCTCTAGCCATTCATTTCTGCCTTTCCTGGTGGAGAAGGGAGACGGTAAACACAAATCTATTTTTTTTAAGGCAAATAGGAGGAAGACAGAGAGCTATTCTTGTACTGATTCTTCTCCTTTGATATTGGATAGAAATCACCTGTATGCCAGCACGACTTCTTTGAGGGGAAAAACACCTGCTGCCCTTCACAGTCATAGCATGACCAGTCTAGACTGCCCCAGCATCATCAAGTCCACATTTCTGAACATCAGACATTTATTCGCACCATGCGCTAACGGGTGATAATGTGTGTGGTGTCAGAAGCGATTATTGACTGATGCCAAGCGTAGGTACTGGAGGGAGAAAGAGGAGGAAATTAGTTGTTTTTTTGAAAAGCAAAAGCTCTTACAATCATCTTTGTGAAGTGTTTATTATTGGTGCCTGGTTGTCATGCGACACAATAACAGCTGATCTCAGAACCTGAAGGGCTGCCAAGCAAATGAAGGATTTGTCAAATTACATTCGCCATGCATTGGATTTGACAGCAGCAGTTAACTCTAGATAAGTGGGCAGGGGCTCCACAGTGTGTGGGCTCATTGTGTGAGTAACAGATCAAGTCTGAAGGCTCAGTGATTTCACACAATGCAAGTTTATTTTGTGTCTCTTTACTACCCAGTGTGGGTTCCTATAAGAAGGCCTGTCTCTTAGCAGAGTTCCAGGGACCCAGCATCTCTCCCTGCCATCTTCAACAGGAAGTTCCCAGATTTTCCCTAGGGATGTGGGCTGGGATAAGTGTCCTATTATACTTAAACAGTAGAAGGGGAGAGAGCAAGGCTGCTAGCCTACAGGAGGCCAGGTGCAAGGATGAATGACATCACTCTTTGCCCAGGACCTGTCACTTAGTCCCAAAGCCAACCTATCCACAGAGAAGCTAGGAAATGCAGCTGTTGTCGGTCTGAGGCATACTCCACAGTATGAATCTTATCTATGCTAGCCACTTTGAATTAAAATAGACCGGAGGGCCTTCGAGGTGTCTCAGAACGCAGATCTTGCTGATGTACTGCTGTTTGCCCCTCAAATGTAGGGAGTTGTTTCTCTGCAGCTCCTTATGTGACTGGAGGGTGCTCTTCCACTTGAAATGCAATTGTCTTGGCCTTTCTCCTTAAATCTCTTTATTCAGGGAAGAAAACGGAACCAAAGATTAGACTGGTCTCCACATTTTACATTAATGTCCCCTAGTGACACTTCTTCCGGCAGGGCCCCATCTCCTAAAGGTTCCATAACTTCCTCTAACGGTGCCACCAGTCAGAGACCAAGAGTTTGAATATGTGAGCAATTAGGAACATTTTCTCATTCAAACCACCACACTGCTCCCTAAAAGTGCACACAGCTCTACTCCCCTCTCCTCTACATAGAGAACATCTAAGCTTTTTAACGACCTGTCCTTCGGGGTTTTAGGAAACTCATTTCGGACTCCAGCATGGTTCCTATGTGCATATGGCTGCTGGTAATTTGCATGCACAGCCTCCTGTTAATAGAGTGCCTATTTTTCATGCTTTTCCTCCTGCTAACTAAGTGCCTGCTTTGTTCAGCAGAATCAGACTTTCAGAGAAGAGTGGGGGGCATCTCCTTCATCCCTATGCAGGCTACATCTGTGTTCTAGGAAAAGACTATTTCTTGGCCCTTGGTCAATCAATCCGGAGGTTCTTTTGAGGAGCAGATAGCTGCATGAGCCACTGAAAGGTCCGAGGAACTGCTAATGGGTCTCTGGTCCACACCTGGGACCCTCCACCATAGAGCATCAGTTGAGTAAGGGTCACTATATTCACAGGGATGAGTATCCCTGCCCCAGGGATGGCTTAAGGGATATGTAAGTAACTTGACACTTCAAACTTATGGCTAAAATACCCATTCCCAATTCTCTAACGTCTTCAGACTGAACCTGAAACACTCAGAGATGTAGTGTATCACCTCCCCTCCACCCAAGGTGCTCCTACACCAGGGATATGCCAGGTACTAAGACAGGTAAAAAAAAAATTGGTAAGGCATTAAATTTTTTATTACATTTTATTTAGTGTATGTGTGTATCCATCCCACAGCACACGTGGAGAGGTCAGAGTAAAATTTGTAAGACTCGGTTCTTCTCTTCCTCTGTGTGGTGCCTGGGGTCCTCTGAGGACACAGGTGTTCGAGCTGTGTCTACTTCTGTCGATGAGGGAGGACAGTGGCCCTGCCTTATTGAGACCAAGAGCAGCAGAGAAAGGAGAAAAGAGAAGGCACATTTCCGGCGCTGGGGGCATAAATTTCTACTTGTCTGCTACAAGGTGGGGCCATTGCACACTCTGGACGAATACCCTACTAAATATAGATTAAAGTATAAAACCTGGTTCCGCCAACAGTATATTCTGGGACGGCGGCAAAGGTGTTTCTCCTCTTGACTAGGGCAATGATAAGTACCAGTTCCTGAGTGAGTTTAGGGGAGGAGCAATTGCCCATAAAAAATCATGACCCGCAAGCAAAGAGCATAGCAAGATGAGACAGCAGATATAATTAACCTTCTTCACATGGAACAAATTCCCAGTGTTTAAAATTATGTTTAGGTAGAAACCTTGATGTTGAAATATTTAAGTATTGCACTGTCATGGTGAGTGTTCATTGTCAATTTGACAGAATCTAGAATCACCCAGGAGACAGGCCTCTGGGCCTTCCTGAGAGGGAGTATTTTGATAGTGTTAATTGATGTGGAAAGACATCTCAACTTCGGGTAGTACTTTTTCCCTCAGCAGGGGATTTTAGACTGTGTGAAGTTGAGAGACTGAGCTGAGATTGAATTCATTGCACTGTGGTTTCTGATGTGGATGTCATGAGAAAGTTTCCAGCCCCTGCCACTTTCTCGCCCCTGCCACGGTGGATGGCACCCTTAAACTGTGAGCCAGGAGAAACCCTTTCTCCCTTAAGTTGTTTTTGTCAGGAACATTATCACACTAATAGCAAAAGAAACTAAAAATATATAGGAATGGTTATCATGGCTCCATACAAAGTGGCTCAATGCCTTCACAAAGTAGTCTATATTTGGGAATACTGGTTTTGCATGGTTAAATAATTTTTAGTAAATATGTAACATTTCTCAGCATTACAAAAACAAGCACATTTAGACAAACAAACAACAACAAAAACCTGGAAACAGAGACTGAAAGATGGCTCCATTAATAAAGTATTTGCTGAACAAGCATGAAGATGCTAATTCAGGATCCTGGTGCCCACATTCAAAGCCAGGCACGTGTTTGTAATTTCAATACTGGGAAGGCAGAGACTTTATCTTGAAAAACAAGGTGGAGAGCAATTGAAGAAGACATTTGATATTGCTTCAGGAGTAAACACACAGACACACACACACACACACACACACACACACACACTTAAATTGTTTTTTTGAGACTTGGGAATAAATAATGTGGAGCCTGGGGGTGTGGCTCAGTTGGTAGGGTACTTGCCTAGCATGCACAATGCCTTGGGTTCTCATCCCAGCACTGCACACAGGGCATGGCAGCACACACCTGGAATCCCAGAAATCAAGAGATGAAGCCAGGAGGGTCAGAAGTTCAAGGCTGTCCTCAACATCACAGGAAGTTTAAGACAACTTGGGCTTTAACCATGGGCTGCACGAGACTGTCTCAGATCAACAAAACAAAGATGCTAATATAATTCCCAATTATCATAATATGAATGATCTTTTCTTTTTTTAATATACTCTATAATTTTGAATTTTTAAAAACAACAAAAAGGCATAAAAGAAATAAGAGAGGCTCGGCTGGTTGATGTCCCCAGGGCTTCTAATTGTAATTATACTCAATCTTCCTGTTCTAGTTACGTTTCTGTTGCTGTGATAAACACCATGACCAAAAGCAACTTGGGGAGGAAAGGGTTTAGTTCATCTTTCAGGTTGTAGTCTACCATGGAGGGAAATCAGAGCAGGGACTCCAGCAGGGCAGAAACTTGAAGCAGAAACCACAGAGGAACACTGACTGGCTTACTTCCAATCCTTTGCTCAGCTAGCTCTCTTATACAAGCCAGGACACTCTGCCTAAAGATGGTACTATCCACAGTGGACTGAACCCTCCGGCATCCATTGACAAGAAACTGCTCCCACCGACATGCCCCTAGACTAATCTGATAAAGGCAATCCAATTTGAGATTCCCCTAGATAACTCTGAGCTGTGTCAAGTTCATTGAAACCGACTAGGAGACCTCCTACCATCTACATGGGACAGGATTTATTTTTTTCCCATTCCCAGATAGAGCAAAGTGAGGCTTATGTTGCTGAATTCATTGATATCACAGAGTTGGGGTGTGAGTGTGTTGAGACTTGAACTCAGGCCTTTGGACTCTGGAATCCAGGTTTCTCCTATCTCCTCTTCAAGAGTGATATAATCTTCTGATGATAAAACAACAACATGCATTAGGAGTGAAGACACCAGTTCCCTTCTGCTAGCACCCAGATGAGTGACAGAGCTACAGACTCTGGTGAGTGACCGTTGAGACAGTACCAGGCCATGCCGGATGAGACAGGTGCTTCAGGGAACCTGGTGCTTATCTAGAATGACCGTGGATTTGAGAAATCCCCAGATCAGAGCTTAGAAAAATATTAAATCTCTGCAGCATCCATCCAATCTTGCTTTATCACATCTGCAGGAAAAACTTTCTTGGTCTTTAAAGCAGTTTTTATTTCTAATACAAACTAACCCCAAAGTTAACCCGTTAATGCAACCATATTAGCAGTTTAATCTTTATCTTGTGGGTCAAATTTTTTGGTAAGGCTATAGCTGAGATGTCTTCATGTTGAGTCTCTTGTGATTACAGTCAGATGTTAGCTGGAGCTTCCTTGAACTGAAGACTCAACTGTATTGGCTATGCCAGAATGCCCAATTCACCTGTTTGACAGCTAATGTTGGCTGAATGAGCTGTTTGCTAACAGCTCGCACACAGCCACTTTAATATAGACAGTTCAAGATGTTTGAACTTTGTACTTCGAGACCCAGATTCCCTTGGGACAGACACCCCGAAAGAGCCAGGCAAGACCCTCTGTGACCTGCCTTAGAACCATGTTGCACCCTTCTGCTGCATTGTCAGAGACACACCTGAGCCAGCAGACAGCATTCCAGGAGAAGAAATCAAACCAAACCTGCTAATAGTAGAGAGGCAAGGTCACATTGTAGAACACGTGGGGGTGAAAAATACTGCTTGAGCTATTTATGAGTAAAATCAAATCTGCTTGTCATTTAATCAGGGCTTTCCAATCTCTGTCACCTTAGAGCACACGCTCCTTAACGTGTGTATGCCTCATGACACACCAATTATAAAACTCTGACAGTTAACTCTCCATGACAAAGACTGCTTCCTCTGCTCAGAGCATAGCCAGGGCATGTTCAAGAGCAAGATCTCCCCCCATTTATCAGAGCATCTCTTCAGTCAAGGAAGAAGAAACTGCCAAGCTCTTATCCTTCCCCCACTACAGATACCCCTGCTGGAAGGACTTTGTGCACAAAGGCTTTGAGGTGGTTTTCCATCTTCTCTTCCTGAAATATTAAAGAAAACATACATTCTTCTTGTATTCTATCAGTCTAATGTATGTGTATGTGGTGCCAGTCAATTGAATAATAACTGCAATGGCTGAACCGTTAGATACACTCTAGTTTATGGCTGCACAATGATTACAAGACAACAATAACAACTACAGCAACTCTGGAAACGTCTAGGCACTGACTTACCCACTAGAAAATAAAGCATCCATCTTCCCTTTACAGTGATCTGTCACTGTGCTAGTCATCAATATTCTGCCTCAGGCCCCCAGTCCACTCATCTTGGTGGCTCTGGTGCTGGACTTGGTGAACATTTCTCTCATATTGCATAGCAGTAAGCTTTTGTAAATAGAAGGTACTGGGGGCCATGATAGGACTTTCTTTTTCCTATTGTGATGTATTTTCCTCTTAGTTCTTGTGGTACCCAGGAACAACAGTGTATAGCATGCCCTCAGTGATCTTCAATGGCATGGCTGTGAGCAGCCTCAAGAGAGGTTGTGTCAGTCTCCAAGAAGGTAGGTTTCCACTGATCATCCCTGGTCAGAGGTACATCAGTGAACTTTCCCAATGGCTTCTGGTCTATCTCACAACCCTTGGGAGTATAGAGGTCCTCTTTTAGTTTCATTTCCTTGAGCACTTTGACTTAGTGGTCTAAGTTAGTGGCTGTTCCCCATAACTGATCTCTTGCTCTGATTATTTTTTGTATCCCATTTGGACACAATGACTGAATTAGTTTTCTGTTTTTACTTTTGTTTATGTTACTCTCTGTTGTTACTCTTTGATACTTTTAAATTGCTATAAAGAGACACAATGACCAAGGTAACTCATTAAAAAAAAATTAATTTGGGAGCTCAGGGTTCCAGAGGGTTGAAATCTATGCTGGCTTGCTTATGTCAACTGGATTCATGCTAGTCATTTGAGAGATGGGAACCTTGATTGAGAAAATATCTTCATAAGATTGAGTTGCAGACAAGGTTCTAAAGAAGTTTTCTTAATTAGTGATTGATGTGTAAGGGACCAGCCCATTGTGAATGGAGGCACCCAGGCTGGTGGTTCTCTGTTCTATAAGAAAGCATGTAGAAGAATTTTAATCCAGCAACATGGCTGCTTTGGCAAGGGATTACATTTAAAGACCTCTAGGTCTGTGTGATACAGCTGGAATAACGCACCTTTAATCTCTCTGGCTGGAAAGCAGACATGCCCTTAGTACACAGCTTTAATCCCAAACAATGAGGGTAAAGTTAGTTTGTAAAAGGAAACAGCCATGTTTGAAAGTGACATCCAAATGAGGGGCAGACAAAGTGATGAATCAGAGAAAGATTCGACAGAATGGATCAGCAATAGGATGTGCCCAACTCTCATGAGAACAGACAGGAAAGAGAGGCTTCTTAAGAACAGCACAGTCAGGAGGGAGAGCAGTTCAGAAAGTGCAGCTCAGTTAAGCTCAGTTTGGTGCAGTTCAATTGAATGCAGTTAAGTTAAATTGAGTTTGTGCAGTTCTGTTCAGTTTGTGCAGTCAGTGCAGTTCAGTTTGTAGAATTCAAAAACAGGTTTTTTTTTTTTTTCTAAGCAGAGCAATTCAGTGAGAAGCCAAGAGAAGTCGGATGAATCAGTCAGCTTGGAGAGGACTTTTGAGCTGAATTGAACCAGCCATGCAGAGTTCAGGAAAAAAAAAAAAAAAAACTAGGAAGGGTGAGCTTATTCAACAGTAAGTCTCTGAAATGACAATTACATCTGGAAAATTAAAGTTACTTTTACAAAAGCAGGCTAAGCAAGCTAGGGGAAACAAGCCAGTAAGCAGCACTCCTCCAGGGTATCAGCTCTTACCTTGAGGTTCCAGCCCTGCTTGAATTCCTGCTCTCATTTCTTCTGGTGATGAACAGTGATGTGGAAGCATAAGACAAATAAACACTTTCCTCCCCAAGTTGCTCTTGGTTATGGTGATTAATCACAGCAACAGTAACTCTAACTAAAACAGAGTCTATCACAATCATGGCAGGGAGCATGGCAACAGGCAGGCAGGATGCTGCATCAGTAGCTGAAAGTTTACATGTTGAAACAACTATGAGACAGAAAGAGAGAGAAAGAGACAGAGAGACAGAGACAGAGACAGAGAAAACAAGCACATAAGAGTTAACTGGAATGGCACGGACTTTTGAAACCTCAAAGCCTATCCCCAGTGACACACCTTCTCTAACAAGGACATAACCTCTAATCCTTCCCAAACAGTTCTATCAACTGGGAACCAAGGATTCAAATATATGAGCCTCTGGGGGCCAGTCTCATTCAAACCACCACAGTTGCTATAGTATAATAACCCAGCCATCATTTTGGCAGCTGAATGTTCAGATTAGATGGTCCCAGTTGTTTGGACTCCAGTAAGAACTCTTGCAGGTATACCCAGAATTTTGTCTTCTAGGCAATTCTAGAACCTGTCAATTTGACAGTTTAAATCAGCCATCTCCGGTGCATCCCTTGACCACTTGACACCAGGGTAACACTTTTCAACCATAACCTGTCACCCCTTGTCCCTAATAGTCTCAAAACCATCTCATAGTGCAAATGTATTCAGTAAAACTTCAAAAGTCACCATAACCACAAACAGTGCCAACACCATTTTAAAAACTATAAGTGTACAGTCTCTTCTGAGACTCAGCTACATCAAGAAACAAATTCCATATTTCTAAGACACAGAGTGATGCAGAGTAAATACTTCCATTCCAAGATGGGTAGGAGCACATTAAGAAAAAATTCAGAAGAAAGAAAGACTGAATCCCAGCAGAACAAATACTGACTTTTGCCGTCCATTTCTTCATAATTCAGCCTTGTTTGAGAACTTGGGGACATGGGCAGATTGAAGCTCCATCCCTTGCTAGAATATAACATGAGTGGATGCTAGCCCATTCCCAATAGAGTCCTTATTCCCTCTGAAACTTTAGGACCTAGACCTCCACTGTCCACATTTCTCTCTGCATCTTGGTCTTCCAAACTTCACCAGACTGACCAGTTAAGTCCCACTCACAGCAATCTAGGGTTGTCATAGTTGGAAACGTCTGTGTTCTTTCTCTACAAACCATTGTCAAAGAATTAAGGACACACAGTCAGGTTTATCAGAATAAAGGACCACTCCTGGGTAAATGCGGTCTATGTTGTTTACTTTTCTCGGCTGTGACCACATACCTGCAAAAAAGCAACTTAACAGAGAAAGGGTTTCTTTCGGCTCACAGAGTGAGGCAATATCATCCATTGTGGCTGAGAAGGTGTGAAGGCAGGAGTGTGAGGTGGCTGGTCACACCTCGTCCATAGCGGAGAGATTAGTGCTGGTATTTATCTCTCTTTCTCCTTTATCCAGTCTAAGACCTTACCGCAGCCACAAACATCTAGGGTATGTCTTGGTTAGGGTTAACAGACACCATGACCAAGGCAACTCTAATAAGGACAACACTTAATTGGGGCTGGCTCACAGGTTCAGAGGGCCAGTCAGTTATCATCAAGGTGGGAACATGGAGGCATCCAGGCACACATGGTTCAGGAGGAGCTGAAAGCTCTACATCTTCATCTGAAGGCTGCTAGAAGAAGACTGACTCCCAGGCAGCTAGGACGAGGGTCTTAAAGCCCATGCCCACAAGGCCACACCTACTCCAACAAGGCCACACATCCAAACAGTGCCATTCCCTGGGCCAAACGTATATAAACCATCACAGGGTAGGTCTTCCACCTCAACAAACCTACTCTAGTAACTCCCCCATGGGCATGCCCAGAAGTGTATCTCCTCCTATG
Source organism: Mus musculus (assembly GCF_000001635.26). Classification (NCBI taxonomy): domain Eukaryota; kingdom Metazoa; phylum Chordata; class Mammalia; order Rodentia; family Muridae; genus Mus; species Mus musculus. The sequence goes on along the minus strand of NT_187022.1, from coordinate 1,029,006 downwards.
AGGGTCTAGATCCACGGTGAAGCTGAGCAATAGGTACATGTGAGTTCACTGTGTGTACACTTTCTGTACTCATATGCACTTTGTCATATACTTGAAAATACCAGAATAAAAAGCCTAATGAAACCATGCATGCCACATCAGCGTATTAACTGCATATTGATAATGATCAAATTATATAGTACACTGCAGTTTACAGAGCACTTTTCATACATAATTTAATCCTAACCTCAGGCCTGTGGGGGATCTTATTATCTCCATTTTATAGGAGATAATTTCAGAACGAGTAAGCCCATGGCTCAGAGGCCATGAGCTAGTGGGATATAAAATGAGACCCAAATCCAAGTCTTTGATTTCTAAATCCTTCGTTCTGGCTGCTGAGGTAGAAAACAATCCAGGTAAGTCTGACTTCTCACTTAACTTCTGAGCTTTAGAAGGGTGACACTGACGATACTTATCTCGTCTTGGCGACCGGGAAAACCTGGTCTGATCGTTCCTAGAAAGGGCATTGTAAGCTGTGAAGTGCCTTCTAAATTTAGCTCAGCCTAGATAGCCTAGTTTGTCAGTGGGGGCAGCTACACAAAGGTGGGCAGTATTTCAGCTCTCTTGAGCAGTGCTTCCCAGCCTGTAGGCTGCGATCCCTGTAGGGGTTGGGTCGAATGACCCTGTCACAGGGGTCACATATCAAATATCTTGTATATCAGATATTTACATTATGATTCGTAACAGTAGCAAAATTACAGTTATGAAGTAACAATGAAAATAATGCTATGGTTGGGAGCCACCACCACATGAGGAACTGTATTAAAGAGTCACAGCATTAGGAAGGTTGAGAACCACCGTTCTAGAGGCTGCTATAGGGTAAAGCATGCCCTTAGAACCTCTGTATCCACTTCTGTGGACTTCTTCACATCCCCCATCCCATCCCCTGTATCAGGATTAACTGATGATGTTGAAGTTGCTTTCCCTGTTGTGCATCTGAGTGCCGGCCAGTGTCACTGGTGCACAGCACTGCTATGAAGCATATGGGAGCAAGGGCTCTGTGACAGCTGTTATTAATGGGAAGTTTTATGACTTTTTAGGCTGGTGAAATGAGTTTGAAACTGTGCAGTACTTTCTGCTGTTGTCTAGGATTCTCTATTAGATTATTACACTGAGTCACTAGGCATCATGAATTTTCATTGAGTGACACTGGAAAACAAAGGAGAGACTTCTGGTTCTCTGGGGTGGAGGGTTGGATGGTACAGCTGAAAGGGCTGATACTAAACCACAACTACTAACAAAAGAAAAACTCTCTGGGGACTGGGCGCAGCTAGCTAACCAGGCACGTCAGTATGGGCGCATGCAGACTCTCACATCAGACACCATCTCTGAAATGAACATTCACGGGTGGCAACCTGTCAGTGTATATTTAAATACAAACAGGGACACTAAATATAGCTATGTGTTTTGATTTAAATATGCACATTAAGGAGCTCATTTGTAATTATTTTACTTATGGTAATAGTCCTTGTCATAAGCAGCTTTTGGCTTTACCTGTGCCCTAGTTTTCTTAGCTACAAGTTGGGGACAATGAGGATACCTACTTCACAGATTAAGAAATCAATAAACTGGGCATGGCGGCTCACTCCTATTATCTTACACTTCAAGGATGCTGCGGGAAGATCATGAACTCAAGTCCCACATGGGTTATATAGCAAATTCCAGGTCAACCTAGCATAAAACAAACAAGCAAGCAAGCAAAAAATAGTTTAATACCACTATATCTATAAAAGCCTTTTGTGCTCTGCTCAGGGCTCTTCCAAAGTATATATTAAGTTCTAGTGTGTGTGTGTGTGTGTGTGTGTGTGTGTCTGTCTGTCTGTCTGTCTGTCTGTCTGTCTCTGTGTAAAATTGTCTTTGGACTCTATAGCAGATTGATTGATTATAGGACCTTTGCAGATATCCAGATCTGTAGATGCTCAAGTGCCTTATAGGCAGATCTGATATGCAGCTCAGTGGTACAGGACTTGGAATCCCAGCCAGTGTGAGTGAGGCCTTAAGTTTGATCCCCAGAACTTCAAAAGAAAACCAAAAGGTGACAAAGTGTTTACATTTAGCATGTACAATTGTCATGTATACCCTCTCATGTTATCTCTAACTTATACTACTGAATACGATCCAAATATTATATAAATGGTTGTTAGCCCGTATTGCGAAGGGAGCGATGACAAGAAAAGGGTCTACACATACTCACTACAGATGTGAATTTTGTTGATGTCATTGTTGAAATACTTTTAGATCTGCACTTTGTTGATTCCATGGATGCAGAGGGCCAGATACCAATCTGCTTATTAAGCTGTGCGTATCATTGAGTACGTAATTGCCATAGGTACTTAGAGAGGAAATGATTAATGAAAGAAGAAAAACAGAAAGAAGAAAAGTCATGTGCAGGCTGCAGGACCAAGTGGGGATCCAAGCACCTACCGACCTGAAAAGAAGAAACTGAAACTCTGGCTTCTCAGTGTGTAATTAAACAGAGCAGAGGGTCGAGTGGAGACTGTGTGCGGAATATGGCAATGGGTATTCACTACAGCTTTCTGATTGTTGATATTTGTTAGAATAAAATGTTCTGAAATATAAGGTGAAATAGAGGCCAGGAAGATACCTCACTTGGTAAAGTGCTTGCTGCCCAAGCATGTTTAATCTCCAGCACCTACCTTAAAAACAGTGCTGTGTGCTTGCATCAGGAAGATCGACACAGGATTACAGGGGCAGGCACAACAGTCTAGCTTAGTTCATGAGTTAGGGATCCCAGTGAGGAACTCTGTCTCAAAAATAAGGATGGCTTCCACAAATGACATGCGAGCTTAACCTGTAGCCTCTACATGCATGTGTACAGACATGCATATGTAACAGCACACAGATGCACATGTAACATACATGTAAAAAAATAAGCAAATAAATAGTCTAAGGAATCTGGTAACTGTGTCAAGTATCTCTGGACATGGTCAACATCAGCAAAATAATGAAGCCAGCAGACCAGATCTATGAACCCATTCAGGGGACACTGGGGAGACAGAAGTGAGAGGAAGGAAGCTCCTTTCTGATATGGAAGATGCAGGCTGGAGCATTCCTTCTAGAGAGCTGGAAGTTTGTGTCACTATAACCCTGTAATGGCTTCTCTGTGGCAGGAGGCCCTGCCTATTTCCAGCTCTGTCTCCCAGACTGCCTGGGGAACAACTTGAGGGACAGTGGCTCTGCTCTTAAGCTGGGAAAATCTGACCCTGGATTCTAACAGGAGCCTGTGGAGTTTGAGAAAGGCATCTCACACCTCCTTAGTAGAATGGACTAGTAAAAATTCAGAATTACTGTAAATGTTGGTTTCAACTTTCCTGAAATGTGTGTGTGTGTCTGTCTGTCTGTATGTATGTATATCTATCTGTCTGTCTGTCTGCTGAGGATCATGGAAGTGACTCACCCTCTGCTTTAATGTTTTGGTTTGTTAGATCACACAAGACATGGGGTAGGTGAGAGTAGTGCTTATGTCCAGGGGTTAGAGAGCATGGTACTAATGTCAATCAGGGTGGGTTGTTGTGCCTGGTGATAGGTCTCAGTTAGCTGAAGGATCCCCTCCTGAAAATTTAGTCAAAGGAGAGCATATACGTATATCTGAACTACAGATAAAGCATATATACCTTAAATACCACATTGGATTTAAAATCCATATACATACATTATGCATCTATTACCAGACTGTGAATACCTACAAGTGGCCACACCCCCAAAGAAAAAACTTCCTACACTAGCAGTCATCAATTGCCAATGGCTCTTCAGCTAGGGGTATAGCCTCATGGGCTCCTTTCCTCTCCATCCCTGGCTTGATCTTGTGTGGGTCTTGTGCAGGTAACCATATGTATGAGTTCATGTGTGCAATGGCCATAGCATCATAGCATGTCCAGAGGCTTCATGGACAGCACTCTTCGCCATCCTCTGGCTCTTAGATTTTTCCACCTGACTTTAGAGATGTTCCCTGAGCTAGCTAGCTCTCTCTCTCTCTCTCTCTCTCTCTCTCTCTCTCTCCCCACCCCCCACCGTGTGTGTGTGTGTGTGTGTGTGTGTGTGTGTGTGTGTGTGTGTGTGTGTGTGTAGATGCCCTATTTAGGGCTTAGCACTCAACAGTTATGAATTCTCTGTACTTTCATGAGTTGTGAATCTGTATTAACCACTACCCACTATAAAAGGAAGTTTCTCTGGTCAAGGCTGAGAACAGTACTAATCTATGGATCTAAGCATAAGTGTTGACAATGGTTTGACAACATGCCCACTTAGCAGAGGAAGGAGGTCCCTCCTAGAGCCTATGATCTACACACCTATAGCCTTTTGAGTAGATTTATAGTGCTGGGAATGAATTCCCACCTACAGAATTAGTAAATGCTTGGTTACTCCTAATGAGATCATACTACCTTCAAGCCAGTAGGTACACATTGCCCAGTAAAGAAGAAATTTGATCCAGCAACATGGTTGCTCTGGCAAGGGAATCCCATCCAAAGATATGATCCAGCTGGAATGCAGACACACTACACACCTTTAATCCCAAACAATAACACATAATTGAGAAGCAGATAAAGTGATGAATTAGAAAAAGGTTTGACAGAATGAGTCAAAGAAAGGATATACCGCATTCTCAAGAGAACAGACGGGAAAGAGAGGCTACCTAAGAGCAGTTTGGAGCAGAGTCAGTTCAGTTCAGTTCAGTTCAGTTCAGTTCAGTTCAGTTCAGTTCAGTTCAGTTCAGTTTGAAGCCGTTTAGTTCATGGAGTTCAGAGGGAGTCTTTCTAAGTAGAGCAATTCAGTCAGAAGCTGAGAGAATCCAGTTTGAATTAGTCAGCTTGGAGGGGACTTTGAGCCAGAACAGCTGAGTTGAACGAGCCAGCCAGAGTTCAAAAAGAGCTAGAAAAGGTGCGTTTACTCATCATTAAGTCTCACAGGCTGAAACATTCTAGGCCTAGGTTAGCAGACTGAGGCTGAAAGCTAAAGCCTTCAAGGTCGAGGCTTGCAGAAGATTAGATTGTACCGAGACTAAAAGTTTCCAGGCTTAGGCCTAGCAATAGTTAGACAGAAACGTTCTAGGCTCAGCTTAAGCCATGTATTTGCACAGCTTGGGTACAGCTCTCATCTCATCCCTTCATCTGAGGAAATAAAGGCAACATTTACATTTATAGCCTGGCAGGTCAGCAGGCAGGATCCATTCCCAGGTAAATCTATCGATGGCCCCAAAACTCCTCTCACAGCCTACAGAGCACCTTCCAGCTCTGTGGAAGCTAGCCATCAAAGAGGAGTTTCCAGGACAGTTACCACTTGATTTCTCTATATTCTATAACCAAAGTGCATTATGTCTTCAGCAATAGGCTTTTACCACCTAGCTAGAGTGAACAGTAAGAAACAATGGCAAAGTTTACGTTTTTTTTTTTCATGGTGGTGATGGGACACTCAGGGGTCTCTCTAACCAATAATCAATAACCAATAACCAGTAACATCTGGAACTGAGATTTTTCACTTAATAATCCATGATTGGAGAAGCATTGTACATCCATGCAGGCTACCTCCACCCAAACTTCCCATTTGTTTCTTTGTCGTCTTTTAAGGCTGCTTACAAAGTAGTGGGTTTCCATAATGCTTTTTTATACATCCTAAGTTCTGGTTAACCCATCCAATCCTCCTATCCTTGCTTAATCTTTACCCTCTAGCAGTCCTTCCCATATCTACTTTCATATCACATGTATTCTAAACCTTCTCTTAACTGCCTACTACACTTCAGGGGCCCCTTCTTGCTTTCTGACCTCTATAGATACTCAAAATTAAACACACAAATTTAAAACCTCAAAGGTAGGCTCCAAATGTGAGAGGGAACACAATATGTCATGCTGGGCCTGGGCTACTTAGCTTAGCATAGTACTTTCAAGTTCTATTCATTTTCTCGCAAATTTCAATTTTCATTTTTCTTTACAGGTAAATAAAATCTCATTGTATATAGATAGCATATTTTCATTGCCCATTCAGCAGTTGACATATATCTAAGCTGATTCCATTTCTCAGCTATGATGAATAGAGCAGCCATAAACAAGGATGTGTAAGTACACCCACTGTTACAATACAGAGTCTTTTGGGTATATGTCCAGGAGTGTGCACTTGGGCTATGGTTGTCTTATCTTTAACTTTTTGAGAAACCTCCACATTGATTTCTATAGTACTTGTACCCATCTACACCCCTACCTACAGTGGGTAAGAATTTTCCTTCTCTGCATACTCACTAGCCTTTGCTGTCACCTGTCTTCTGATGATAGCCATTCTGACTGGAGTGAGATAGAATCTCAAAGTAGCCTGTGATGTTGGGCACTCTGTAGAATGCTTACTAGCCATTTGTATTTCTTCTTTGAGAAGTCTGTAGTTTTCATTTCTGTAGTCCATTTGATGACTGAGTCACTTGTCTTCTTGTTGTTGGTTTCTTAAGTTCTTTGCATATTGTAGGGACTGACCTTCTGTATAGCTGGCAGATTTCTCTCCATTCTGTAGGCCTCTTCACTCCATTGACAGTTTCTTTTCCCATACAGAAGTTTTAATTTTATGAGGTCTTAGTTGTCACTGCTGTCCTTCTTCCCTAAATTACCAACATTCTATTCAGAAAGTCCTTACCTATGCTTGTATCTTGAGGGGCACACCCGACTTTTCCTCGAGTACTTCAGAGTTTCAAGGTTTATGCTGAGGTCCTTTATCCCCTTGAAGTTGATATTTGTTCAGGGGAAAGATAAAGTTCCATTTTCATTCTTCTACATGTAGAGATCTGGTTTCCTACAACTAATTGTTAAAGACATTGGGTTTATTTTATCAGGGTATATTTTTGGCATTTTTGTCAAAGATCAGGTGACTGTAATTGTGTGGCTTGTATGGTGTTTTTATCCTTTATTTCATGATCTGTTTTTATGCCAGTACTGTGTTGCTGCTGCACTGTTGTTGTTGTTGTTGGTGGTGGTGGTGGTGGTGGTGGTGGTGGTGGTGGTATTGGTGGTGGTGGTGGTGGTGGTGGAGGTGGTGGTGGTAGAGGTGGTGGTGGTAGAGGTGGTGGAGGTGGTGGTGGAGGTGGTGGTGGTGGTGGAGGTGGTGGTGGTGGAGGTGGTGGTGGTGGTGGAGGTGGTGGTTGTGGAGGTGGTGGTGGTAGAGGTGGTGGAGGTGGTGGTAAAGGTGGAGGTGGTGGTGGTGGTGGTAAAGGTGGAGGTGGTGGTGGTGGTGAGGTGGTGGTGGAGGTAGTGGTGGAGGTGGTGGTTGTTCACTTCTCTCCTCTCCTCCAAGTCCTTTCCCTCCTCCACCCTATCTACTCCTCCATTTCTTTTCAGAAAAGGGCCAGTCTTCCAAGGATATTGATCAGCCTTGAAACATCAATTTGCATCAAGATAAGACACGTCCTCTCCTATTAAGGCTAAACAAGGCAACCCAGAAAGAAAGGGTCCCAAAGCATGCAACAGAGTCAGAGACAGCTCCTGCTCCTCGTCGGGAGTCCCACAAGTAGACCAAGCTACACAACTGTAACACATGCTCCTTTATTACTATGGATCTGCAGGGATAACAGGCACGGGGAATGACTCCAGCAGCACTCTCTTTGTTCAGGATCGCTTTGTCTGTTTGCATGAATTTTGAGATTGGCTTTTCTGTTTCTGTGACTTACTGACATTTGGCTTGGGATTACATTGCTTATAGAAGGAAGATCATTTCCTCATTGATTCTTCTGATCCATGAGCATTCAAGGTCTTTCTATGTTCTGGGGTCTCCCTCAATTCCTTTCTTTAGTGTTTTCAAATTTTCACTGTAATTCTTTAGTTAATTGGTTTTATTTTATTTTTTTATTTAGTCAACTTTTATTCCAAAGGTGGTTGCTGTTGTTATTGTTGTTGTTGTTGCTGCTGCTGTTGTTGGCTATTGTAAATTGTTTTCCCAATTTCTTTCTCAGTATTGTCATTAGCAAATTGGATGGCATTTGCATAATTTTTTATCCTGCCACTTTTGTAAATAAAAGTTTTCTTCTGGAGTCTTTAAGGTCTTTTATGTAGAGAGTCACATATACAAAAGCACATACACACACAGACACACACACACATGTATACACACACATATATACATACATTCACATATCTCTGGAGTACATCCAATTAAACCATAGTGACTGACCTTTTAGATATACTTTTGAATTTGTTTGGCAAGTATCTTGTTGAGAATTATTTGTGCCCGTGTTCATCAGGAGGATTGGCCTATGAGAGCTTCGTGGTTGTATCTTTAGGTCAGGGTAAAACTACCTTCCTGAGAGAGTTTGGTGGTGTCCTTTCCTTCTTGATTTTGTGTAACGATGTGAAGCATTGGCGTTAGTTCTTCTCTAAAGGTTTGCTGAGATTCACCAAGGAGTCCATCTGGAGCTGTTCTTTTTTTAGTCGGAGGATTTTTAATCACTGCTTCAACCTCACCGCTTGCTACAGATCTGTTTAAATAGTATATCTTGTTCTGGTTTAATTTTGGTAGGCCATATGCATCTAGAAATTCATTTATTTCTTTTAGATTTTTTCCAACTTAGTGCAATATATGTTTTTAAGGTATGACACAATGATTTTTCTGGATTTTATTGCTTTGGGTTTTTTTTGGTGGCTTCATTTTCATCTCTAATTTTATTAATTTAAGTTCTATCTCTTGTTCTTTTGTTTAATCTGGCTAAAGGTTTGTCAATCTATTTATCCTCTTAAAATCCATCTCTGTCATTTATTCTTTGTATTATTATATTTATCTTGTTCCCACTTCATTAATTTCTAATATGAATTTTCTCTTTTCATATTCTCATTAGAGGTTTAGCCTGTTCTTTTCTCGAGGCCCTGGGGTATATATATTGCTAAGTTAGAGAGAAATCAGATCTCTCCGATTTCTGTGTAGGCATTTAGAGCCATAAACTCCCCTCTTTGAACTGCTTTAATTGTCTCTTATAGGTTTTTATTTGTGTTTTCATTTGATTCTAGATTTTTAAAATTTCTTTCTGGATTTCTCCCAGGACCCACTCATTGTTCAATGGGTTATTATTTAATCTCTAAGAGGCTGTATACATTTGGAGGGTTCTTTTGGTATTGACTTGTAGACATACTCCATTGTAATCAGCTAGAATTCAAGGCATTGTTTCAGTTGCCCGATATTTCTTAAGACTTGTGCTGTGTCCTATTATATGATCTACTTTACAGAGAGTTCTGTAGGTTGCTGAGAAAAATGTGTATTCTGCAGGATTTGGATGGAATATATTCTATGATGTCTGTTAAGTTCATTTGTCCATGATGTCATTTAACCTCTATATTTCTCTATTATTTTATTTTTTGCAGAATGACATGTCGATTGGTGAGAGTTAGGTGTGTCCTCACTGTTTGAATGAGAACGATCCCACAGCCTCATATTGGTGAGAGTTAGATGTGTCGTCACTGTTTGAATGAGAGTGATCCCACAGCCTCATATTGGGATAGTTGGTCTGCCACTGGTAGAACTGGTTACAAAGGGTTAGGAGGTGTGGCCTTGTGAAACTATGTCACTGAGGATGGGCTTGGAGGTTTCAAAAGTCCACACCTTCCTGGCATGGTGCTGCACACCTTTAAACCCAGCACTGAGAGGCAGAGGCGGACAGATCTCCTTGAGTTTAAGACCAGCCTGGCCTACAGAGCAAGTTCTAGGACAGCCAAGGCTATGTAGAGACCCTGTCTCAAAAACAAAACCAAACAAAACAAAACAAACAACAAAACCCAAATAGAACATCATTCTCAGTTAGCTCTCTGCCTCCTGCCTCCAATTTGTAGATGTAATCTCTCAGCTACTGTCCCAGCACCATGTGTGCTTGCCTGCTGTCAGACTTCCTGCTATGATGATCAGGGACTCACCTCTAAAACTGTAAGGAAGTCCCTAATAAATGCTTTCTTTTGTAAGTTGTCTTGGTCATGGTGTCTCTTCAAAACAATAGAAAAGTAACTAAGCCACCAGTTACTATTGTGATTGGATCAATCTGTATTGTTTATGAATCTGGATTTACCCGGTTTGGTTCGTATCTGTCTAACACTGTAACATCCTCTGGATGGACTGCTTCCTGAATCATCAGGAAGTATTCTTCTTTATCTTTTATCACCAGTTTTGTGTAAGCTTATTTTGTCAGATATTAGACTTTGCTAGTCTCCTAGGTCCACCTGCTTGGAGAACTGTTTTCTATCCTTTCCCCCTAGGGCAGCAACCATCTTTTGCCATGAAGTAGCTCTCTGGAGACAGAAAATAGGTAGTTGGTTTGATAGGCTTGTTTTTGTTTTTTTGTTTGTTTGTTTGTTTTTAAAATCCAATCTACCAGTCAGTTGGCTGGAGACTGAGGCCTCTGAGATTCACGATTATTATGGAAAGGCTTGCACCGCTACCTGGCTTCTGGTGGATGGTGTCATTTGTTGTTTTCTTCCTGCTCTGGTTGGTTTGTTTACCATGTTTTTTTTTTTTTTAGCTTGTGACCTCATGGATGGATTAGTTTTTCTCTTCAGCCTGAAGGATTCCTTCAAGCATCATCTACAGAGTTGCCTCAGTCTTTATAAATTCCTTCATTCTTATTATGGGAAGCTTTCATTTTCCCTTCAATTATGATAGATAGCTTTGCTGGGTATAGGAGTCTGCGCTGACAGCTGCTGCCCTTCAGAAACTGAAATACATAATTCCAAGACCTTCTGGCTTTTAGAGTCTTGTTTGAGGAACTGGCTGTCACTCTGACAACCTGTCTTCATACGCAAGCCTGTGTTTCTCTTTTCCCCCTTTTAATATACTTTCTTTGATTTGTGTGTTTATTATTTTAATTATAATATAAGGGAGGTTCTTTTCCAGAGTTTTCTAGCTGCAGTCATAAAATCCTCCTGGACCTGCATTACCATCTTTTTTTTTTTCCTTAATTCTGAGAACTTTCCCCTTATGAGTCCTTTAAAAATGCTTTCTGCAACCCATATACTTGGTGTCTTCGGAGGAGGATATATACTTGGTTATTCACACGGCACCCTCTGTGTAATTTTGTCTGCGTCTGTTTGCTTGCTTCAGTCTCCCACCTCGGCCTCGGGCTCAGACACTCTCATCTCCTCACCCCTTTCTACTGAAGAGACTTCTCACAGATCTTATTTATGTTTCTCATCTCCGGCATTTCTCCAGGATTCCTTCCTCTTTGCTGAATTCTTCTTACATATGTTACACCGTCTTCCTATTTTATTCGGTTGTTTGAACTCTCAATCACGATCTCGTTTTCTTCTTTCATTTCTTAGGACACGCTACGAGCATTCTTCCGGCTTTTCTGCCCAGGAATCTGTCTCCCTCGTTCTCCGTGGATGACATTGCTGCAGTGGTCTCTTGGCTTTTTCACTTTTCTTTATGTTGCTGAATTGGGATTTATGCATCTGGGGTTATTTCCCTGCTTGAGGTTTTTAGATCAGCCATGTGCTTCCAGTTGAAGTATTTGCATGTTCAAGTGGGCCTTGGATATGGTAGAGGTGAAATATATAAATCAGAAGACAGCTCCACTGTCCTGGAGCTCAGGGTCTGCTGATGCTGAATTACCCCTCAGTAGAATGTTAACTTTCCCCTGAAACCTTTTGTAGCCTGGGTCTTGTCTTCATACCTGTTTTTCAGAATCATGGTGGGTTCTCACAGTGATGCAAATATCAAATCTGGGGCAAAGCTGAGATGCTATTTTCAACTTGGCGAGGAGTCCTCACAGTTTCCTAGTGTATCATCTGAATGGTGAAATTTTTTAAAGTAATTTTAGAAGTAAATATATGTGCGAGTGTGTGGGCACGTGCCTGTCACCCGGCACGAGGAAGGCAGAAGCAGGAGGATTGCCCTTCCTGAGCTACACAGCAAGACCTCCCCCCCCCCCCCCCGTCTCCATAAATAAATAAATAAATAAAAACAGAATAAGAAGTAAAAATGCCAATAGAGTATGAACTGAAAAGCCCAAACCTACCTCTAGACCATACCCTCTTCTCTCACTCTCTAAAGGTTACCCTAGTAACAGAGTTTTTCGTACACGTCGAGGCAATGTTTCTGTATACATAAGCATCTGTGATCCAGATGTTGGTCATCCATCCCATCTGTTTGGCTGACTCTTTAACTCCATGCCACACTTGACACAGAACTCGGCCCTTTGACCAGCATTTACAGGATATCCAATCACACCGAATATATCCTGATGGTTAAAGAATTATTAAAGATTGATTGGCCAAGGAGCAGGGTCATGTTACGCAGCATCAGCTTCTCTCCCTGTCCAACCAAAACAAAGCTGTGTTGAACTGTCTCTGCATGTTGTCAGCCTGCACCACAGCCAGGGACTGCTCACCCCGGCCTCTGCTTATCCAATGCTGACACATGCACCCTTGTTCCAAGGCACTTGTATTTTCCACCACTACCCTTCTCCTCCCAGTCCCCGCCACCCCAGTTGTAAGGGCAGACTACATTTTACTTCAACAACTGTTGTCTGGCCAACATTTAGCTTGCTTCTGGTTTTTCTTTTGTTTGTTAGCCCTCATCGTAATTAGAATGGCAGAAGTGACATCTCTGTACACTTGTGAGGTTGCTACGGGGCAGATTCTTAGAAGTGTAAAATTTGACTCAAGGATACAGGCATTCATAGTTTGGACACATTGTGATAACTGGTTATGTCAAGGAAAAATAAAAGTGGCATGAATGTTCCAACTCATAGGACATGGCAGTGGCCCCGGGTCTCAGTGCCTTGTTCAGTACTGACTGTTACCAAATGGTGTCTGCCATCTTTATTGATGTAAAGGGGAAGATATGGATTCCCGTAGTGGTGATGAGTAATGTTAAAGCAACTTCCATCTATTTGTATGCCATTTAGTGTGTGTGTGTCTGTGTGTGCTTCTGTGTGTGTGTGTGTGTGTGTGTGTGTGTGTGTGTGTGTGTAGGAGTGTGGGGGCTGGCACACTTACAGTATGAGAAATGAACCCAGGCCTCACAAGCATGGGACAAGCTCCTCCTCTGAGCTCCACTCCCTCAAGAACACTCACATTTCTTCTTTACTCCCCCCCCCCCGCCCCCATACAAGCTCTCAGTGTCCACCACAAACCTTAGTTCCTGCTGGTTCAGCCTCTCCACTGTGCTCAGCTGTTGCATTCTCTTACTCTGAACGTTTTCTCTACTCCTTCTCTTCCTCCCCTTCTTCTTTCTCCTTCTCCCCTCCTCCTTTGTCCCTTCTCCCTTCCTCTCCTCTTCCCCTCCTCCCTCTCTTCCTTTCCCCTTCCTCCTATGCTCCTCCTCCACTTCCTCTTTTTTCTCCTCTTTCTCTCCTCTTCATCCTCCTCTTCCTCCTCCTCCTCTTCCTCCTGGCCAAATCTTTACATAGGCACCAAGTGCACCAGGAGAGGCCTCTCCTCCTTGGAGGGATCACCTCCCTTTGTTTCCAGGCCACGTCTGTCTTGTGATTCTCACGGGCTCCTCTTGGTCTCTGTGTTGGCTTTTTGCTTATCTGTCTCAAGAGGTCACTGTCTCAAGTTCCCCGGTGTTCCAGCTACATTTTCCTCTCCTCTGCTATGCAGTGACCTCAGCTCCTGGAATGAGAGGCACCTTTCATCTACTACTATGTCCTAGCTTGTACCAGGCATTCTGAGTTCTTTCTGTAGTATGAGATCCTATGAGGTCAGTGTACCAGCTCCAGTCTCCACATGAGGACATGGGGCTTACAGACTAACCTGCATGCTGGCCCCCCACCTGTGCAGCTGTGACTGTCCAGTGTCCTCTCCTGTTACTCTCCTCACCGTGTCCCCTTTCCCTGCAGGGACTGACTCTGAGCTGCTGTCACTCAAGACCTCCCTTACTCTCCAACCCAAGTATCCAACTCCTCCCTAGAAACCTCTACCTGGAATCTGCATGAAATCCCTGTAGCATGCTCCCCAACCTGCCCTTGCAGGGAGGTCCCCCAGGCTCTGCTAATAGTCATGATGTCCTATAGAAACAACCCTCCCCTTCCCTCTGTCACTGCTTTAGCACTTATGCCACATGCTTCCCACCCTGTCTCTGCACACCGTACTCCAGCCCAGCTATACGCCCAAGGGGAGTCTCCTTTAAGTATAACAATCCCAAAGGGTCTGACTTTATCAGAACAGCAGTTGGGAAACCAGGAATGTTAAACACTCACTTGCCTCTTCTCAATGGGCGAGATAAAACATGGTTCCCACCAACGTCCCCCAGAAGGCTGGGAGTGGATTTTATTAACAGTCCGGTGGCTTTTCAGCCATCTGTGGAGGCAGATTTCAGCCACCTTTTGCTACAGAGGCAGACCTCAGCCAAATCCCCCAGAACAATAATCCCAGACTCTTCTCACCCTAGACTGTCACCCATCCTTAGGGGAGATGTCGTATGTATCTTATATAGCCTGCAGACCCACCTCTATGCTATTGGACAGAGACCACTTCAGATTCTAGGCCTTTTAGCTCTGGAACTCACCCTCATGGCCACAAGTGCATTGTAAAGGACTTTCTATGTGTTCACACTTTAAGCTTTTTTTGTGCACCTGGGATCAGAGTGATTACCGCCTGGAAACCTCTTCCCAAACTGTAATGTGTTTTAAATACGCTGACAATGACCCACCCATCCCTAGACTCCCCAAAGGCTGTGCAGGTTGACAAGGTCACTCTGAATTGTGTTTTCATCCTCATCTCTTTGCAGATTCCTGCCTGCATGGACACCTGCAGGGCCCCCTACAAGCTCCTAAAGGAGTATGTGAGTTCATATGTTTAAAATAATGCATTATGCTAATTCCATCATCAGCTAGGCTGACCTCAGCACTCAGGAGGCAGAGGCAGGAGGATGGCCACAAATCCTAAGCCAGACTGTTTTACCTAGTGAGTGCCAGGCCAGCCTGACCGTATCTGATCTCTTAATCAATATTAGACTCTGTCTTGCCCTCTGGAAAGTCGGTTCCTAGTGTCTGAAGAGACACTCAGCAAGCCTCCGTTCCCAAGGTTCTGATGGGCACCTCTGGTTTTCCTGTGGGCATCCCTGGTTTTGCCATACATCTGGTCAACCAAAATCCTCTGTGGCTTTGCACACACTCTTCCCTAGCTGGGAGCGCCCTTCCCTCAGCAGTGCATGGGATTAAAACCAGGTTTGCTAGGCAAATGCTCTGTCATTGAGCTTTGTCCCTTGTTTTCATTATTTATACTTTGAAACAGTCTCACTAAATTGCCCAGGCAAGTCTTAGTTTCCTTTGTCATTTGTTTTAAGAGATGTTATCTCACAAATCTCAAGCTGCCCCTACCTTGCTCTATCACAGAGGCTAACCTTGAACTGCCGACCTTTCTTAATCCACCTCCCAAATGCTATATAGCTTTAGGCATATGCTACCACACCCAGTAACCTGAAGCTCTTGATCCTCCTGCCTCAGCCATCAACTATCTGAGATTACAGGCCTGTGCCACTGAGCCCAGCTCTGGGCTTGAGCACAGCTAAACCCTTCAGATCAAACTTAAGTGGTGTTTTTTCTTCCTGAGGCTGGCCTGGATCCTTCCGTCCCGATTCCCAGGCATCTGTCTCTGACCTCCTTTTCCGTTCATCTGACATTGCCCTGGTGTTCTGTGTCCATCCATCTCCAAGGCAAGGCTGCCAGCAAAGCCTTTCTGATCCATTCTCATCTCTGTGTGTGGCACTCACAAGGTGACTTGGAAATGTGCATGGAATTAACATGTTCTGTGTGTTAAGTGTTCACCAGCCCCTCCCCCATCAGAACTAGTGCTGTGAAGAAAAGAAACAACAGGACCCTGGTACAGCATCCGGACACATGGGAAGGGCGGCATCACCGTTTCTACATCTTAGTCTGAAGTGGGACATTAGCCCCATCATCTTGCCAAGTTGTTCCCCCAAATCAACAGGATAGCCATGAAGATCCGTGTGTATTTGATAGTGTACGTGGCAGCCAAAAAAATCCAATCAAGATGTAAGTAGATATGAAGTTGTAGCTGTAGGAGAGGAAGGTAGGAAGCCTTTCCTTCTCAACTACATGACTGATCCCTCCACCACGAAGGACAGGTTAACATGGAAGCCATGATCAGTGTATCTAACCAAAGCTTTATTTCATGGAAGAACCTTTACGAGTGAAGACTCGAACCCCAAGGAAAAGTCTTTCTGCTTCTTTAATGAAGAAGAGACAGCCATGAACAAATGGATCACCCAAAAGGTGTGGCCCAATGTAAAAGACAGAGGGACACCCAGTGAAGCCTCCCTGTACAGCCTGCCTTTCTCCCTAAGATTAGACTGGACCCCCTGGTGTGAGGCCTTCAGAGGAGAAGGAGGGAGAGAGTGGCCTTGTTGGGTGGCTTTGGGAGAGAGAGGTTGGAGTCTCGATGGCACACCCTGGGTAAGGGGAATTCTGGGATCTATGAGGGAGATGACAGAAGGGTGGGAGAAGGTTAGAGAAGAGAGAGAGAGAGAAAGAGAGAGAGAGAGAGAGAGAGAGCGAGAGAGAGCTTTTTCTCAGGCTACATCTGAAGCTTCTAGTCTCTTGTGCTACGAGGTATTGAGCAGATACCAGCACTACACTCGGAGAGGCTTTGTTTTGCTTTGTGCCCTAACCTAGCCAAGGACAGAAGACAAATAATACTTTCCAGGAAATAGATTGATCCTTAGAAAGAATGTGGGTGTTTGAGACAAGTTTAAATTTATAGTGCCTGACATATGAACCCTGAAACAGCCTTGACCTGACAAAGCTGGGGTCAGATTCCCTCAGGGGACATGTGGTGATGTGGACCCTGCTCTACACAGTGTTTAGGGACCCCCACTAACGAAGTGTGGCAGACTGAGATTCCCTCAAGGGCAGATTCTGTAATGCTCCCACCTAGGAACTTGTCAGAACACACACACACACACACACACACACACAAAACAAACACATGGCACATTAGTTATGTAGATCCCCTGGGGTACCCTTGGGATCAACATCCCTGAGGAAAACGATTGTACAGAGGGAGACTCTCCGCAGTGCAGACCCAGCAACAGCCTCGGCCTTACCTCTGGGTCCCTGGAGCTTGGACATTCCGTCAGAGCCACCCTGAGTGAGGCCAAGATGATTAGGCCCCACCCTCTACAGCTGAGGCTGACTTTCAGAGACTGACAGCTGAAGACCTCAGTGGACAACACTCTCAGACCCTGGGGCGGCCATGTGTCTTGAGGGAAGAACCTGAATGGAGGGTGAACTCTATTTTGCAACAGCTGCGTTTTTTGTGGCCTCTACTTTAGCTCCTACCTCCTGCTTGAACCCCTGCCCCGGTGTCCCTCAATGATGGGCTATAACCTAAGAAACCCTTTGCTCTCAGGGCAGTTTTTTATCACAGCTGAAAGATGGTGAGGACAGAAGAAAGGGAAGCAAGCAGAGAGGGAGCAGACAGGGCAGGCTGGAATTAACTGAAGCACAGGAGCACGTTTTCCCACCCGCAGGACCAAAAAATGGTGGAATGTTATCAGCAAAGCCACTCCCAGAGATAGCCACTCCCTGACATTGCTTGCCTACCTTGGCCCCTTGAGTCAAAAGTTGGAGGTCACTGTAGAAGAAAGCCACTGCTGTCAGGACATGAGGCGAGCACCAGCAGTCTGCCAGGCCAGGGGAGTCATAGCAACCTCCAGGAATATTTGACTCCTCTGCCCGGGAGTGATACTTTCAGATGTCCACAGGGAGAGTACGTCACATGGCCCACCATGGTAATGGTTTTGGGACTAGGTGCCAGCCTTGTTTCCATCGAGACAAGAGAAAGGGTGCTGTTGAGAACTGTTAAGGAACACTCACTACATCTGTGTGAGACTGATGTTTTAATGTGCCTCAGTTTACCAATCTGTATAGTGGGAAGGACAGCACCTATCCAGAGTGTGAGAAATGATGTGAACGCACATACAGCATTCTGGCCATTGAGTGAGCCAGCACTGGTGACATCCTGGCTCTAATCTGAATCGAATAAATGTACGGGACCTGACATAGCTCCTTTGATTCTATTATTTTACTTTATAACACAAACACATTATGTATGTTTTTACGTCTCAAACATAACATTAAATGATAAGGTATGCACAGTTGACGTTAGGCGTGGTTGACATTCTTAGACTGATTTCAAATACGTAAATATACCAAAATACTAAAAATGTGGTCACTCTGGTGGGTGATGGCTCCGGTGACAAGCTGACTTGTGTGCAAGCATCAGGACCTAAGTCTGGATCCCTAGCACCCACGTAAAAGCCTTATGGTGGCTTTGTGTCCTTAACCCCAGAACAAAAGGGGTGGGGGCCGGAGCAGGATGGAGACAAATGGATCCTAAAGCTCACTGGCCAGCCAGCCTACTGCTGAACTGCTGAGCCTCAGGCTCAGGGGGAAATCCTAACCCTACTCCCACCCACACCAAAAGGACCAATAGTGTTTGCATCTCAAATGCTCTGTCTGGCTTCTGACAGGTGAGGTATTCCATGTCTCATTCAGACACTGTAGCCTCAGAGCCTGTAGCAGCTCCAAGCCAGCATTGTTACTTTTGGCCTCCACACCTAGGCATACTGTGTACAAATTCCACCCCCACACAAATAGATACATTTTTAAAGTTGTAATGGCCAACCACAATGACTTGTACTGACTTGGAAACTCTGGAACATCAATCTGATTAGTTCAAACCAGACGTGGAGTGTGAGTCACCCAGATAAATCACCAACTCTCTGGTCTACTTGGGGAGTGATGGGGGGATGGCCTATGCCTGGACTCACCGCGTAAACAAAAGTCACCCTCATTTACTAACAGAGAAGATCTATTTCCTGCTGAGCACTTCTAGTAGGGGCTTTGGGGCAAAGGGTCAAATACGCTCTGCTGGAATCTGCTTCCCTTCCCCATCAGGTTTGGCGCTGCAACAGGCTCTCCCTGGCTACAATGTCATCTGAATGAGACTCTGAAAGGCCTCACCTGCCAGAAGCCGGACAGAGCTTTTGAGATGCAAACCCTATGGTCCTCAGAGATGAGAGGATGAGAGAGAGAAGTCACTTTCAAAGCACTGCCTGCCCCCTACTATACACTCGCTAAGCATACACTGCTTGCTCAATCTGCTACGAAAACAGAATTCTAAAATAAGCTGTAGCCTGCTCTCTCAAATTGGAACTTAGAAGAAGACGGATTGGTGTATTTGAGTTAGCTTCATCCTCTTGCACGTACACCCTCCGCCCCACCCCGTACCCACAAGGGCAGCACTGGTTAACAGAACCAGTTAAGGACGGGAAAGACAGACACCGATAATTACGAGGGCAGGCTAGAAGCCGCATGAAAATAAAATACACAGAAGCCAGCAGATGGCAGTTAATCATAATTTTTCCTGCAATTTCTATTAATTGTCGAAGATTCTTCATTCTGTCTACCCATAAGACGAATGATACGCTGATATGGCATAATAAGTAATGTTTCCCCTTTGAGATATTAAATAAGCGTGCTACATAAAGGTTCCCCTCCCACATAACTAGCCCCAGACCTGATTTTTCTCATGCATGTATTTATCATACTATAGCACGCCATGCATATGCATGCCCATATATCTGTACACTCCCCGGCACGCTGCATGCTTGATCAATGTATAATGTTAAAGCCAACGCCCGGGTTCATCTCCAGAAGCAAGACTGAATCAAGGAACTGTTGTTCCTAAAACAGTGCCGAGAAACAATTTAAACCACGTTGTCTGACAGAAATAGCAATGCAAAAATACCTTAGGGGGGCCACTGGGGCAGTTTCCTCTAAGGCTCTTATTACAAGCATTAACAACGTGCACGACCCCTTCCTGGCTGCTGTCCCTCACCCGCCAACCCTTCTAGCCTTTCCCCTTCCCTTCCCTCCCTCTCCCTGAATTTCCATACTGCCTTTCCTTTCCAGATGTCTAGTTCTGTCACTCTGCTTCTCCTGTTCTCTCTCTCTCTCTCTCTCTCTCTCTCTCTCTCTCTCTCTCACACACACACACACACACACACCAGCCCGCATGTCCCTGGTTTCCTGAGTCTTGCAGGGACAGATGCTGTACCAGGCAGGGTTCTTGATTTCCAACATTACAAATCGACTCTTAGGTAGAAAAAAAAAAGGAAAAATTATTGGAGAGCACTCAAGTAGTTCACAGAATCGCCAGGAAGCCTGGGAAATTTGGCTCGGTGAACAGGCACGAACCAAAGGATTTGGCACCAAAGTGCAGAGCCAAGGTCACACCATTGAAAACTACCCAGTGGGACTGCCACCAGCATCCAGCTCACCAGTCACTAATGACCACCGCTGACAGTTGACTCTGCGGCGGGATGGTCTACACACCTGAGACCTTTCCTTGGCTTCTCCCGTTCCCAGTCTGGGCTTCAGACCCAATGCCAAGGCCTAGAGGGCGGGCCTTGCGCACAGCTTTCCAAGAGCAGAGCTATGGCTCTGGCTCAGACCACAGCAGGGTCAGGGCACACAGCCCAGAGGCTGGGCGGCTTAGCAGAGTGCAGGACACTGTGAATCTGGAGGGACACTGGATGACACAGGCCAGGTTAAAATCGGTAGCCTCCCTCCACCCTATAGGTTTGGAGATCTGCGCTTCCTAGCGGAGCGGGAATAACTCCGGGGAAAGTTATTTGGCTGGACACATCAGGATTAGTGATCCCAGCTCTGGAAAGATAATGTCTAGTGAGATCCTGCTGCCGCTCAGGCCCCTCCCCGTCCACTCAGTCGCTTCTCAGACTCAGTCCCAGGCTGAGCAAGGGGCTACAGCTGGGATGTGAACGCTCTTTGTTCTCCGGTTCACTTAGCCACCCTCCATTGCTGCTCTCTTGACCTCCCACATTTTAACCCTTAATGGAGACTGGTTTCTTTCTAGGGACCAGATTTGCAACCAGATTCCAGGTCTGGCCACAGGCTTTGCTCTCTTCTGCCAGCTGTTCCCAATTAGGAGCTGGTTTAAGCAATTTGAGTGTCTGAGGGTGTCAGTCAACAGGAGTATTTGTTAGTATTTAGTTTCCCTTAGGATCTTAACCCCAGAACTAATGGATTCTCTAATATCCTGAGTTACGAGGTGATTTTTGTAGGTTTTCCAAGAAAGGAGAATAAAATATATGAATAAAATCTCTAGGCAGTGGGCCTGGCGGCCCCTCCCAGTACATGGTAAGTGATGGATGCAGTTCTCTGAGTCATCCTGACAGGACTCTGATTTTGCCTACCTTCTTGGGTCGTGGTGTTAGCTCAGTTCTCATGCATGTTTTAGTGAAGGATCTTTGTGTGAATCTTCCTGACTTTTTTTTAAGGTAGGGTTCTGGGGGAGTTCTAGCATAGAGTGAAAAAAGGACTACACACACCTATATTCACTTGGTTTCGGTTTAGTGTTTGAGCATCTATTACAGCCAAAAGACTTGATTATTCTAGAATTGCAAAAAAGTCACAACTCGGTCCTATGGATCTCTTCCAACAAATGGCATTTTTTTTTAGAAGATCGAAGACCAGCCTTTGGCTACGTTTGTTGCCAACTGTTCAGAACCGCCATGACTGTGGTGATTATATAAACCAGATGGCTTTTAGTTGGTTTTGTTATTATTTTTAAACTCTGCAGACTAATATCCCCTTCCTGCCTGCACCTGGCTGGCTTCTCTCCCCGGCTCCTTCCAGGAGTCACCACATTCACTCACTCCTTCAGTTGACAGCAGCAGAGAATTGGCCGGGGAATAAATGTCACTGGCAGGAAAGTGCCATAGATAAGTGGATCTGTAGTAGCCACTCTCTGTTGCTTCGACTCTGTGTTTGGGGGGCTATGGGAGGCCCCCTCCATCTACATCAGGCTGTTCCGTTAAGTACAGATATATACTCTGGGGCCAGTAATCTCTCCTGAAGACACATGTCCTTGTGTCACACTGTGAGCATTTATAAGTCATCTCCTTCCGTCAAGTTTGTGTTATATACTGTCTTAGGACCTCCAGTGGTCTCACCGCAGGAGTGTGGCTAAGAATTGCTCTTCCTGAAAGCATTGTTCCCGGGAGTCAATCAATGAGTGAACACTCGATAGATTACTATACTGGCTGGTTTTGTATCAACTTGACAGGAGAGTCATCATCCGAAAGGAAATGCCACCATGAGATCCAGCTGTAAGACATTTTGTCAGTGATCAATAGGGGAGAGCCCAGCCTATTGTGGGTGATGCCATCCCTGGGTTGGTGATCCTTGGTTCTATAAGAAAGCAAGCCAAGGAAAGCAAGCCGGTAAGCAACACCCCTCCATGGCCTCTGCATCACCTCCTGCTTCCAGGATTCTGCCCTACTTGAGTTCCCATCTGACTTCCTTCAATGATGAACGGTGCAGTGGAAGTGTACGTTAAATAAACTCTTTCCTCCCTAACTTGCTTTTTGGTCATGGTGTTTCATCACAGCAATAGAAACCCTGACTAAATCAATTACCAAGCATAGGCAGGGGCTCCTTGAACAATCTGTTATTATATCAACGTTCCATCAGAAGATGCTGTAGTGTTGGGCTTACCGTTAGGGAGCAGTTTAAGAAACCTGTAAAATTCAAGGTCGAAATAACAGGGCTCATGAGTGACAGAATCAGCCTGGGAGACAGGCAGGACTGTGGACCAGGTCAGCTGTACAGATGACAAAGGCACAGTTCTGAAAGATGGAGATCGAGTGAGGGGATTGGGGTCCCATGCCCTCCCACATGGCCTCAACCACATGACCCCATAGTCACTATCTTCTACCAATAATCCTTGCCTAAGGTACTGCACTGATGTCTCCTGTGGAGTAGTTTTCTCCTACTGTTATCTGTCCTATATTTGTTAGTAAACTTTGTGGTGTGAGAAATAATCTTTGCATGTTTTTGTTCATTTATAGCATTGTATCTGTGTGGGTGTATAGATCTATATTTTACCAATGGATCTTTACTGTTATTTTGGCCTTCTGATTTTTTCAGATTTTTCCAGGAGAAGACCCTTTTGATATTGTAATCATCATTCTGAGGAAAGTTCTTTACAGCATTTGACTGCATTTTTTTTTAATTTGGGCTTAGAGTATAATGAAGGGGCAGTCTGTCTGTCTGTCTATCTCATTATTCACACTAGTAGCTCCAACTTTAATTCAATAGCAGGTGTCCTCCAACGAGCTTTTCCCTCTCTACTTTTGTGCCTACCTTGTGGTGTGAATCTCTTTGTGTGTAGCAAGTCTCCAGCACCACTGGGAATGCTTCCAGCCCTCCTTGGGGCAGCATCCTCTGAACTGGCTATCTACTTCTTCAGGCTTGTTTTTTCTTTTTTTTCCATGAAGAAAGAGGCAAGGATTCTGGGAATGGGAAAGTCTAAGTGGGGATGTTGTCAGGGAGATGGGGAAAAGAAGAGGGTGTGGGAAAATTGATCAAAACTAAGGATATATGGAAAGCCTTATGGAAACCCACTTACTTTGTAAGCTAATTTTAGAAATATAACTTTTTTTTAAAGTATGTGGTAGCCTGCATAAGTACATAATGCTACTCCCACAAGACGTGATTCATTAGACAAAGAGCACGGTGCTAGGAATGGATATCTCCCTATGAGTTATTGGTCAGAAAGATCCCAGAGGCTCCCAAAACAATAGAGGCTACCGCTATTGTTCGTGCTTGGCAACCAGAACTAGATGGTAAGTCCCTCTTGGAAAATTAACCTCCTTTTAGCTAGCTTTCAAAGAACCAGAAGGTGCCATGCAGGCCACTGAGGAAGCAAAGGCATCAGTGGGCTTACCCCAGGGGAGGACCAAGCATGCTATAATACTGACCTGCTAGACGAAATGTACCTACTGGCAACATAGCGGCACAGCTGTTCTGAAGGTAACCAACCACATTCTGGGTAGATGCGAGGACTGCATCACAGCGGGGGGAATTCATGCCTAATACCTTAACCTGGTCAAAAGTCCATGGCTAGGAGGTTGGAGGCCCTAGTGTTGCTTTTCCAAATGGGCATGTTGTTAGCTGCCTTTCTCCCTTCTCAATATTAATGTTTATACTGTGTTATAACATACTATGTTAGTGATACCCTCAGCCTTGATTAGAGAAACTTCTTAGTGGTTGAATGTTGCAAACAAATGCCTTTAAGCAGCTATTGAGTGCTCAGTCCTAATGGAGCATATTACCACCACCCCCTTCCCCAAGACTCAGGAAACATCCTGGAAGGGGCCAGAGGGAGATGTAAGAGCTGGCAGATGGTGAAGAACACTACGACATGTCATCTTCTAGATGTGACACAAGGTGGCACATGTGAACTCACTTCTAGACATGGCACAAGGTGGTAGCACACATGAACTCACATCTAGACATGACACAAGGTAACACATGTAAACTCACATCTAGAGGTGGCATAAGGTGACACACTTGAACTCATTGCAACTGTGGATACATGCACAAGCCTGTCAATGGTCCAGCATGGGTGCAGGAGGAACACATGAGGCCACACCCCTATATGAAGAGTTACTGTTAGTTAATAGCTTCCAGAAGAGGGGGAGTCATTTTCCTTCAGAGGCATAGCCACTGGAAATTACCCACGAGCTGGTTAAACAAAGAAAGACAAAATTCACACCTATGCACATGCCATTGACTTTAACTGGACTCAGTGAGTTATTTATAAAACAACAACAACAACAACAAAAGACATAGAAGTAGGAATAGGAAGGCGTGGGAAGAAGGGATTCAGAGGGGTTCAAAATTATATCTCTATCTCCATATCTATCTCTATAGTCATTAAAGAATAAATAATAAATTACTGGGGGGGGGAAGCAAGGAACCAGTAAATATCTTTAAAGAGGAGCAGAGGGAAAGGTATGAAGAGAGCAGAAAGAAAAGAAAGGAAAGCAAATGACCTGAGAGGGAGATGGAAGGAGTAAGGAAGGGAGGAGGGAGATTTAGGTCACATTTTGCTTTGCATTTTAGAAGGGCATCCTGGCAGTTTTGAAGAGAAAGAACTGAAGGGTGGGTTCCCTTCTTGCTTATTTTCTCACTTTGCAGCCAGTTTTAAGGAGGACGCTGTCTAACATCTAAAATGGAAGGCAGAACTGTGTCTCTAATGGTGAAGAACTCACGAGACAAAACCCATGTTCGGTGTGTCTTCTTTGTGCTGTAAAGATCCCTGTAAGTGGCTTCCCGTGGTTTCTGATGTGATACCCATTGTCTGTGGAAGACTACGGCATTTTGGCGCAGATCATCTTTGCTCGGTAGCAGTGCACTCACGGACTGGTAGTTACATACATGTAGGTCAAGTACGAGCTGAGTCCAGGGAGACATTTTGGCAGCGCTTTTTCCCCCTCCTCTCAATCTATTTCTGCTCAAGTCTTTTTCTTGCCTACACAGACCTACATCCTGAAAATGGAGACTTATTTCCTTAAGATCCTGGTGACCCCAGGAGGCAAGGGATTAAAGTTCAGGGTCCTGCTCCCTGAGTTCAAAGTTAGGAGCACAAGGTGTGACTCATACTGAGGCTAGGGTCACTGTCTGGTGAGTAGATCCTCATTAAGTCGTCATCTTCGTCGTTGTCATCATCATCATCATCGTCAGAGGTCTCAACTGGACAACAGAGTCTGGTGCTAGGTGTGAATGTACCATGCTGGGCCAGCCTAAGATCAGGGAAGGGGCTGTGTTCTGACAAAGCAGATGGCTAGGAAGCTGTAAAGCTGTGGCATTTGGGAGCTGGCTAGTTAGCTCTTGTGAACTGTAATTCTCTGCAGAAGCCCTATCTCCACACAAGACCTTGCAGGCTGATTTGTCTTGTGTTGCTGACATTCCTTCCAGGAGAGAGATAGAAACAACATCTATCTACCCCTCCTCCTCAGATTGGCAAACTGAGGTACCAATAAATTTACTGGGCTTACTTACAGAGCAGTGGATGAGAAGGGCCTTGGGAATGAGCACAGGTAAGCTTAAGGTAGACACACTGGAAGGTCTACACCCTTCAGCCAAGATGGCTTCCCTAAGGCTATATAGTTGGGACTCCCTTCCTTCTTCTTTCCCCACTTATATTCTCTAGCCCCTCCCCAACAGAGAATTTCATACAACTAGTTGGGAAGGATGGCTAGATTCTCAGGTGATAATTCCACGACCTTCCTTGAGCCCTCCTTCTATGAGAGACCCAGCAGACTCTTGGAGACAGTAGCAATTTGCTTAGAGGAGAGAGAGTCTTGTTCAACACCCTGGCTGAGTTAAACAAGACTGTGGAGAGATGGACTGTTTTCAATCAAGAGCTAAAGTTGTCTTGGGCTCTCTTATCTATTGTTATCAACCTCTGTTTCTGGCCTCACATCTTCCTGAGCACTAGATAGAATTCCTGGAATGTGTCATTAAGTCTGCTAGACCTCTAGACTCCACCAGACCTAGAAGTAAGAATGGAGCGAGGTAACATCTGACTCCTATAGAACAAACACGGTGTCTGCCTTGCTGTAGCTGTAGGCCAGCTGGGATTCCCACCAGTGTAACTGATGAATGTGTTGACTCCAGTCCTTCTTTTATTCTGTGACTATGATGATTATACATAATTTCTTCCACAATAGGAGATGTCATTCAGGATAAATTAAACCTGTGTTCATATGTCACGATCTTACTTCCTTTAACACAGGGTAGTTATTTCACATTAACACTTGGTATGAACTGTTACATTTTCATAAATTTGGAAAACTCCTTGTTAAATCTATCCTTTCAGAGTTGTTGAATCATGTAAACTTTCAACTAAATAACTAATTTCGAGTTGTGAATGGAATGAAGATTATGGCGGCCAACTACTCAGAAGCCAGTATTTAGGAGTTGAGAGCTGATTAAAGGAATTGGGATTATTAAAGGGACAGTAATCTTGAGAAGATAATCTCCTCAAAGTTCCATCTTGGCTATCTTTGGGGACAGGGTAGAAAGGGCTTTCCCAAGAAGGGAAAGGAAGAGAAGGAAGGGCACACTTTGAGTGGGTCTCTATCAACCAGGACACGTGTCTCTCTTGGTCTTCTCTGGAACATTGCAAGGGACTAACTTGCTCAAGCAAGTTTCTGTATCCTTCCAGGCAGATACACGTATGGAAAAAGATTTAAGGAAGCAGGCTAGAGCAAGAACTTGGGTGGTAAAGTGCTTGCAGTGTGTGCTGGCTACAACTTGACACAAGGAAAGGAAATCTGAAAGGAGGGAAACTCAGCTGAGAAAATGCCTCCATAAGATTCGGTTGTAGGGTATTTTCTTAATTAGTGGTTGATAGGGGAGGGTCCAGACCAGTGTGGGTGGTACCATCCCTAGACTGGTGATCCTAGATTCTATAAGAAAGCAGGCCAAGCATGCTAGTAAGCAGCACTCCTCCATGGCCTCTGCGTCAACTCCTGCCTCCAGGTTCCTGCCCTGCTCGAGTTCCTGCCCTCACTGCTTTTGATGGTGAACCCACAGTTCCATATAACACCCATATACGTTGTGTTTCATCGCAGCAGTACCAGCCCTGACTAAGACACCACACAAGCATGAGGACCTTCCCTAGTTTGGCTTCTCATGGCTGGGATAAACACCGTGACCCACAGCAGCTTGGGATGAAGGAGTTTATTTCGCCTTACACCTTACAGTCCACCATCAAGGGAAGCCAGTGGTAGAACTCAAGTCACAAATCTGGAGGCATGAGCTAAAGCAGAGGCCACAGAGGAGTGCTGCTCACTGGCTCGCTCTCTGTAGCTTGTTCAGTTCTTTCTTATACACCCCAGAATCAGCAGCCCGGGAGTAGTAGCCTGGGTCCTCCCATAGCAAGAAAAGTCCACATCTGATGCAGTCATTTTCTTGACTGGGTCACCCCTTCCCAGATGAAGGTGGTGAAAAACAAAACAAAACAAAACACTAAGTGGAGAAGAAAGATGTGGAAATGTGCAGTTTGCTAAGGAAAGAAGTGAAAGCCAGTTTAAGCTGCAGATAAGGGTGCAACACAGCCATCCCTGGTAAGGATGCTAGCACCGCTAAAGAGAGGCCTATGTTCCGTGCTGGGAAAAATAGCAGTGCTGGTCTAAGGATACAACCCCACCCATGGAAGTGTCCAACCTGGGAAAATAGAGAACAATTTGAAAGGAAGAAAATCTATACTGAGAATGCCATCATGGGGGGTGGGAGGGTCTATGCTCAAAACTCCTGCATGGAAGTGTTTCCCCAGGGTCAGCCTCAGAGGCATGCAGAGGTCACCACAAAGCCAAGCTGTAGCTGATCTGGCAGCAGAACTTGGCAGCATCACCCACATTGTGCTTACTGATTTTTGCAGGCATGAGAGATATAATAGTTGGGGGTTGGGGGGATGGGAGCTTGCACCAAGATTCCAGAAAGGTCCTGAGTCAGTCAAAGTTTCTGAATGGAGTACCCAGTAGACCATTGCATGAACCTGCGAAGGTGAGACCTAAGTTTCAACAAAGGTTCTGGGATGTTGGAGATGCCTGGGAATCTGAGATGTTTGTCATGGAAAAAAAGACAGCCAGGAAGTATAGCTATCCCAAGAGAGTCTGCTTATGTGTGAGAAGGAAGAACTGGAGGGCCAGGTATGTCCAAGCTGTTGTAGTCCAGACGATTCTATCACAAATACAGATAGAGAACTACCCAGTGTGATGTGTACGTTGCTAGATATGGATCTGGCTTTGAGGTCTGGCTTTGAGTTTTCTTTTTTCTTTCTTTCTTTTTTTTGTTTTGTTTTGTTTGTTTGTTTGTTTTTTGAGATGGGGTTTCTTTGTGTATCCCTGATTGTCCTGGAACATGCTCTGTAGACCAGGCTGGCCTCGAACTCACAAAGATTTGCCTGTTTCTGCCTCCTGAGTGCTGGGATTAAAGGCGTGTATCACCACTGCTCCATGAGTCAACATTTTCTTGATGTGCCCACATTCTTCCCTTTTTGAATAAGAATGTTTATTCTGTGCCATTGTATACCAGAAGTATGTAAACTAAGTTTTTTTTTGTAGGAGCTTATAGTTAAGAGGTTGCTTTGAGTCTCAGAAGAGGCTGTACTTTTGAACAGTAATCGAAACCATTAAAGACTGAACTCTTAGAAAGGAACTGCTTTGTGCATTATGAGCTGAAACAGAGTCCTTTGGGGCTGAGGATGGAATGTAAGATTTAAAGTGCTGTGTCTGGGTGTCAAGTCGATGGTGGGTGGGGTTGTGATGGCCTTTCTTCTTTGTCAAACTATCTGGATTTAGAACACACTTCTGGGTGTGTCTTTATGAGGATATTCCCAGAAAAGTCTGACTGAAGGAGGAAGACCCACCTTGAACAGTAACCACCCCTTTCAATGGTCTGGGGTCCTGGGCTAAACAAACAGGAGAAAGTTTGCTTAGGACCAGCGTTTCTTCTCTCTCTCTCTCTCTCTCTCTCTCTCTCTCTCTCTCTCTCTCTCTCTCTCCCTCCCTCCCTCCCTCCCTCCCTCCCTCCCTCTCTCTCTCTCTCTCTCTCTCTCTCTCTCTCCCTCCCTCTCTCTCTCTCTGCTTCCTGACCCTATAAGACCAGCTGTTAGGAACCTCAGCCATGTCCTGACCAGCGCCCTCAAACTGTGAGCCAGAGCACTTTCTTCCTTTAGCAGATGCTTCCCAGGCATTTGGTCCCAGCAGTGAGAAAAGCAACCAATACACAACACTGTCCCTTGACTACACAAGAGAAGCTGCCACCTGAGAGTCTATGTGCTCCGTGTGTGCTCCCAAAGACATCTTCCCCTAGACAGCCACACAACTAGCCTCCAACTTCTCTTTGTCCTTCACTCAAAAATCATATTCTCAAGGGATAGAGAGATGGCTCCAATGTTACAAACACTTGGTATTCTTGCAGAGGATTTGATTCCCAGCACCCACATGGCAGCTTGCAACTGTCTGTAACTCTAGTTCCTGGGGATCCAATGCCCTCTTTTGACCACTGAGGGCACCTGGCATACATGTGGTGCACAGATATGCATGCAAACAAAACACTTACACATGAAAATAAAACCATCTCCTCAGGGAGCCCTACCAGAGACACTCACACTTTATGTGCAACTTTTGCTGTCTATTTTCTTTTACTACAGTGTGTGTGTGTGTGTGTGTGTGTGTGTGTGTGTGTACATTGATTGATTGCCTTTCTTTCTAGCGTGGGGGCTCATAGGCACATTTGCTTATTCTCTAGGTTCTAGAACATTGCCTAGCTCATGGTAAGAACTCATTTCAGCTGTCTACTGCTACATTATAAACTTTCCTATAACATCCTAACTTAAGTGTAGTGAGAATTCTGGGACTTTGGTTTCTTTAAAGAACACAGAAATATTGTAAGAATGTGCTTTCATTTTAACCCCAGGTGTGGGATATGGGACTTCGGACTGTCTGCAGCAGTGACTATGATTTGCCTCATGCTCTAGCAGAGGCATGGTTTTGCCAACTGCAGATAGTTTCTGTGACTGTGTGACATTTGGACTTCTGGGAACTTCTCAGAGAGTGTACAAATGCTAGAGCCCCAAGAGCGGGGTTGGTGGTTGGTAGATCTTTAGGGAAGTTGGCTTTGATTTGTGAGTAACCACAGTCAAAGAAGAAACAAAAGGAAAGAAGTCAGATTCAGGGTTCTCTCACTCGCTCCTCTCCTTTATCTTTTCTCTCCTATCTAATGATAGAGTGAAACCTGGGGGATAAAGGGTGGGAAAAAGAAGAACCCACAAATTAGCAAAGGCCAGCTACGCTTGAGACCATAGATTACCATAATCTCATGAGCCCTTGGGTTGAGAAAGATCAACTGGGAAGTTCTACCTTAAGGATACTATGTAATTGGAGTCAAATCTCAGCAGTGACTGAAGTCACCTGAAACACATGGCTATCACAGGATGTCAGCTGTTGACCAAAATGGGGCTTCATGGGGCCATTGTCTGCAGTACCTGCATGTAACATGGCCAAGTCCATTGGAGGAACTATGCCTAAGAATTGGCACAAAACACTCAGTGAGCATATGTGGAAGGCAAGAAGGGAGGGACGTGCAAAGAAGGGAGGAGTCTGAGAAATTGAAGACAGAGAAATAAGGGCAGGAGTGGGAGGAGGACCAGGACCAGAGAGGGGTTTGTGAGTCAGTGGTAGCATGGTAGCCCTGCATACACTCCCTTCTTGCCTGGATCTATTTCTCATCTCCATCAAGTTGCACAACAAGCTGGCTTGGAGAAATTCATCTCATATGGCCGATCAGAACTGGAGTGTTCTTGGCAGAACCGCTTACAATTTATGCCCCACGTTGAAAATGGAGCCAAGGCATAACTCCAGGGGAAGAACAACAGAGCACTTCATCTTGATGTTGCTCTTTTCCCTTGATAAATTCAGATCGGTTTTATAAACAAGTGTTTTCATTGTACGAGGGAGGAAACGGAAAGGAGCTAGTAATGTTTAGGTAACGAATAGCAAAATGCTTGATTCAATATGCTGACGTGATTAAGCAATTGTGTGGAGTCAGAGGCAGGCTACCAACTGCACCAAATTAATAAAATATAATTTGGAGAAAAGAAGATGGTAAAATTAAACAACATGCACACACACACACACACACACACCAAATTGGTGGGAGATGAAAGGAGCTAGACAGCAAAAATAGACTTACACGCAGCCAGGTAGAACAAACTTTGAACTTGATGGAATGTTTAAAATGGACTAACTTTTAAAACTGTTTGGAAGGATTCAGTCATTTTTCCAGAGCTTTGGAGGGTCTCTGCCAGCTGGACTATTCTTCCTAAGCCACGCTGGCACGCGGAGATCTAATGAGAGGCTTTGCAGACAGGCTTCTGGCTAAAACTCAGAGAATGTGGGTCTGAAGGTCTCAAGCCTCATAGTCTTCATACAGAATGGGCTAGGTTCTCACCAGCGATGGGGTATGAGCCCTTCTCTATCCAATGCACCTAGGATACGGTGCTATTATGTTTACTTCAGTCTTTGTTCTTAGGGCCCAAATAGGCTCATTTGGGGGAAACTGGGGCAATCCAAAAGGAACAACTTCCCCCTGTATTAACATTAGGCTTTTGGGTATGAGGTAGAATTCTTCCTGCCTCTAACTCCATAGGTCCATCACCCAATCCACCCCCCACCCCCACCCCCCACAAAAGCAAATAAATGAACCAGTGTAGTAAGCAAGTTGCAGACTCTTCTCTTCCAGACAAGCCTGGAGCTTAGAGATTGTGGTGTTGTCTCCAGTGTCCGTGACACAGACTTTTTTCCTTACTTTTTAAAAATCTTATCTGCACTACCTACATTTTCTAATCATCATATGGCCCAGCAGGACTGTGTCAGCCCCAACTCTCATGCCCTCATTTCATTCAGCAGAAAGATGACATTACTACTGCTACAAGCACCCCAGTGGCCATGCCTCCATTACATCACCTTACCTGACTGACAGGAAGGAGCCCAGGAAGTGGGGTCTTTGTAGTATCATGTACCAAGCAAAGCATGAAAGATTCTCATAATATAGATTGAGGAAAGTGAAATAACTATTTGCTTGGGATATGGAGATAGGAAGATCAAGAGCTCAAGGCCAGTCTCAACCATGTAGCAAGTTTTAGGGACAGCCTACCCCTTATAAGAACCTCTCTTAAAAACTTGAGAAAAACTGAGGGTGGAGTATGCAGATCAAACAGTCTCTGCTACACTTTTACTCCTTTGTCATCTCAAAAATGAATGTGCATCTCTCTTCTCCCTCACAGGACATACCCATCCCACCCCCAAGAGAAGAAAACACAAAGTCTTATCAAGAGATATGCTGCTGCCGCTGATCATCATCATCAAGTGTGACTTCCATTTGAGTCCAGACACAATG
Organism: Mus musculus; assembly: GCF_000001635.26. Lineage (NCBI taxonomy): Eukaryota > Metazoa > Chordata > Mammalia > Rodentia > Muridae > Mus > Mus musculus. The sequence goes on along the minus strand of NT_187022.1, from coordinate 996,194 downwards.
TTATACTATCTGTTTCTGTCTTGTCTTGTCCTTCCTTCCTTCCTTCCTTCCTTCCTTCCTTCCTTCCTTCCTTCCTTTCTTTCTTCCTTTCTTCTCTTCCTCCTCCTCTCCCCCTCCTCCTTCCTCTCTCCTCCCCTTTTCCTTCACCCTCCCCTCATCCCTCCTCCTCCTCTTCCTCTTCTTCCTCCTCTTCTTCTTCTCCTTCTTCTTCTTGTTTCAAGGCATAGTTTCACTCCTGGAATTCACTTTGTAGACCAGGCTGGCCTCAAACTCAGAGATCCACTTTATTCTGCCTCCCTAGTGCTAGGATTAAAGGCACATACCACCACTTACAGCTTAGTATTTTCAATCTACTATAATAAAAATGCTTTAGATTAATGACTTTTTATAAATACTAGAAATTTATTTCTCATAGTTCTAAAGACTAACAAATCCAAGATGAAAATAGCAGGATATTTGGAGTTTGATGAGGTCTTGCTTCTTCAAAGCCTTTAGTCAATATCTGGCATCCAGGGACAACCATGCTCTTCAGATGATTCCAGTCCTAGCTGCCATTTGACCCCTAACTACTTAGCGATTCCTAAGGAAGAACTGTTCAGCTGATCCAACTCAACCCGTGGGATTGTAAGATTATAAACTTTTATCTTGTCATCCTATGACAAGATAGCTATGGTATAGCAATAGATCATTGAAAAGTAGCCAGTCTTCCTTATGCCTTCTATAGGAAGAGTATTCCTATTCACAAAGGTTAAACTCTCACAGATATGCTCAACCTTTTGACACTGCAACATGCAGCCAAAGGAAAGAATCACTCCCCAGAAAAGCTTATCATGTTTAAGTAAGATTACAATTTTGTGTTAGGCCATATCTTAGACACATATGGCTCCAGGACTGCAGGTTGTACACATCTGAAAGGCTTCACTTCTAATACTGTTGAATTGAGAACTATGTTCTTCATGAACTTTGGAGAGAAAAACATAAACCATAGCCCAAATCATGAACCAAAAGTCTATTTATTTGCCCTCTCACCCACTCCTTAACTATGATGAAGTAAGACCGGAAAACCATAGTTAAAAATCATTCTTCAGAAAATGCAAAACCCCAGAAGGATCAGATTTCTAGGGAATTTTATAACAATGATCAGATTCTGCTGATAAAGAACAAAGGGGGCCCTTCTAACGGAAGAGATGGCTGACCATCCTAGGGGAGGTGTTTGGGGTCTAATATCCTCTACTGCCATGTCTGAAGCAGAAGTAGAAAGTTTGCTGTCTTGGGACATCATAGCTTTCAGAGCCTACTTCATGCTGATAGAGATTTCCAGGCACTGGGGCTGCCTGAGGTGCTGAATCCGCTCGGGCTTCAGCAGGTTGGATTTATAGATTTGGGTTCATTCAGTTCTCCCAAAATGCAACACCTCTGCCATTTGCCTCTCATTGTTTCCATGCATAATTAACAACAGCTAAAGATCTTGCTAAAAACAATTTTTAAACTTAAAGACTCAAATCTTTTACATATAGTTTTGTGTTCTGTAATCACTTTCTCCCAAATCTGATGGCAGTAAGTTGAGACTATCTTTAACAATAAGGTTTGCAAGGAAAGCAACAGTTTTAATTGGGTAGATGCCATGAAGCTGTCTCTCAGCACCTCACGGATTGCTTTTCATGCCACTTGGATAGAATTTAGCTTTGGAGCTACTACCTAGGAATGTATTGTTCAGCGTCAGCACGTTTGTCTTTTTTACTTTGAAGTTTTCAGATCACTGACTTGCTAGTCAGTTTAGGTGACAGACCAGACAGAGAACATAACTTGTGTCACTTTCCTAATATAAAAACTAGTAGGTTTAGCTTTTGTTTCTTGCTGTCCTACTGCTCACAGATTTTATGATTTTATAATGATATTTCTCCATTTATTTTAGGAATTTGTAATGATACTTTCCCACCCCACTCCTGGTACTAATTTATGTATTAGAGTAAATTGCTTGCATAATAGATGTAAGAGTTGAATTACTCTTCTACAAAATAAAAGTATTTCTCTTTCATGTAGCTGTCCAGGATAGGCACTCCAGAGATTCAGCAACTCGGGCTGCCACAAGCAAATCACCCATTAGAATGGACAGTCAGAGGAAGGTCTCCTGTCAGATGTATGACTGTTAAGAAATCTAGATCTTTGATCTACACAGCAGGAAAATTTCACTAGGTCATCAGTAAATGGTTTCATGTACTGACAATGGAGTGTCTGTATTTAAAAAACTCACTTAATACTTCTCTCTGTCTCCTAACCTGAACCACTAGCACCATCTGTAAGGTTTGATCAGATCTGCATTCCATTATTCACCCTATTATGTACTAGCTATGTCTTTGGGCAAATTAATTAATGCTTATGAACTTTCATTCTTAAATGTGGAATGCTATTTAAAAGACCTACTCTCTATGCAAATGTGATATATTATACCTCAAATATGCACATACTGCTTAATATTTCATAAATGTTTAATAAATGATTCTTAACCATCTGAGGAGCACAAGATTAAGATTGTATAACTGGAGTTTGAATCTTTATAGACATGTGATGGATTCTCATTGCCGCCTCCCCCAACACACCACACACACACACACACACACACACACACACTATTTTAAGGCTCTGAGAAGATTCTCCTCTTGTTATCTTTTTCTCATCTATAAAATAGCAAGCATAATATACATTTTGAGGTTCCATTCTTGTTTTTATCTTTTATTTTCTAATTAATAGGACAATGTTTGGAAAACATAAATGTTATGGAAAAATAAAATCCTATGGATTTTATTTCTATTACACTTTTACACTATTTGTATAAAATAGTGCTTTACAAAGCACTATTACAGCATTGTGGTTTCATTTCCATCTTTCTTAGCTTCAAGTCTATTATTTTTTAAAGCTGAGAACCACGGGATATCCTTTTGGTTATATCCATTGGGAGTTCCTTTCTCTATGTTATGAAAGAGAAACCAGAAGCCTCTGACTGTGGAAAGAACTACCCAAAGGCTCCAGTGAATACACATGGGGCTCCCAGTGAAGAGAGCCCTAATTAGTCTAGACTGTCGCCATCTTGGAGCGAGAAACCGGCCCTTGTGGGAATGGGAGATGAGGGTGAGTGTGAGCCTGGGACTCCTAAGAACAGACACTTGCCCAATTCACAGCCTCGCCTTGGGCTACTTCTGCTAAGGGAACAGCTAGTGCTTATTACAGTCAATGGGGGTATTCTCATCACAGAGGGATTGTGAGATTTGGCAAAGATCACAAAGGGGGAAAAAAATCTCAGACGGAAACAGTCAAGAATTGCAATTCAGGATGGGACAGAAATAAAAAGCCCAATTCTGATTCACATATTCTGTCATACCCGGTTGATCTGGGACAAAGATCAAAAATTCAAATTGGACAGTTCCCAGCCAGGACTTCTTTCTTTCCCAATGGGCTGTGTAGTATTAACAACCAAGGAGTATCTTTTGTAATCACCAGTGATAAGCTGATGATAGAGAAGCAGACACATTTGTCATTTGTAGTTTCTATACCTCCCCTCTTTATTATCAGAACCTCGACATCTTGCACCCATCTTTAAAATGTAAATTTACCTACAGCTATTCATCCCGCCTGTCCTAATGCCTGTCAAACTGAGATGAAAGAAAGCTGTACCCAGGCAAGTCTGAGATCCTCCCCTCTATCAGAAAAATCTTCCATGGAACCTTGCATTCCTCAAGCAAGACAGATCTGAGCTCTTGATACAGTCAGAAGGGGTGACCTACTTAAAAAGCCAGCAGAGTGTGTGTGTGTGTGTGTGTGTGTGTGTGAGATGAAACGAAAGTGAATTGTTTTGCTGAAATCTGACACTAAAAATAGGGCACTGGATCCTTCCCCTGCTTGGAAAAAAAAAAGGCATTAAAATGAGTGTGTCTGTATGTCTGGGAATATGTCTCCATAGCAACCATTGTCCCACCTCCCCTATCAGCAGCATTACCCTTCTCAACGAAAAGAGGGCATATGCACGCCTTTCCCAGCACCCTCCCAATCCCTTACTCCATGAAATCTAATTAAAGAGTGAAATGAATTTTAGCGATGGTCCTAGAGGCTGGGAGAAGTCCAAGGCTGGGGAGGGAAGCGCTTGGGAGGGGGCACAGGGAGACCTGCCCTTCCACACTGGAGGAGCGGCATGCAACTCCTCTCTCATTTTTAAAAAGAGCCGCAGCTTCCAGGCTGAGGGGCTGCAAGGGAGTGATAAACCCGCCATTCGATGATGTTATTACTTTAATGGATGCAGGACTGGTTGAGCACTTCATTTCCACCAGGGCTTCTTAGTTTGCAGCTTCTTCTCTTTATACAGCATCTAGTTTTCCTCAGACCCTCCTTCGGTTATTAATGAATGCTGTCCCCATTTCCTGTGACACTTGGGTGAGGGAAGAGGAAGCATCATTTGAGAAAATACATCTGTGTCTGGAGTGAGGTGAGTCCATCACAATTAGGAAGCCCCCTGCCACCTCCAACCTTAAACACTTTGTATTTATATTAAGTGTAAGGGAGCACACAGGGCAGATACCCTGGGAAGTAGAAGCTGATTTAGGCAAAAGAATTGCAAGGAAGCACCTGCTGGGGTCCTTTCCTTAGGTCTCCAGGAAGTGCCTTACCTCCTTCTCCCTTTCTCCATCACCTTCCTCAGCATCTAGCCAGCAGCAGCTCAGCACAGCTCCCCCACCCCACCCCCTCCAGCACCCTCTTCTCCCTCTACTCTGAACAACCCTGTCCTTGTTTCTGTGGTCCCCTGGTCCTGATCCCTGCATTCCAATCTCTTCTACAAGTTGGCTGCAGGTCTGGCTTCATCTTATATGAGTTCTCTCTCGGGAGCAAACTTGCCCTCACACAGCGTTCAATCAGGTCTGGACTTGTCCCCTGGACAAGCAGAAGGCAGTGCAGGAAGCCTATGGGGTCTCCTGGGGGTAGAGGGGAAAAATTAGTCACACATAGCACACAAGCTGCCATGTTTCAGAGCTGAGAGGAGCCACAGCAAGAAGAGCAGCTAGGTCTTGTCCTCTGTCCTGGTGGAACGAGCCCAGCCAGCTGTGTGCACAGGAAAAGTCAAAAGATGTGATCTCATGCAGAATGGAGTGGTTGGCACAGGGCAGCCGCCATGTGACTCTGAGCTCTGGGCAGAACCAGCTGTGGCATCTGCAGTTGCGTCCACCTCAGCTGCCAGCCTTACAGCTGCAGCAGCAGGCGTCTCCACATCCTTGGATGGATAACCAGCTTCCCCACTGGGGCCAATGGGGGCCTCCCTTCTTGCCAGCCTGCTGAGGTAGCAAGAGGCCTTTGCTTGCCAAATACCTGTGAAAGCCTTGTAGGAAAGGAAAATCATGAAAGACCCAGAAGAACAGGTCCCTGTCAGGCCATGGAGAGTCCAGTGACCTCTGGTTTTACCCAGGCTGATGTGGCTTAGAGTGCGGTGTTTACTTGCAATAAAATAATGAGAACTAATATTTGCTGGGCACTCACTCTGGGCCAGGAGTTTCTCTGCATGTGTCCAAAGGTGACTTACAAAGAGGGAAGCAGATAGCATTCTTATCTGTGTTTGACAGGTAAGGTAAGAGGAAGACTAAGGTTTCGACTGAGACATTTTGAACTCAGAGCATGCATGCGGTTTGAGAAAGTGGGTGGGGGAAGGAGACAGCAAGAGAGAGCTGTCCACCCACTGGCAATAAGTCTCCAGCCTTCAGATCATCTTCACACCCCACCCCACCCCACCCCACCCCTGAAGTGCTGAGGAATCTTAGAAGACCAAAAAAGAAAATCATCATACAATCATTATGTAAATAACATCATTAAACGTTAGTGTCTAAATGAGAAAAAGAAGGCACTGTTGAACCAACCATCCTGAAGCACCCACTGACCCACCCCGCTTGCCTGACTTGCCTGTGCTATCATGTTTCACACAGTAAAATAAAATTCTCTACTCTGTTTTCCACTGGTTTTATAACAGGGTGCTTTAAGCACAATTTCACAAGGTTATTTTTTAATTGCTGTACCGCATTCGTTCCTTCGAGTTCATGGTACTGAAACTGACTCAGCCAAGGCTCTTATTTTGGGCTCTCGGATGATTTCTGGCTTGTCACCATGTAAAAAGCAATGAAAGCAAATCCTTTGCTCCTCTTTTTATTCATCTTTATGGATTCTTTACGGACTGGGGAGGGCCATTCAACCTGTGACTTTGATAACCTTTGGCCTACAGGCAAGCTTACCTGGGAGGTTAGAACAGGAGCTGGAAGGATCTCACTAGGTACTGCTCATTGCTGAAGGACTGGGAAGGAACAAAGGCATGAATGGAATAATACTCACAGCACCACCGCCAATATGCTAGAAATGGCAGACACACCAGTCTCAGGTGGAGCATCTACCCTGCAGAGACCACACTGAATGTGGCAATAGGTGGCCTGAGCTCACAAGGCCAGGGCTCCTTATGCAGGATGAAGGTATATGATCCAAATGTTCTCTGTAATCAGAGGGACTGGTGCTGTCCACTTGCCAGTGGCTGCTTCAGCAAGGGACTATGCCAGGGATGGAAAGGGAGTGGACAATATGAGGGGGAGGGTGGTGCTTCAGGTGGTCAGTGGGGACTTCTCTTTCTACAGTACTGTCCTAGCTTGGATTGGGGCCCTTCAAACTGTAGGGCCATGAACAGGGTCCTAGTCCCAACTGGGCTCAGTTCTATGGGAAACCATAAGATCCCGTATATGTCTGGATCAGACGGGACCTTGGTGAAAACAGTCCATCTTCCCTGTTCTCAGACTTAGTTCTGGGCAGTAAGTCTAGCCAGGCAAAGTGGATCAAACTGAGTCAAAATGAGGTACGTACATGTGTGATCAGTACTCCAATCTTACTTTTAATTTGCTTGCTTTTATTTTTGTTTTATGTCGTATGAATATTTTACTGCATGTATGTCTGTGTTCCAGGTGCATACAGTGCCGATTGAGACCAGATGAAGGAGAAGGATACTCTGGGACTAGAGTTACAGTTGTTAGCTACCATGTGGGTGCTAAATATTGAATCCTATGCAAGAGCAGCAAGTGCTCTTAACCTCTGAGCCATCTCTCCAGTCCAACAGTGTTCAATGTTTAAATGTCTCCTTTGCAGGTATTGACCCTACATCTGTATGACCCTGAGTGTGAAAGACACTTAAACTCTATGTCATAGGCACCTCACTTGCCACAGCCCTGTCCTGGCCTAGCCCTAAAGTCACAACAAGGCTCTGGCTTGTGCATTGTTGCCTTTACCAAGTCTCTGCTGTGTTGGGTTCTGAATAGCTCATTAAACCTGGCTTCCTGACATCAGCAGGTTATAAATAAACAAACAAACAAACAAACAAATAGTGGCCATGTCTACAAGCAGTAAGACATAGGACTAAGCTGACCTCCTTCTCATAACCAGCAGGGAAATGAAAGCCCATGGACTTCAAGTGGCAGCACAGGTCTATTGACAAAAGGACCGAGCAGCCCAAATCCTGAGTTCAGTATGGCCTGGCTCTTGTGCTCTTAATCCCACCGAGGGACTTAACATTGAGCAGCTGTGCGTATTCACACCGCTGAGTGCGTATTGCACAATATTATCAGATGTCCTCCTACGCAGAGTGGCAGTATTGGCCTGTTGGGTGATTCACCAGGATCTGACACAAGCTGCCAGGAAAAGAGAGCCATCCAGACTCGGTTGAGGAGAGAAACCAGAACACATGGTAGAAGGGAAAAAGCAGGCCAGACAGCCTCTCAGGCTGGAACTAGCAAAAGCCCCGACAGAGCAAGGCTTGACTCTCCTTTGTCTGAAGGACTTCAGGTCCACAGACCCGAAGTTCAGTGCTTAGACCAATGCAAGCAGTTATTCAACCCTCAACAGCTGAGAAAGGAGACCTGTGAAAAACAAGAAGGGAGTCAGTGAACTCATGTTTGAATAATAGATATCCTGCTAATATAAGCACAGAGAAAGCTAGGACTGGCCCAGGCTTAGTCTCTCTTAGTTTAGATTCCTCAGACTTCACAGAGTGTGGCTACTTTAGGGCAAGACCCTAATCTCCTGGTTGTCTTAGCCAGTAGCTCCTACGTGTGCTCCTGAATCCTCTGGGGGTGCGGAAGACATTATGATTATCTTTAACTCATCTACCTTGATTCCTAATTTTGAATAGATTTTACACTGGGATGTTTTATTCATACAGGAGAAATGAGACTTCATTTTGACAATGGGTACTCCAAAAACTTCATGCTAATGGATTTCAGGATTAAAAATGTTAGCAAGTCACTCATCTAGTAAGAAGATGAAAACTCTTAGCCTGGTGTTCAAAATCATCTGGGTTTTACCCATTCAATCACCTCTCTGGCTGGTTACCGGCTACTTAGTGCTTGGACCACCTAGTGCGGTAAAGGAATCTGTTCTATACCTATACCTATCTTCTGCAATAACAACAAACCATCTTCTTGTTCTTTCTCTTTAAGATTTATCTATTCTTTTTTTTTATATGTATGAATGCTTGCCTGTGTGTATATATGTGTGCCTTGTGTGTGTGCTTGCAGAGTCAGAAGAGGGCGTCAAACACCCTGGAACAAGAGTTATGGATGGTTGTGAGTCACCACATGGGTGCTGTGAGTCAACCAGGGTCTTCTGCAAGTCTTTTTAGATTGCTAAGCTACTCTCCAGCCTCCACACCCTTGTTCTAACTTTTGGCCAATGCAACACCAACAGATGAGGTCACACTGACAGATCTAGAGAGCTCCCATCCGCTTCACTTATAGGAGTACCACTTCTGTCGTAGGACACTCCTTCATCGATGAGCTGCCCAGGGATAACTACCATTGATGTTCAATGAACTGCTTGCTACTGTCTGCTCAGGCGGCCCAGGTATAAGAAATTGCATACATAAAGGTTAACAACTCCTGCCTCTTCCATTGGCAGCTGCGCCACTTCTGATCGACTAGAACCAACCAAAATCATTAAGTTAACACTAATTATGTGCCACCACTACCACTCATCAACATCGCTGCTAGGACTTTGGCTATGCCAAGAAAGAATGGTTCTAGCTGGTATGGTATGGGGAATCCAGAAAAACAGTCTCTGCCTCTGCAACTTACTATCAGTTGCAAATCAAAATTGCTTGCGCTGGAGGTGTCCCTTGGTCTGCAGGTCTTACATTGCACAATGGTTTCAGGCAGAGAACAGGTTAACTCCTCCCCTTACTACTGTTTCCCTGGAGGAACCTGGGAACAAGTTGCATTTTCCAAAGATGGCAGCCTCAATAGTCTTCTCCTTTAAGGTCTCTGACAGTGTGACACTGACTCTCTTCTTATGGAATGTGGAGTTCACATGCCACCTCTCTTTTCAGCTTGAGGATCTTTGTGAGATCTTCCATCGACAGACAATGTTTGCCAGAGATGAGGATGTGACTTCTGAGGCTGGCTATAAAATGCCATAACGTCTACAAAGGCCTCCCCCAATACCCATTGTCTGCATGCGGCATCTAGTGCTGACTGCGCCAGAGAAGCTGTGTGGGTCCACCATCTGCGTTAGCAGACTGTCAGATTCCTCTCCATAAACTGGGGGTAATATTGATCTCTATCTCCTGAGGCCTGAACAGTTAATCCATGCAAACCTGAAGGATAATGTCTAGCGTATAGTAGCTACACGCTTTTAGCAACTGTTATCAGAACTTGACATTTGGGAGGGGACAAGTTCATATTTGTTCATTGTTTAGTCGAAATTCACAGTGTATAAATGGAAAAGAGCATGATTATCCAGTGTGTAGGCAGTGGCATAGGAGACTGCTCATGTCCTGTTCAGTCAGTGTCTCTAGTCTCAAGTGGCACTTGAGATTTCCCCGTTAGTTGCCTTATACAAACCACCAGAAGACCTTGCCCACCCTACACCCATTCTAATCTCCTCTGCATTTCCCTCCAAACTCTATTTTGCCTAAGTATTTGCTTTGCGGTTCTCTCCTAGTGGAAGGTTCCCTTCCATCCCTGATGGTCTACTTTCTGCTGATTCTCACTGGTCCTTTGGCCCACACACCGCTTTGGAAGCCTCTCCAAACCTCAGGAGTAAATGAAGTGTCCGTTAGTTACTTTGCTCATGCTTTGATCTGAGAAGAAACTTAAGGGGGGAAGGACTTATTTTGGCTCACAGGATACAGGCCATGTGGGCTGGGGGTGGGGGACTGATGGGCATGATAACGGAGTGTGGAGTAGGTGGCCACCCTGCCTCTGTATTCTGGGAGCAAGGAGCAAGTTGGAAGTGGGGCTATACCAGCCCCACCCCCACCCCCAGCGACTCACTTCTTCCAGCCAGACTCCACTTCTTAGGTTCCATAGCCTCCCCCAAACAGCATTCAGCTGGGGGACTATGTATTCAAGTGCATGAGTCTCAGGGAGACCCGTCCTATCCAAACCACAGTGGTGTCTCAGTCTTTCCTACAGTAGCAACAGTTCATCATAGAGAAGCTGTAGCTCATGTCATCACTGTCCCCAATTTCTGGGCACACATGGAAGACAGGGTGTACAGATTGCCTTTGACATTGCTTTCCTAGTACTTAGGAATGTACAGGCAATAGTAGCCACTCAACAAATGCTTGACTAAATGAACAGTTGTACTATGTTTAAAGAAAACAACCAATTCTATTATCATCACCATGGTAGTTTTTTTGTTTATTTTGAGAAATCCCCAAACTGATTTCCACAATGGCTACATTAATTTGTAACCTCACCAATCTCATCAATAGTGAATAAAGATTCCTTTCTCCATCCACCCTGCCCTTCTTCAGCATTTGTGAATGATAGTCATTCTGTGTGGGGTGAGTATTATATCAACGTAGTTCTAATTTGCATTTTCCTAATGGCTTGAGGGATTAAATACTTTTTTTTTGTTGTTTTTTTTGTTGTGTTTTTTGTTTTTTGTTTTTTTTTTTTTTTTTTTTTTTTTTTTTGAGACAGGGTTTCTCTGTATAGCCCTGGCTGTCCTGGAACTCACTCTATAGACCAGGCTGGCCTCGAAGTCAGAAATCCACTTGCCTCTGCCTCCCGAGTGCTGGGATTAAAAGCATGTGCCACCACACACACACTTTTAAAAATAGTTATTGGCCATTTGTATTTCTTTGTTTGAAAACTGTCTATTCCGTTCATTTGTCCATTTATCAACTGACAACCTTATTCCCTTGGTAGTTAGTTCATTTCAGGTGTTCTTTGTGAATTCTGGATCTTAGCCCCTTGTCTGAAGTGTAGCTGGTGTGGGTTTTCTCCCACCCTGTGCACTGTCTGTTAACTCTGCTGTTTTCCTTTGCTCAACAGAACGTTTTTTGTTTTCATGTCGTGTCATCTGTTGATACTGGCGTTAGTTACTATGCTGTTGATCTTCTCTTTAACAAGCACATGTCTACCCTGATATCTTGACATATCCTGTGTTTTCTTCTAAGGGCTTCAGTGTTTCAGGATTTCAATTGTACACAATGAAATATAAGAATCTAATTTCACTCTTCTACAGGCGGAAATCCAATTTTGTTAGCAACATTTGTTGAATAAGCTATCTTTTTCCCAAAGTAGTTTTCGCTTCCTCTGTCAAAAATTAAGTTAACATAGCTGTGCCATTTTATGTATGGTTTCTCTATTCTATGCCATTGGTCTATCTGCCTATTTCAATGCCATGACCAGCCTGTCTTTGTCACTATACTCTATGATGTAATCTGAGCTCAGGTACCATAATGCTGGCCATGACCAGTCTGTCTTTGTCTTTGTCACTATAGCTCTATGATCTAATCTGAGCTCAGGTACTGTAATGCCTCCTTGGGATTGCTTTCACTATTGTGATCCTTTGTGGATACATATGAATTCTTGTATTACATGTTCTAACCCCATGAAATATGACATGGGAATTTTGATAAGCATTGCATTAATTCTGTAAATTAATTTTGGTAGTATAGACATTTTTACAATATTAATTGTGCCTATCCAGGAGCATGGAATAGTTTCCCATCACCTTGTATCTTCTAGGATCTTCTTCTTCAATATCTTGACTTTTTGTTATAGAAGTCTTTCTTAAGTTATATATATTATTGTTTACTTAATTTAGGAGGAGTTATTCTGAATGGAATATTTTTTTAACTTCTTTCTCAGAGAGTAGACTATTACTATAAAAAGCCACTAAGTTATTGTATTGTTATTATTATTGTTGTTGTTGTTATTATTATTGTCATTATTATTGATTTTTGTATCCTGCATAATTTACCACCATCCCTTTTAGGATGGCAGGTAACATGTTGTTAAACGATTTGCATCCAAACAGAAGCAACTACAGTCTTGGCACATGGTAGCATGAGCTTTGGCTGTCTTGGAGAAGTCCTTCACCTGGAGTGCTTCAGCAGAAAAAGGGAGGTGAAGGACAATACTGTTCTCTTGGTTTCTCACTATCAGATAAGGGAGCACAGGGATGGGAGAAGACCATGTTGGCTGGGTGGTACCCAGCTTCATGTCTGGAACTCTTACTTGTCCTGTGAATATTTGATGTCTGATACCTAAAGGTTTGAAGCTGAAACGAACCTTGACTGCTGGCTCTGAATATTGATTGAAAACAGAACCATTAAAACCCTGGGGGGTGGACCCCAAAGCTGACCCTGACCCAGATAAACAAGGAACACTTCCTTCTACGCCAGTGATCTGACCCCAGGTGTCTGCACCGAGTGGCTTTCCAGGAACCCAGCCAGCTCTGCCAAGCCTGTGTTTTCTGGTTTGATGCTAAGGGTTCTCTGTGTGGAACAAGGGGACTGTCTGTAGTGTTTTTGCTGAAACGTGTTTAGCACAGCATTCTGTGACATTTCTCTCCAAGGAAAGCACGTGGCACTTCATCTGTGAGAGTACCCGGAGTCTCCACCGTGAGAGATCCACCAGGGCAAAGCAAACAGCACTTGCTGACACCCCACAGAAGGCTCTGCCTGGATCTGTGTGGCCAGAATCCACTGGAGCGCTGCAGGTCAGGACCTGTGCATTCCAGTCCGCTGCTTGTTCAATTATCAAAATCCCAAGACGCTGACATAGAGGCAATGACCATGAACAGCGGGTTTCCTCACAGACTGGGAAAGTCCTCTTCTAGACAGGCCAGCACATGCCCGCCAGGGAACGCTTAGGTTACGTTTTGTCTGCCTCTGCCCATGGGTACTGTGGAGGCAGGTGTGTCCACTTACAATGCCATCTATCAGTTCTAAAGCCCTCCTTCCTTCCTTTTCTAAGAGTGTGTGCCTCCACTGACAGACTCACAGTCTCACAGATGATTCAAACACCAAAGTCAAGTTCCAGTTCAATAGGGAGAGATACCGGATGTTCCAAAGGACCAGAGCGGCTGTTTTACAGCACAGGGTCAGGCTTCACACCGGCTGTCTCTCCAGTGACCTGGGTTTGGGTATTTCCCATTGTTGTTCAGTTCTCCTGGCACAAATGTAAAGTCTCCAATGTTAGATTCCTGGCTGCCTCTCATCTTAGCCTACACTCGCTTCTTCAAGGATCAGAACTTGGGAACTGGCATTTCTGCTGCTAAAACAGCAGGGCCTGACTTTCTCTTGTAGCTAACAACATGTTTCATACATTTTATAAACATTCACCCCAGCAGTCTCCTAAAAAATGAGCCCCTAACATTACCCTGGGTTTTAACTTTATATTTTATTTTTTAGGTGTGTGTGTATGTGTACATTTGAGCCCAGTACCCAACAGAGGTCAGAAAAGGGTGTCAGATTCTCTAGAGCTGCAGTTTCAGACACGTGTGAGCTGCCCAGTGTGGGTCCTGGGAATGGATGAGATTACAAATTGGTGCAGGAAATCAGGTCCTCTGCAAGAACAGTAGAGACTCTTAACCTCTGAGCCATCTGCCCAGTCCCAACATTATCCTGGTTTACAAGTGAAAAAGACCAGGGTTAGAGAGATCACTAACTGGCCAGTGGCCTCTCAATGAAGCAAGAGCACAGGTTCTATAATTTATTCAATTTGAGCTATCGAATTATCCCAATGGTGCTGTGGTTGGGTTTCCAGTCGCCCTGTCTCTCCTTATTTTTAAGATCCCAGGGAGACCAATGCATACGTGTGAACCAGAGCCGTCAATGGCCATGTGACATATGCTGTTCTGATTTTTCCTCTGGTCCCCAGTCACTGATACCCATTGATGATTCCTATAGCCAGGAAGATGGGAAAGTCACCGCTGGGTCAGCTGCTTCCCATGGAAACAGGAGAAGCGAGGGTACCAGGAAGTGTCTTCAAGCCCTTCCTACTGTTCTAGGGCACATAGAAATGCTACTAGAGAATAAGAGGTACCACAAACCTGTGTGTCTGACTCATCCAACAGTCTTTCCTTCCAGATCTTTCCTCCACCCTCTTGTCAAAAGCCTGCTGGTGGCCACCTCCATCTGGATTTCAATCAGAGCTGGAAGAAGAAGCTGTGGGTACCAGAACAACACCAGTGTGAACCAGAAACAACAGCCACTTGATTCAGGTCTCCTCTCGGTTGTGCGAATAGCAATGCACAGCACCCTTGACAAGTAACACACTACGCTACGCCACATTCCTCTACCTCTGTGGAGGTTGCGCTACTGCATGTGAAAACAGCTTGATGGAACAGTACCGAAGCCGTACCTCACACTAGGTATACTAGGAACCAGAATCAGGGTGGTGGTGCAGCGCTCGCTGGAACTAGATAAACCCAGTCTTCTTCTGTGCATTTGAGCCCTTTTATAGTCACATTGTGAAAGTGTCTTGCTTGGGAAATTATGGAAGCTGCATTGAGAGCAACACTTAAAAAGAGGGTTGAATCTTGCCGAGTGTCATCAGTACCCGGACTCTGTTTGGGCCGGTGGGAATAATTCAATAGGAAAATCTCCTATAGAGAGGTTTTATTAGTAGGAAAGCAATTTATTCTTGGAGTCACAAGATAAATGATGAACAAATATTTCAAATAAATAAATAAATAAGATCAGGCTGGGCATGGTGCCACACACCTTGAGTCCCAGCACTCAGGAGGCAGAGGTGGGTGCATATCTGTGAGTCCAAGGCTAGCCTATTCTACATAGCAAGTTCTAGCCAGCCAAGCAAGGCTGCATAGGTGAGACTGTCTTTAAAACAAGCAAACAAACAAACAAAACCTTTCCTGTTTGTTTGATGTAGCCTTGGACAAGGGGTGACCCAGAGCCTCTGCCCCCAGACTCACCCAGCCCATCACTTGCTATTAAAAGACAAAAGGACTTAAGACAGAGGCTTAGCTGGTGTTTGTTAATGTTTAGAATCACAGGAACCCCCGAATTTCCTCCAGAAGGAAGATGTCAGCTGGAATCCAGGAATCTCCTGCATGAGAGATTTTCCACGATAATGTGGCTATGGTAATAAGATCTGATCAAAAGAAGCAGCCACTGCCCCATGGCCCCACCCAGGCGGGTTGAAATCCTCACCTTATGCCAGTCAGCTTTCCTGATTTTTTACTTACATAAGCCCAGCTCAACCACCTTTCTGGTGGAAAACCGGGGCGACAGCCAGAGTGAAGAAGGAACAGAGGATGTTTCGAAGGTGCTACTTCAGGCCTCCTCATGGGGTGGCCAGATTCTATCAAACACGAGAGAGCAAACACTGGCACCCACACACCCACCAGCCACCTAAAGAGCCGAATCCAGGCCTTCACATGTTGGTGTGTGGATGCTGATTGGTTGGCTACTCAATGAACTAGGGCTAGAGTGAGACCGAGAGTCTGCACTGCTAGTGAGTGTCCATGTGAACACACGGGGTCTCCAAGCTTTGTGTGTGCCTGTCACTCATCAGAAGTAGGAGCAGAGTCTACCATGCTAGGACTAGCGAGAGGAGGAATCAGGGAGGCCAGCATTTATAAGATGTGATAAATATACAATAAGGTACCGTCTCAATGTGTTCATAGGGGACACAATAAATAGATGAAAGGGGCTGAGTATAGGAGGGGAAGGGGGAGGGGGAGGGAGGGGGGAGAGAGGGGGGAGGGAGAGGAAGAGGGAGGGGGAGATGGAGAGGGGGAGGGGGAGGGAGAGGGAGAGGGAGAGAGAGGCATGACAATACACACCCGTGATCCCAGTACTGAGAAGACAGAGGTATGAAGATTGAGAATTTGAGGCCAGCCTGAGTTACAGAGTGAGATTCTGTCACACGAGAAAAAACAAAACAAAACAAAAAACCAAACAACAACAAAAACAGGGTCAGGAGACATAGCTCAGTGGTGGTAGCACAAGTACACGCTGCTGGTTGGCATGTTCGATTCCCAGCATTGAAAGAAAAAGGTCTGAAAATCAGTTTCCATTTGGGTCCTTTTGGCTTCTCTTGACAAGGAAGAAGATGACGGTAGTTAGATGCTGTGGTTTGAATGTGGAATGTGCTTCACAAAGCCTTATGTTTAAGTTCTTGCTCCCTGGCTGGTGGCACTGTTTTGGGAGGGTGAGGGGCCTTGGGCATGCGGAGCCCAGATGGGCAGATGGTAGCAGGCCTTGCGGTTTAGAGCCTGTCTCTGTTTCTTGATCTGGATCTGTCCAGATGTGAGCCAGCCGCCTCATGTTCATACAGCAGCGAGCCTCTGCCTCACCATGTCTTTTCCATTGTGATAGATGGTTCTTTCTAACCATGGGGCACAGTTAACCCTTCCTCCATTACCAAGTGTGGTGGTACACGCCTATAAACCCAGCACTGCGGAGGTAGAAGCAGGAAGATCTAAGTGCAGAGTCATCTTTGACTACAGCTTGGGCCACATAAGACCCTGCCTCCAAACAACAACAACAACAAAACAAATCACTTGACAGTGAGGAAGATTCAGAGTCCCACAACCCCCTTCAAGGGCATGCTTGACCTATATGCCCCTTATAAAGTGCCATCTCTTGAAAGTTCTCCTGCGTCCCAAAACTGCCACTCCAGAGGTCAAGACTTTGGGTCTACATTTGGGTCTTTGGTGACATTGAAGCTCCCTAGGACATACAAGTGCCCTTTGCTTACCTTTTCCTTCTCTGCCTAGTTCAGTGTTGGCATTTAGGTCTCCACAGGAGCTTGCTGACAAAATGAACCAACCAATTATGACATTCCCTTATTATTATTTCTTCTTCTTCTTCTTCTTCTTCTTCTTCTTCTCCTCCTCCTCCTCCTCTTCCCCTCCCCTCCCCCTTCTTCTTCTTCTTCTTCTTCTTCTTCTTCTTCTTCTTCTTCTTCTTCTTCTTCTTCTTCTTCTTCCTCCTCCTCCTCTTCCTCCTCCTCTTCCCCTCCCCCTTCCCTCCCCTTCTTCTTCTTCTTCTCCTTCTTCTTCTTCTTCTTCTTCTTCTTCTTCTTCTTCTTCTTCTTCTTCTTCTTCTTCTTCTTCTTCTTCTCCTTCTTCTTCTTCTTCTCCTTCTTCTTCTTCTTCTTCTCCTTCTTCTTCTCTCCCTTCGTCCTCCTCTGCAGTAGAACAAACAGCAAGATTTTTCCATCTAAAACACTTCAAATGGATAATTCAGTGGTGGTAAGTACATCTAGCCATTATTGTATTTGTCTCCAGGGTTTTTTTTTTTTTTTCATTGTCCCCAACTGACATTATTCCCGTCAAACAATAACATCCTGTTCCCTGCTGCCCTGCCCCTGGTTATCAGCATTTCACTGTGTCTCTATGAATCTGGCTCTTCTAATCATCAGACAAGCGGATTATACACTACCCGCCCTTTCATCACTGACACTGTTTGGTTAGCTTGTCTTCAAGGTCCATCCATAGCGGCATGACAGAGGTCATGCTGGTAACTGCGGTACTTGGGTGGGTCAGACACCAGCCAGCTTGGGTTACACAGTGGGTTCCAGGTCAGCCAGGCCCATATAACCAGACCCTGTCTTAAGATACTTTTCCATTCTCTTTCAGGCTGGGTACTCCAGTCCACTGTATGCACGTTGTGGTACTGCTTGTTTGCCATTCATCCGCTGAGGCTGAGGCATGATTCAGTCGCTTGCACCTTTGACCTATTGTGAGGGATGCTGAGTCCCTGCTTTCATACCGTTTCACTGCAGTCTGGGAAGAGGTTCTAGACTCTAGTTTTGAGGAACTTCCTCATTACTTCAGTTTTGGTTTGGTGATGTTTTGAGACAGGGTCTCCATACATAGTCCACCGAGGGTAACCCTCCTCTCTCTCCCTCTGGAGTGTGAGGATTATAAGCATGGTCTGTCCTACCTGTCTCTCAATTTTGTGGGTTTTAGACCAGGTTTCATTCTGCAGCCCAAGCTGGCCTGGAACCCACTGTGCAGTCCAGACTGGCCTGGAACCCACTGTGCAGTCCAGACTGGCCTGGAACCCACTGTGCAGTCCAGACTGGCCTGGAACCCACTGTGCAGTCCAGACTGGCCTGGAACCCACAATTCTTTTGGCTCAGCCACTCCAGTGCTGGAATGACAGATGTGAGCCAACATTCCCCACGCTCAATTTTAAATTTTAAAACTATCCGTGTCTGCATAGTCTGTGAGTTGGGAATTTCTCCTTACCGGGCAGGCGCACAGGGAGAGCCCTTCAGGTGTGCTGGTTTGTCAGACAGTCCCTTCCCTCTGTTGCACTTTCCTGGAGATACAAAGGAGACACTGGTGAGGGGGAGGGTGGGGTGGGGGTTGGTGAAGTTGTGGGTCACAGGGTTTAAGCCGCCGAGGTTTACCGGCCAGGAGTAGGGGTAGGAGCCTGGTGCAGAGCTCCCCACCCCCGGGGTAAGTACAGGTTGCATTTCTCTCACAGAACACCTGGACAACAGAGCCAGCCTGGATCTTGGTGCCAAAGGTTCCCGGGATGGTTTCTGTAAGTGGCCGCACTGGGCGGTAACATTTTCCAGGGACCAAGGCGTAGTACTAACCGGCAGCCAAGATCCAGGCACACAGCTGCCCAGAAGTTCGGGGAGGGAGGGCGTGGCTGAGGCTCCTGCTGGCCGGAAGGGCTGATCCACAGCTGGAGACCGTTAAAATGTGGCGAGGGCTCTCATCTTTGTTCTCAGGAGAAGTTTAAAATGCTACCAGCCTGTAGGGCAGGGAGTGAGAGAGATTCCAGGAACAAATGGGGGGGGGGGGGGGAGACTGAGGGATATCCTGACAAAATTCAGAATTTGATACACAGGATGTCATTCTTTTAAAAGCTGTTTATCGAAATAACAGACGTTAAAAAAAAAAAAAAAAAAGCATCCAGGATACCAACTTCTGTCCCCAGAAAATAACTGCTTCATTTTGTGTTCTCAACCATAGGTTTGTGTGTGTGTGTGTTTCTTTTTTCTTTTCTTTTTCTCCTTTTCCTTTCTTTCTCCTTCATTTTCTTTCTTTTTACTTATTTTATTTTTGACAAGGTTTCATGTACCCTGCCTCAAACAGCATAGGTGAGGATGGACTTGAGTCCACCTGTCCAGTGCTAGGTCTTCTACAAGCTGTATTCCTGTCTTCCCCTTAGGTCTGAAGGTGGTTTTGTTTAAATGATCTCTATCTCTGGCTTTCTGGGATTGAAGGGTAGAAGGTAAGAGCCTTAGTTGGTGATGTGTTTCCAGTAACTCCGCTGCTTCTGTACAGTTTCTGTGGGAATCCCAGCAGGCAGGAAGGAAATGTGACTATGGAGCTTCAGGCCTGCTCTGGTCTCCAGTCTGCCTAGACTGATCTCTACGAAAGCCACGAGGGCTTAGGGAGGAGACTCAGAGTACCTGACTCAAAACCAGGAGGATCTGAGTTCAGACCCCTGACACCAACTGGAAAAAGTTGGCTAAGCTGAGAGTTCTGTAACCCTAGCCCTGTGCGGGTAGAGACAGGCAGATCCCTGAAGTGTGCTGGCCAAACCAGGTGACCTTGACTTCCATCCCTGGATCCCTCATGTTGAAAGGAGCAAACCAGCTCCCACAAGCTGACCTCTGGGCTCTACCATGGTGTGCATGCATCCACACACATTAAATAAATGTAATTTAAAACTTTTTAATATGGTAAAGAGCAATAGAGGAAAGGCCTAATGTCAACCTCTCACACACACACACACACACACACACACACACACACACACACACACAGAGAGAGAGAGAGAGAGAGAGAGAGAGAGAGAGATCATAGTGAAGATTTCCAGCATCTCAGTGCCAACCATTCCCCACTGTCTCAGCAGAACCCTATCTTTGTCTGGTCCTGGGTTTTTTGAGTGAATGCTTAGGAAAGAACATAAGGAAAACAAAAATGGAGGCACTCCTGACATTTGAACAGGCTGACTGCAGAAGTGAGCAGTAGCTGTTTCCAGCAAAGCCTTTGCCAATCAGAAGCAGGGACCAAAAACATCTGCAAAGATGAGATAAGTCTCTGCCTGGCCCTAAAACCCAGGCCCCAGGCCTTTCACCACACTGGTTTCCAACATTCCTCAGCACACAGGAGCCACTTACCATAGCAGGAGGGGACCCTTCCAGGATCTCCTGCCTCTGGCTTGGCTCTGGCTTCAGCACTGTGGTTGGCCTGGCTGAGTACAACTGAGTCTTTGCAAGCAACATGTGCTGCAGAGGCAACACCCATTCACCGTCCTTCCCATCACTGGCTGTGGATGTGGCACTGGGCAACTGGACTTGAGACCCCTTGTGCCACCTCCGCCCCGTTCCCGAGTGAACTCTGTCTCTGGATATCAGTGGCAGCGTCACTTAGAGCTGGATTGTAAGGTTGTTAGATTCATTTGCTGTGCATCTTTTCTCTTTCCCTAATGTGTGAACGATAAACTGTGGGTTTGAAAAAGACAACCGTCTGCCTCTGTGCTGGGTAAGTCACCTCCAGGGAGGTTTTCTCCCTCTCGCCCTCTCTGCTGATAGCAGCTCTCAGAACCCTCACTTGCACTGAGTGGCTGAGCCCTTGCAAGAAGAATTATAGTGTTTGTACACTGCTATAACATAGTCCATTTTTCACACATCTCTCAAAGTCTTAAAACTGTGACTTTGGCGGCATTCCGAGCAGAGACCAGAAAAGATTTAGGGACCAAGGCTCTTCCTAGCACCTCCTTGCTAGTGTCTTTCAGGGCTTGTGCAGAGCAGTTAGCATCGAAAATGGGCAGGCAGGGTTCAGTTAGGAGGGGTGGCCCAGGCTAGACCTTTCTCTATGTAGCTGTGATAACTTCATAGAGTTATGAGTGGGAGAGCACTCATTTGTAATGTTGCTTTTTCTTGATCAAGTTTTCTTTGATGTGAAAAGAACTATGGTTCTGAGAGTCAGTAAGAGTTACAGCCCATCTGTGGCGGGAGCCTGACTGTGCCTCGGATTAATCGCTGTAAGCTTGAAAATGTGCCTTGAATCAGACCTC
Source organism: Mus musculus (assembly GCF_000001635.26). Lineage (NCBI taxonomy): Eukaryota > Metazoa > Chordata > Mammalia > Rodentia > Muridae > Mus > Mus musculus. The sequence continues at coordinate 974,881 of NT_187022.1, read as the reverse complement.
TGCACGCTGGGGTTAAGACGGCTGCCTATGCACCAGGCTTGCTGTGCACTGGGTAAGGGAAGGTCTGAGGCACTCATATATTATCTATGTCCTGTTCTGTGATAACATTCAGAATTACATGCTAACAGTTATTGAGTACAACTGTTGCTACTGTGTTAATACACTCATTGATACTAAGTGGAGCATGTTTGATTGCAAATAAAACCCAGTTCAATTGACTGAAAACTTAAAAAAAATTTTTTTTTCTTACACAGCCATGATTTTCCATGGTGGGTTGGCTCCTGAGTCAGTGAGCTCAGTGTATGGTTGATGTCTGTCTTAGTCAGGGTTTTGTTGCTGGGAGCCGATGCCAAAACCACAGCAACTCTTATATAAAGGAAAACATTTCATTGGAGCTGGCTCGTGGTTCAGAGGTTTAGTCCATTATCATCATGGTGGAAATCATGGTGGCATGCAGACAGACATCATGCTGGAGAAGGAGTTGAGAGTTCTACATCTGGATCAGCAGACAGCAGGAAGAGAGAATGACACTTGGCCTGGCTTGACAATCTGAAACCTCAAAGCCCATCTCCATTGATGCACTTTCTCCAACAAGACCACACCTATCCCAACAAGACCACACCTCTTAATAATGCCACTTCCTATGGGCCTAGAGGGGCCATTTACATTTGAACCACCACAATATTTTTAAGAATACAGGGAATATCAGGCGTGGCCATATGTGCCTTTATCCATCCTGATCCTTGGAGGCTAGGGCAAGAGGCTTGTGGTGAGCTCAAGGTTAGTCTGGACTTTGTAGTAATATCCTATCTCAAAAATAAACACACAAACACCAGCAATTTCCACCTCTGCTTCCAGCCAGTCCTGCACTCACTTTGGGTGTTGACCAGCTCCTGTCATGTCTGTACCTTGGCTTGTACACAACCAGGCACAGTGATCTTTCAAGGAAGGAAAGCTATGTGTGTAAGCACCTCTTTAAGAAAAGGACACTCGTCCATCTTTGAGCGTGAAGAATTGCCAGGGTCACACATGCCCTCCTGACAAAGCAACTGGGAAATCAGACAGAGCAGGCAACCCGCTGGGCAGAGGCTCACAGAGCAACCCCAACTGAAGGGAACATACTAGTGGGCCTTCTATCACCTGGTTTTCTTCATAGAGGCATATCCTGGTCTACAGAGAGGTGCGAAGTCCCCAGGGGAGCACTGTCGATGAGTTCTGAGAGGTTTTATACCCAGTTCTGTCCTTTGCAGGCTGCTAGGGGTGTAGGGGGAGGGTAAGCCCCTTCTTGCTCAGTTTGCAGTGTGTTTTTGCCTGTTCTGCTATGGACAAGGGAGATGGAAAAATGTTTCCCAGAAAGAGAAATCCAAGGACTATGCATAAAGGGAAGGCTGGAGTATTTGGCTGAATAGGAAGTTGTACCAACTCCAGCTGAAACCACACAGGATAGGAAATCAGAACGTCTCATGGAGAACAGTGCCTGAACCATCTCTCTGTTCATGAAGGAAAGAGAATTATTTTTGTTTCATTCAGGTAAAAAGGAAAGCCGAGCCTTCTCTAAGGGCCCGGAAGGGTCACATCTTCAGAGAAAGCATCAGTTAACCCTACAGAGAAGCCTAGCTTTCTCAACAACACTCAGCACACAGTCCTAGAGAGGATCTGAAAGATGACCTGCAGGCCACTCAGCCATCCACTCAACAGCCCTGACCCTCTAAAGGCAGACAGCAAAGTTCAGATACTCTGCAGTAACAGTTGTAATGCTTAGCAACCAAGAGGCATCACATACGCCAGTAGCAGGGAGATGCGACCCATACTAGAGGAGTTAGTGCTAGAAACAGACTTAGTCTTGAGAATTCCTTCCCTAGGGCGATGTAAGCACTGTTTACCCCTCCTCATCCATTCCCAATGACAAACCAATATAACTCTCCACTAACGTTCACTCTGGAAAATCAATGGGTTTATTGGGTTTACTTACAGGGCGTGGGTGAGGGGTTGCCTGCTGGAGTAGGAGCATGGGTGACCCCTAAATAATACAAGGGAAGTCATCACCCAGTGTGAGTGATGGCTTTCCCTGTGTGTGCATGCATGTGTGTGCACGTATACACACAGACTCACAGACACACACACACACACACACACACACACACACACACACGTACTCATACACACTTCCCTAGCCTGTGTACTCTTATCACCTCCTGAGACTCTGAAGTCACCTGGAATTAGGACAGAATTGCATTACACATGCCTGAGATGAAAGGCTGGAGTCTTGGGAAGGGTTCAGTTGAAGTCAAACAAGATATTCTATGAGGGAATATCAGCAACCCACAGGATGGCTCTTGAAGGACTCTTGAAAGCAGCCCAATTGACTTGACGAAGACGGTGAGTGTTCTCAGAGGATCCTGTTCTACAGCAGACTTAAAGTGACCCATGGGAGAATTCTCCAAAGAGCAAGGAGACAGGACAGAGACAAGAATGATAACAAGCTTCTTTGTCATATGTCCCCAAAGCTAGAAAATATGCCCTCAGAAAGCTGAAAGGGAAGAAGCCATCTACATATGTGTTCACATATATGTGTGTATAAAATCCTGCAAACTATAATTCTACATCCAGGGGAAATAGATTAAAAAGGAAGACAAAGACATCGTCAGGCAGACAGAAGCTGAAGGAAATTCTCCAACCAGAAGGAGAGCGAGCAGATGGAATTTGGGGATTACACAGAGAAACAGCTCTGGAAATGAAAACATTTTAATGATTACAAAAGACCTCTTTTGTGTTAAGGTTTCTGACTTTTTTTTTTCTTTTTTGGACTAGTCAAAACAAAAATACCATTCATATAGTCTGAGATCTATGTAGAAAACTGAAATGAAGCAGCACAAGAGGGGCCCAGACACAAGGCAGAGGTGTGACCTGAGGGGGGGGGAGACTGTAGGATAAGAGGCTGCTGCTCCGAAACATAGAAAATAGGTTAGAATAGAGGGGATAGTTAAAAGCCAGTGGCAACTCATTGAACTATGAAACAGGGCAAATTTGCATCCGAGGAGGGGCAGCAGAGGCACAGACGGGGTAAATGGAAACAGTCCTAGATGGAAACAGTCCTAGAACCAGAAATGTAAACATCTACACCAACTACATTCAAGGCGAGTGCTTTAAGTACTCCAGCTACAACAGAAAGCAAACCCAACTGCAGAGTATCTACCTACTAGCCTTGCATTTCTATTTCTATTTGTGTTTGTGCCCTGTCCAATACTCAGCCCCGTGTGTGCGTGTGTGTGTTTAGTATATGTGTGTGTGCATGTGTGTGTGTGCATTTGCCTACATGCCCTTGACATGTAGATGTGAATGCTATGCATGTGAAAGTCAACTCCCAGGAATCAGCCATCTTGCTCCATCATGCGGACCTGGGGATTGAACTTAGGTTGCCAGGCTTGGCAGCAATCTCCTTTACCTGCTGAGCCATCTTGGCAGCCTTCAACTCTCGCTTTAAATGTAAAGTAACAGGTACGCAAAGGTAAAGAAAACAAGATATCCACACAAGCACAAGTCTAGAAAGCACCTGCACAATGTATCTGCTCTTTTTTTTTTCCAGTACAAAGGATTGACCGTGTGCTAGGTATACACTCTATCACTGGGCTACCCTCCAACTCCCTGACAAACGGTTTCTATTCAAAATATATAATGAACTCATAACTTATTAATAATAGACCAATTAAAAGTGGGAAATATTTTAACAGACATTTCCCCAAGGAAAATATCTAGATAGCAAAAGTTGCTACATATAATTAGTCACAGGGGGGATGCAAATCAAAGCCACAGTGAGATACCACCCTCTGCCACAGAGTCCTTTAAACCTACCTGACAATACCAAGTGTTGACAAGGGCAGAAGAGCTAAAATGTTCATATAGTTCCACTGACAACACTAAACAATGTATTCCAAGCAGCTAGCTTGGGGAAGTGTCTTATACATGTAAATGCAAACCTACTATATGGTCCTATAATTCCATTCTAAAGGATTTTGAGAGAGAGAGAGAGAGAGAAAGAGAGAGAGAGAATATGTGGAGAATGTGTTCCCACACAAACATGCTCATAAGCGTTCATAATATCCTGGTTCATAATAAGCTGAAAGTAGAAGGGTTCTAAATCTACATCAGCCAGTGAATGGATGAACCTGTGTGTTATGGCTGCAGGCTGGAATAATGCCCAGCACTAATAAGGAACAGCCTGCTGTACACAGAACAAAGTTTGTGAACCTCCAGAGGGATATGGGGAAGATCACCAGGTTCTAGGTCAGTGTGAGCTATGTAGTAAGTTCAAGGTAGCCTGGGAGACTACATGAGACCCTAACTCGAATAAAAATAAGTATATCTACATAAGTCAACTTATATGAAATGTTATAAAAGGCAAAAATCCATGGTGATACAAAGCAAGCTCTCAGGGACTGGAGAGAGGATATTGACTAATAAGCAGGCACAGGAGACTTCAGGGAAAGATGGGGAACTCTTCCTTTTAGTAGTGGTGGTAAGACTACATTTGTCAAAACTCATCAAACTGTACATTTACACAGATATATTTTGTTTTGTATCATACTTAACAATGAAAAAGAAGAACCTCCCCTCGTTAAAAACAACAACAAAACAAATGAAAACAAAACAAAGCAAAACAAAACTCCAGCGGACATAGGAAAACCAAAGAGCCACACAACAGAAAGCAAAAGACCTTCCTAAGAATTCTTCCATGGAGACATCTCAGATCTCAGTGCCCAGCATTCTCTCCAATGTTCATGCTTAAGCCAACCACTGGCAAAAAAAATGAGGATTAAAATCTACATTGAGAGTGCTTAGGTATATAAAAGTTGGAGCTCATACCCTGGGCTGGGAATGGAGCCAATGTCCCTTGAATAGAGACGAGTAAACCTGTTCAGAAAACCGAGGGTGGCGTGTTACTCAGGGTGACTGTCGTGGTTGCGACCAGTGAGCCTGTGAGTTACTTGCTTATCACCTGTGCTGGCTGCTTTGTGTGTCAACATGACATAAGCTGGAGTTGTCACAGAGAAAGGAGCCTCCCTTGAGGAAATGCCTCCATGAGATCCAACTGTAAGGCATTTTCTCAATTAGTGACCAAGGCGGAAGGCCCATTGTGGGTGGTGCCATCCCTGGGCTGGTAGTCCTGGGTTCTATAAGAAAGCAAGCTGAGCAAGCCAGTAAGCAGCACCCCTCCATGGCTTCTGTATCCACTCCTGCCTCCAGCTTCCTACCCTGAGTTCCTGTCCTGACTTCCTTTGGTGATGAACAGAAATGTGGAAGTGCAAGCTGAATAAACTCTTTCCTCCCCAACTTGCTTCTTGGCCATGATGTTTGTACAGGAAATCCTGACTAAGACACCACCATCAAGACTTTTGAGCCCCCATGTGACAGTCCCAGCATTATTGACCAGGGCCATCTATTTTCTATGTGGACTCTCGGGGGGTGGGGGTGGGGGACGACTCTGAGGAGTTGTCATCTTGGGCCTCTGGTTCCACCTAGTAGACAAGGGGAAAGGGTGTGACAAAGCCAAAGAACTGTTTCTTAGTTTGACTATCTTAGAGTACAACTTCTGCTGAACTCTGTGCCAAGAAGAACTGCATCCAGCCACTACTAGTGGGTGGGAACTATGTTCCTGGCAGGAAAGCTGGCCCCAGGGGGAACTGTGCATGCTTAATGTCCCAAGTGCTCAGAAAGCAAAAACTCCTATTATGCACATTATCCTTCCTCAGTTGTCCCCCTAAATCTTTGCCTCATATATTACTGTGTGCCTACTTTACATGTGTGTTGCCGGAGGCCCAGAGCAGCTAAGCATGGTATCCGAGGTTAGATGGCTTTTCCAGCTAGCAGAGCTAGATGATGGTCTCCAAGGCCCCAGACTCAACATTTTGTTCTCTTAGCCACTTTTGTGTGGTATGGACATGGGGTAGAGCTTTATCGTTTCTCCTCATCACTTGGCATCATGGTTCCATTCAGATCAATGCCAGAAGAGAACCTCTGGGGGATGGGCCACACAGATGAAGCCAGGCATCCGCCTCCCACCCTGAGTGCTTTTGTATCATGGTATTATAGACTGCACCAGTCACCCTTGTCTAGAGTAATGTTGAGCCTTGTCTGTGCAAATAAAACAAACTTAGTATGAGTGTGTCTGTTCAAATAAATCCTACCTCTCTCATTTGGCAGGAACAACTAGTTCCCAGGACTCCATCACTGTGTATTTCCCTGGGCTTTTAATGCTAGTGTGCAGGGAGAAGTGGTAAGCATTTTATCTTGATGTGTGTGCATGTATACATGTGTTTCTGAATATGAGTATGTGTATGAGCATGCATATAGATGCCAGAAATTGACATTATGTTTTCTACAGTTATACTTCTAAAATAACATATATTATTTTATTTTTAATTATGTACATGTGTGTATCTATGTGTGAGTATGTGCATGTGTGAGTATAGGTGCCCTCAGAGTCCAGAAGAGGCCACCAGTGTCTCTACAGTTGGAGTTACAGGCAGGTATGAGCTTCCCAATGTGGGTTCTGGGAACCGAGTATGGAGCCTCTACAATGAAGCATAGCATGCACTCTAAACTCCTAAGTCATCTCTCCAGCACCCATCTTAGTTTCTGAAACAGGGCCTTCACTGAACCTGGAGCTCACGAATTTGGCCAGGCCAGTTAGCCATTTAGCTTCACAGGTCCACCTGTCTCTGTCACCCCTGCAGTGGAATTTTGGGTATGTGTAGCACATAGCCCTCTAACCTTCAACGTTTTTGGTTTTCACAGTAAGCATAGAAAGTTCCTGGCATTATGTGTCTTATACATGTGTTGAAGACACAGTGGAAGGGTGTGTAGAGGAAGGAATGGGTCAGGAAGCTGAGCAGGTGGGAGATTCTAGAGGGCTCTTATACTTTATCAACATAGTAGAACATTCTAGAACCTATGGTTTACTGCAAACAAATTCACCACTGTCTCTATGCTGCCATTGTTGGCTAAACAGGTTGGAGGAAGAGAGTTTGCACTCATTCAAAATCCATGCTACTGTCTTGGTCACCGTTGCATTGCTGTGAAGGCACACCATGACCAGGGCAACTCTTTTTTTTTTTTTTTTTTTTTTTTTTTTTCCATTTTTTATTAGGTATTTAACTCATTTACATTTCCAATGCTATACCAAAAGTTCCCCATATCCACCCACCCCCACTCCCCTGCCCACCCACTCCCCCTTTTTGGCCCTGGTATTCCCCTGTACTGGGGCATATAAAGTTTGCAAGTCCAATGGGCCTCTCTTTCCAGTGATGGCCGACTAGGCCATCTTTTGATATATATGCAGCTAGAGTCAAGAGCTCCGGGGTACTGGTTAGCTCATAATGTTGTTCCACCTATAGGGTTGCAGATCCCTTTAGCTCCTTGGCTACTTTCTCTAGCTCCTCCATTGGGAGCCCTATGATCCATCCATTAGCTGACTGTGAGCATCCACTTCTGTGTTTGCTGGGCCCCGGCATAGTCTCACAAGAGACAGCTACATCTGCGTCCTTTCAATAAAATCTTGCTAGTGTATGCAATGGTGTCAGCGTTTGGATGCTGATTATGGGGTGGATCCCTGGCTATGGCAGTCTCTACATGGTCCATCCTTTCATCTCAGCTCCAAACTCCGTCTCTGTAACTCCTTCCATGGGTGTTTTGTTCCCAAATCTAAGGAGGGGCATAGTGTCCACACTTCAGTCTTCATTCTCCTTGAGTTTCATGTGTTTAGCAAATTATATCTTATATCTTGGGTATCCTAGGTTTGGGGCTAATATCCACTTATCAGTGAATACATATTGTGTGAGTTTCTTTGTGAATGTGTTACCTCACTCAGGATGATGCCCTCCAGGTCCATCCATTTGGCTAGGAATTTCATAAATTCATTCTTTTTAATAGCTGAGTAGTACTCCATTGTGTAGATGTACCACATTTTCTGTATCCATTCCTCTGTTGAGGGGCATCTAGGTTCTTTCCAGCTTCTGGCTATTATAAATAAGGCTGCTATGAACATAGTGGAGCATGTGTCCTTCTTACCTGTTGGGGCATCTTCTGGATATATGCCCAGGAGAGGTATTGCTGGATCCTCCGGTAGTACTATGTCCAGTTTTCTGAGGAACCGCCAGACTGATTTCCAGAGTGGTTGTACAAGCCTGTACTCCCACCAACAATGGAGGAGTGTTCCTCTTTCTCCACATCCTCGCCAGCATCTGCTGTCACCTGAATTTTTGATCTTAGCCATTCTGACTGGTGTGAGGTGGAATCTCAGGGTTGTTTTGATTTGCATTTCCCTGATGATTAAGGATGTTGAACATTTTTTCAAGTGCTTCTCTGCCATTCGGTATTCCTCAGGTGAGAATTCTTTGTTCAGTTCTGAGCCCCATTTTTTAATGGGGTTATTTGATTTTCTGAAGTCCACCTTCTTGAGTTCTTTATATATGTTGGATATTAGTCCCCTATCTGATTTAGGATAGGTAAAGATCCTTTCCCAATCTGTTGGTGGTCTTTTTGTCTTATTGACGGTGTCTTTTGCCTTGCAGAAACTTTGGAGTTTCATTAGGTCCCATTTGTCGATTCTCGATCTTACAGCACAAGCCATTGCTGTTCTGTTCAGGAATTTTTCCCCTGTGCCCATATCTTCAAGGCTTTTCCCCACTTTCTCCTCTATAAGTTTCAGTGTCTCTGGTTTTATGTGAAGTTCCTTGATCCACTTAGATTTGACCTTAGTACAAGGAGATAAGTATGGATCGATTCGCATTCTTCTACACGATAACAACCAGTTGTGCCAGCACCAATTGTTGAAAATGCTGTCTTTCTTCCACTGGATGGTTTTAGCTCCCTTGTCGAAGATCAAGTGACCATAGGTGTGTGGGTTCATTTCTGGATCTTCAATTCTATTCCATTGGTCTACTTGTCTGTCTCTATACCAGTACCATGCAGTTTTTATCACAATTGCTCTGTAGTAAAACTTTAGGTCTGGCATGGTGATTCCGCCAGAAGTTCTTTTATCCTTGAGAAGACTTTTTGCTATCCTAGGTTTTTTGTTATTCCAGACAAATTTGCAAATTGCTCCTTCCAATTCGTTGAAGAATTGAGTTGGAATTTTGATGGGGATTGCATTGAATCTGTAGATTGCTTTTGGCAAGATAGCCATTTTTACAATGTTGATCCTGCCAATCCATGAGCATGGGAGATCTTTCCATCTTCTGAGATCTTCTTTAATTTCTTTCTTCAGAGATTTGAAGTTTTTATCATACAGATCTTTCACCTCCTTAGTTAGAGTCACGCCAAGATATTTTATATTATTTGTGACTATTGAGAAGGGTGTTGTTTCCCTAATTTCTTTCTCAGCCTGTTTATTCTTTGTATAGAGAAAGGCCATTGACTTGTTTGAGTTTATTTTATATCCAGCTACTTCACCGAAGCTGTTTATCAGGTTTAGGAGTTCTCTGGTAGAATTTTTAGGGTCACTTATATATACTATCATATCATCTGCAAAAAGTGATATTTTGACTTCCTCTTTTCCAATTTGTATCCCCTTGATCTCCTTTTGTTGTCGAATTGCTCTGGCTAATACTTCAAGTACTATGTTGAAAAGGTAGGGAGAAAGTGGGCAGCCTTGTCTAGTCGACCAGGGCAACTCTTAGAAAAGAAAGCATTTCATTGAGGCGTCTTACAATTTCCAAGTTTGTCTTACTATCATCATAGAGGAAGCATGGCAGCACCCAGGCAGAGGTGGTAAACATTTACAGGAACTGCAGGCAGGGAGGGGGAAGGGGAGGGGGGAGGGGGAGGAGGAGAGAGGGAGGGGGAGAGGGAGAAAGTCAGTCACTGGGACAGGCTTAGGCCTTTGAAACCTGAAGGCCCACCCCCAGTGACATGCTTCCTCCAAGTAGGCCGTACCTACTCCAAGCCACACCTACTCCAACAAGACCACACCTCCTAATCCTTCTCAAGTAGTGCTACTCCCTAGTGACTAAACATTCAAATATGAGCGCTTATGGGGTCCATTTTCATTCAAACCACCATATTTATGAAAGGTGACTCTCTTCCCATAGGAGGGAAAACCTCTCTCATATTGCTCACTTCCTTAATCAGAGCTCAGAAACCTTCTAAGTTCATTATTTCAAGCAGTTTCCTCTTGAAAATCTAGCATGGAGTTGGTCAAACTTTCCATCTGAAGTGTTAATAATTCTCACTGCCGCTGCCGCCGGCTCCCTGGTCCGTCTTTGGCTTACTTCGTGGACTTGTTTAACTATTCCACAATTACTGTAAAGTGCTGTGTAATCTCGGATAAGTTGCTTCGGTTTTCTGGGCCTCATATGCCTCATCTCTAAAACGAGGGGCTTGAGCAACATTCGTGGTTCAGATGATTTTTTTTTTCTCCCAAATGAACATCGTTGTAACAACACTCTATAAAAAAATGATAAAAGCAGAACTCATAGCTGGACCCGAAGCAGCTATTGCCCTGTTGTGTATGTTGGGCATGGTGCCAGGGGCCTAGGACACAACCTCTTCTACCATCATAGTGGAGGAGGTCAGACAACTTGTGGATGCTGGGCTCAGGAGGATGCTGAGGAGGGGCGGGGGTGGGGGTGGAGGGGGCCGTGGTCAGGGGATGGGGAGTGGAGAGAGAGAAGAATTCTTGTCACTGTGAGCCAACCTCTGGTGCAAAGAGTGGGGACCAGGGAGTCAAAGCCTGCAAAGAACACCTCTGGGGCCGTTTACATGGTGGGGCCACAGCGGCACACCTCACTGGCTCTCGGGTTCCCTGCCCTGCTTTCCATGTTACGTCACTGCTGATTCTTGAGATCATTTCCTAAGGATAGGAGTCAACCACATTCGGGTCTGGAACTTTACGTGGCCATGTGAAGAGCGTGAGAGGCACTAGCTAGGCAGAGGACAAAGAGAGCATCGAAGGGAGTTCTGGCAGCGCCACACTGGCCTGACTGGCCGGATTCTGCGCAGTTAGGAGTGTGGGATTGGACTAGCTTGGCACCCATTGGGCTGGACACTCAAGCCAGTCCAGTTCCTCAATCACTGTGTGCTTAGAGAAAGCAAACCACTCCTAATATTTACTCACCCCTTGCAAATGGATGACTGGTCCGCTCCTATGTGAGGAGAGGCACAAGCGCTGAGGGCTGCTCCTGGAAACAAGGCTCTTTGTCTAGAGCTTGGTGGCCTTCTGAGGGTCCCCGTCGTCCCCTCACCACACAGGCCCAGACTCACTGCAGCCCTTCCCAGGCAAGCAGAGCTCAGCGAGATGATTACCTCATTGCGTGTCATCTGCAAATGAGGAGTTGGGATTTAAAATGTCTTTTGAAGGGCAGGAGCTGCCGACTGGATTTTACAATAAGGAGCGAAGCAAAACAGCCAATGCCTACTCAAGGAAACAGGAGTAAAGCGAGGGGGAGGGGAAACGAGGGCGGGGAGGTGAGAAGGAGCTGGGAGGAAGGACCTGTGGGGGTCCTGTCTGTGAGCTAGTGGGGAGACACAGCTACCACCGTAAGTGTTCTAACCACTGTGTTCCGTGGAAGGGAAAACACCAACAGTTACAGTATTTACAGAGACCGAGAGGTGAACAGAAGGCAGACTCTAACAAAGAGCATCTGAGAAGCTGAGACCAGAATACAATTTCTGCATCGTCGTAGGCAGAGAGGCTGCTGCCAGGCATGACAGAGAGCATCTGTAAACCGGTCCTGTGCACAGCACAATGACAAAGTGCTCAGGGCTCTTTCGTAGGACATCCCTCAATAAGGGCTGATGGCATCATGACAAAGAGCAATCAGTAAAAGCAACTTTATGGGGGTGTCGATGTGATGTATCCGAGCGGTAAACTGGCTGACAGGCTCTTTCATTCATAACTCAGGGGAAGATCTTAGGGATTCTAGAACGTACAAGCTACAATTTCTTCAAGTAGTCTTCCATAAATATTGTTTTTTGCCCCCCCCCCCCCCCCCGGCTGAGTTTTAAAAACATATTGTGAGACAGTACGTTTGAAATTACTTTCTGGATGTTGGCTGTTCTCAGGTGTGGGGTTAAGCATAAAGTCATTTGTTCTGCAGATTAATCATGCCAGCCAGGGAAGACTTGACAGCACCTGGTGAAGGGCAGCCGCCTGTGACTCAGAAGTAGACCTCAAGTATTCCAACGGGCAGGGTACCCTAGAAAGTCATTGTGCATCCTGTCTCAGACTTCACGAGCTCTGTGTCATAAGGTGGGGCTCTAGCCACTGTTGGAATGAGAAGCCAGTCCCTACGTCCCCATGAAATCATTGACAGCAAAACAGTCACCCCAAGACAGACAACGTAGCACAATGTACCCTGCAAGTAACTGGCTAGCTGAGCTAAAGGGGATACTGAGTCAGGAAGAAGTGGAAAAATGTGGACATGTGGAGATGACTCAGTGGGCAAAGGCTCTTGACCTCAAAACTGACAAGCAGAGTACCACCCGGTCCCCTCCCCCCCCATGAAGTAGAGGACCAGACCCCTCTAACAGGTTGTCCTCTGGCTTCCAAATGCACTGCATTGCACATACACATGCTACTAATAAATTATACTTTTAAAAAGAGAACTAGATAGTTCAGAGCTTAAGAGTGAGTACTGCTCTCACGTAGGACCTGAGTTTGGTTGGCAGTTCACAACTGTCTGTCTGTAACTCCAGCTCAGGAAGATTCAACACCTCTGGGTTCCATGGGCACGTACGCTCACAGGGTCATACACCTGCGACTCTATACACAACTGTCACATACATGTACCCAGCAACTCCATACACAACTGCCACATACATGTACCCAGCAACTCCATACACAACTGCCACATACATGTACCCAGCAACTCCATACACAACTGCCACATACATGTACCCAGCGACTCCATACACAACTGCCACATACATGTACCCTGCAACTCCATACACAACTGCCACATACATGTACCCAGCGACTCCATACACAACTGCCACATACATGTACCCTGCAACTCCATACACAACTACTACGTACATGTACCCAGCGACTCCATACATATAATTTTTTACAAAAAATAATTATTTTTCTTTTCGGAGAAGTGTACTGGAAGTGTGTTTTGGGTTTAGAACGCAAGTGATGGGTTCTCTTTGGTAGACAGCAGGTAGGTGGCAAGGAAAGCAGGCTGACATTTTCCCAGTAAACAGTGGCGTCTGCAGATGAGCTTCTCTGGGCTGCAGGAGATGCGCAGCCCAGCCCTTCCTGGCTTTTGTTGGGTGGAAGAGTGAACAGTTAGACCAAGCTTTGCAAGAGTAAGCTGCATTTGGAAGAACTGCCCATCTTAGGGAAAGGGCATCCTCCCAGTTAGCTGCCCCGTGGCTCCTCCAAATGCAGCAAACTTCTTAACAGATCTCAGGAAGGCGCTAAACTTTAGGATGAATGTGTTTTAGAGATGAGAGGATACAGAGTAGTTCCGTAGAGCTCTGAGCTAGTGCTGGCCATTACAAAGTAGGCAGGGTCTCTTGGCATTTTTTTTTTTTTTTAACCAGTGACTCCTTGGAACATTGCAAACCAATATGATTCCTTCCTTAAAGCATAAAACGTCAAAAAACCATCTAAAGATAGCTTTCTCTGAGTTCCATGTTGTCTTCCCCAATCCTTCCGTGGGCCTGTTTCCATATAAGGGATCGTTTCTCTGGAAGAGGGCCCATAGGCTCAAGCAAATCAAACCATGGGCTGCTGAGCTGAATAGGAGTTTCAGACTAATGAACAATGGCTTTTCAATATAAGTGTACTTCATATAATGTTTAGGGCATATTATTAAAAAGGTTTGGTTTGATTGCTTGAAAATCAGATTTTAGCGGAGACCCTGTCTTTTAGCCTGTGACTCTACAGTCATTGTTGTCTGGTTTATAAGTATCACTGGAAAGCCTTTGTGCTTGGGACTGAGGTGCCACATCCACTCTTGATGACGGATCCAGAGAGTTAGTAGGAACAGATGAAGGAAAGAGAAGAAAGAGCACACCCCACCCTTCCCGTGCCTCCACATGCCTCTTACATTTATGTGCACAAAGGCTGTCCTAAGAGATGAAATAGCTCTCTGCCTGGCTTTGTCTAGATATGAGGGCAAGAGGAGGGCCAGAAGGGGATAGCCTTGGGTACAAACTAGCTATCCCTTCCTCTCTCCCTCCATCTTTCTACTGTCTTTCCTTCCTTTCTCCTCCACCCTCCTTTTCTCCCTCTTTTCTCCCTCCCTCTCTCCCTCCCTCCTTTCTTTTCTCTCTTCTCCATTGCTGCAAGAGGAGCCCCTCCAGGGCCAGAGCCCCAGGGACTTCACACCAGGGCTTACATTTTTAGATTGCTTTTATGGCAGGACTTCCTCCTCCATTCTTACTTCACCCTGTAGATGTGGACGCCTTGTGGGCAGTCAGTACTTTTGGGATACTTTTGGTTCCACGGAGGTGGCCTTGGGGCAGCTTGAGTCCCTAGGAACATCATCTTTAACATTTCCCACCTTGATCTTTTAGGGCAGCAGAAAGGATAAGAATTGGTAGTGTGGGGGAACAGAGGGGTATCACAAAGCATGAGCAGGCCTCGAGCCAACTGCTTCACCCCCTTTGTCTGTCAGAAGGGCAGCCACAGCTTACCAGAGCTTACAGAATCACCAACTCTCACTCTTCAAGACGTGGGCTTTCCTTCTCCATCATTCGCTCTGTTTTTAAAACTCTAATTCCATTTTCTAATTCTACCATTTATGCTTCCCCCCTTCTCTTTCCCTCCTTCCCTCCCACCATCTTTCTGTTGCTGAAGAATGAGCGTAGGCAAATATCTTACCTCTAAGCAATGTCCCCAATCTTTACATTTCTCTTAGGTTAGTAATCCCTTAATTTCCATGGGAATGTTACCTCCAGGCGCAGAAGAAAGTTTTGAATGAAAGCAATTACTGGGATAAAATGTTTTGATAGAATACACCATTTTCCCAAATACCTACTACCATGGAGGTCAGAGTCATTTGGAGGCCATGTATAGGCTGTTGGCAGGAACAGGGTAAACCTACCACGTCTGGATGAGTCTTAAGAAAAATTGGTTAACTCATTTATTTGGGAACATTTTAAGACTTTCATTCTCAAAGTGAAACCACACAGTGTTTTTGTTTTGTTTTGTTTTGCTGAATTTCAGTAGGAAAACCTGTTTCAGATGAGGGAATGTGAGGACCTTTGTAGGCTATTCAAAGGCCATGGCTGCAAACAGATGTTTATTATCAGGTACTAATAAAGGGTGGTTGGGACTGGTGCCCTTGATGGTCGCTGAGTGAAACCCAAGTTGGGTTCATCCACCTTGAGGGTGGGGGAGGGTTAATTAGGATTACTAGAAAGTGAGTCTTGTTGCCTCTGGCAAACCTGTACAGGAACCAAACAGAACCACAGGTTGGGGCAAGAGGGTTACTTGTGTAGAAAGTTACTCACTGGCAAATAAATGCCTGTCCCACGAAGATGAATGGAGCTACTGTGGGCCTCTGTGGCAGGTGCGGTGCTTCCTAGTCGGAAACATTGTATCTATTGGTAGTAAGCGCAAGGGATGGTAATAGGACCAAGTGCCTGCTGTCATTAATTTGTGCTTATTTTCTGCTACATCAGTGGCTCATTGTGGATTCTCATGATAACAGCTGACTGGTTGCCAATCAGTCAGCTGACAGCCTGGATCCACTTAAGCCTTCTTTGCACTTGCCTTGCCTGGATAGTCTCATTTATTCCTACCAGTTCAGTTGCTCACCACAGTTATTACCGTGATTATAAAATGTCCCATTAGTTTAATAATACTTGGGTGCTGAGATGGGAGGAGAGAATGATTCCCCTCCCCCTTCCATCATGTTATGTGTACACTTACTGTAAGTCCCTCCATGTAGGTTCCATCTAGTGAGTTCCTGGACTGCCTGACTTACTATACAGTTAAGCTTTGGGGAAGGCAGTGAAAAACGTCTCCAGTACTGACTGCTTCCTGGGTGGGTCGTGACTGGACTTTGCACTTGCTGCCACACCCACTAAATTACCCTGTAGGCTATGGGCACTGGCAGCAACTGACTCACCAGGGCTGCAGTTCCAGGGTCTAGCTCAGAGTCTCTTCTCTGACTGCATGTGGAAGGCTTTCCAAGGTCCAGATTTTTGTCTGTTAAACAAAGGGCACAGAACTCCTCTCCAGTGAGGAGGGGATGCAAGTTGACAATGTGTCCGCCTCTTAGATCCTCCAGTTATTAGGCAGAGGTGGAAGCAGTATACATAGTGTGCTGAGCTGACTGTGATCAAGTGCCAAAATGTGCAGGCCAGACGTTAAGCATTCTGGGTGGTCAGAACCCGGAAAGATTGATGAGCTGAAGGCTGAGCTGCTGGAAGAGCCAGGCCTTACGTTTTCCCGTAGTTCCAGCATATTTCAAAACTTAACATGAGGCTCATATTCAGGCTTGATAGAATGGAAAGAAACAAAAGAAAATTGACCTTCCTACAGAAATTCTGGGAAAAAGAACAACAGGAACATGGATAGGGGTGGGGGAAACTCTGGGAAAGGCTTGGTGGCAAGACAGAAATTAAAAGAAAAAAAATATTGAGGGGGAAATATACTCAACACCAAAGTTACCATACCATTTTATCTCTGTTTAATTGTTACCACTTTGTGACAGTAAGTAAACCTCCATTGTTGAACCACCAGGAATTTGTTTATTTTGGTCTTTTGAAACAGGGTCTCCTGTAGCCCAAGCCGGCCTTGATCTCTGTTTGAAGCCAGGGACGGATGACCTTGAGCCCATCCTGCCTCTACCTACAGAGTGCAGTGGAGGTCACCACGCCTGGCTGGGAATACAATTTTAGGAGTCTCTTTCGGAAGGGTTCACACCTGGCCAGTCAGTCGCATGTCAGTTGGCAGAAACGAGAAACGCTTGTGGAAATCAGAACAAGCTTAATGTTCTGCACCAGAGAAGGCAGTTTCCCCAGGAACATCTGTGATTTGTTTTACATATATTAATGAAAGGCCCGGGCGACGGAGGGGGTCACTGGATACCAGTGAGCCTTTCTGAATGTCTGATTCATCCTTGGGACGTTTTAAACAAGGAACGCTGATTTTCCCCCCAGAGCTGTGGAGTCTTTTGTATTCAAATCCAAAGCACAAAACTCTATTGTGGGAGGAAAAAGAGTCTTTAATGGAAACCCAGTTGTGTCCACTTAAAGCAATGAATATAGTCTCAGGCGGCAGACATACCATTTGAAGCACTACGGCTAATAATAGATGGTGTGGGTTTTCTTTTCTTTTCTTTTTTTTTCTTTTCTTTTCTTTTTTTTTCTTTTCTTTTATGGGTACCTTAGTTGGAAGTTGTTCTAATTAGTACCACAGGGACCCTGGAGAGGAGGGAGGTGGGCCAGGAAGGAGGCAGGCCCACCCAACTACAGGGTGGTGGGTTAGAGAGCCTTGTTGAATTTGATGCTTGGCTGAGAGTCCCTTGCCAACTCTCCCAAGCACATCAGGCCTCTGGACCATGAGGGGGTGGGAATTCACTGCCTTTGAAGCTCTTTCATTCCTATCTGTGTAATTATTTTTAGCAAGGGCTAAGCAGGTGGCTGGTGGCATGCTTAGCTGGAGACCAGAGGGTGTACGTGTGGGTTGCTGGCTGCGAGACACTCGTGGGGATTCCACCGCGAAGGAATGCCGGGCGTCCCGGGATAGGGCCCAAAAGATGAGGTTTCCAGACAAGTCTTCCAGGCCAACTTTTAAAGGTCGGAGGAAAGTTTTTCGAGGGCTGGGGGCCCGAGGGGAAGGCTGAGTGGGCTCGGGCGTCTCCTCCCCTTTAAGCGGGTGGCCCCAGCGCCTCCTCCGTTACCTGGAGCGGGGAGGGGCTTGGGAAAGTTTGTGTTTGTTGCTGGCAAAGCGCCGGGTGGGAGGCGCGGGCGGGCGGACGCCACGGCTCTTCCCTTTTGCTTTCGGGAGGCGGTCCGGGTTGCTGCGCCCTGGGATCGGCGAGGCCGGCTCCGGGGCCCGGCGGCTGGCGGAGGGCGGGAGAGGAGGAGGAGGAGGGCCGCGACGAGCCAGGTGCGCACGTCCGCGCCGGCGCTGGGCTCGCTCGGCCAGCGGGGAGAGCGGAGCAGGCGCGCGGCCCGGCGGAGCAGCCGACTCTGGAGCAGCCGGAGCTGGAGGAGGAGGAGGAGGAGCGGCGGCGGGGAAGGAGGAGGAGGCGGAGAGTCGCTCCCGCCGGCCGAGCATGGGGCGCCCGGCGCCGAGGCCGCTGCTGCTGGCGCTCCTGTCGCTGGGTGAGTGCGCGTGGGGCGCGGCGGGGCGCGGTGGGGCGCTGGGTCCCGGGGGGGCGCGGCTGCCGCTCGGGGCCTGGGGCACCCGGGGCGCCCGGGGCGGCTCCCGGGAGACCGGGATCTGGAGCGCCGGGCCGCCGGCCGGGCGGGGAGCGATGTGGGGCCGATCTGAGCCCGGTGCACATCCTCCTGGGCCCGCGCTCCCAGTAGCCGGAGCCGCCCGGCCTGACCGAGCCGGGTCCTCACGTGTGCCGGGGGAGTGGCTCGTGGCCGGTTCTCCCACAGCGCTCTCTACCTGTTGGCCACCGTGAGCCGGGCTCACCTTGAACTCCCGGCCCCGGAAGGTGCGGGCGGCCCCGGCCCGCGTACCCGGCTGGGCGGAAATGTGAGCCTTTGCTGTGTCCCGCCATAGCCGAGGCCGGTCGGGATCGCTCTTCATTCGCTAGCCCATGCTGAGTTGCTTTTCCAGGGAAGCAAGAGAATCCAACTTCCTTCCACGAAGGTCACTGGGTAGCCCAGCGTTACTGTGACAGTCTTGTACCATCCCTGCCATCTAGCCAAATCTGCCTCAGTGTTGCCTTCCAGCGTCTCCTGAAGCTAGCTAGGCTCGGATTTATACACAAAGACCCGAGAGCCCAGCTTTTCCAACTTTTCTACCTGTTACTTCCCTCGTTACTGCCCCCTTCTCCTTTACCCTCTGGAAACCCTTGGTGTCTCTCAGTGGTTTGGCCCAGTATCCCCTCACCCACCTAAGGAATCTTTCCTGGGCTCCCCCCCCCCCTCCATTTTCCATTCACTCCTTACACAGACACCATCTTCACATAGATACACAGGGTGATCTTAACCAGCCACTTGATGTATTTATTTAATGCCTGCCTTGGTTCAGGAAGGCAGATCCCCAAGTGTGGTTATATGCGTGGTTCCCTGTGACCAGTGGCATCTAGGACAAGCAGAATTCCAGACCCAGCCCTGGGTTCCCTTCCAAGCCCCTGCAGACGATGTATCTCAAGCTTTCCCAGAGCACGTGGTGTGTGTTGCCTATCCCAGCCTGGCCTCAGCTGCACAGGGGCTAAATGACTGCACTTCTGATGGTGTGAGGATCCCCGTGGGGACCTCCTGCCACCACTCCCCTTCTGCTGGCATTAGGACTTTACTGTCCCAGCTCCCCATGAGTCCTGGCTGCCTGTGAACTAGCCTTTCTGGCTGCTACTGTGATACTTCACCTCCGAGGGGTTTTCTGGAAATGACTCCCTCTAAGAACTCCCCTAGACATAATTCTCCAGCCACAACCCATGTACAGAAAACATCCAATAGTCTTCTGTGGTTTCTGATCTGCCAGGCATCAGTCTTTGCAAGTTGTGTATTTGTTGCATATTGCTGGGGACAGTCGCCACCATTTAATTGGCTTATACGTCTGGGTCAGGCAGGGCCATGGCCTATGGTTGCACAGATTCCTGGGGCACCACTCCCATCTGCTACTCACTTTGTGGTTTATGTGACTGACTCTCCCTAGAGTGGTCAGTGTGTAGTCTGTGGATGTACCAGTTGAGAGGGTAGCGTGAGGTAGAAGTTTAAAAAGGATGCCCTTGGGGGCCTAGGGTTGTAGCTCTGTGCTTGTTTATCTTTGCCAGGTTTTGGATTCCATCCCTCAGACCAAGTGAATAAACAAACCACAGCCAGCAGCCCAGGGTCGGGAAAGCACAGCTTGGGGAATGAATCATGGTGGTATACCCGTGCATCCAACCTTGATGAGACTTAAAGACTTTTGGATGTGACTGTGACTGCCCTGTGCAGATTCACCTAGCAATTCTCTGAACCATTGATGTGCCATCTACAAACTCTGCCCCTGGGTACCTCACTAGGTGCAGCTTCAGCCTGACCTCTGAAGCAGCTTCCCAGTGTAGCATCATTTTCCACATCCATTGAGCCTGGAAGTGGAGTGTGTTGATAGGCAAGATGGTCTTCCCTTGGGTCTTGCTGCCGGAATGGAATCGTGAAGTCACTGCTACTTGTATGGTAACCCCTCTGTGGGCTTCGCCTGAACCCCAGCCCTTTGTTTTGTAGCTTTCCCAAGCACAAGTTCAGACTGTGTCCATCCTTCTGAGCGAGCCCCACACCCCACTCCCCCATACTGTGTTTCCCCTGTTGTAGCCAAGGCCTTGGAGGCTCCTCACGAAGACAACTTCTGACTCCTCCCTGACCGGTTTTCTCCTGCTCTCCTCTAAGGTCACCATTTTCCTAATGGATGATTTCGGGGTTCGCACCAGTGTGCATTGAGCTCTTGTGACTTTTCTTGTGTTTGCTTTCTCCTCTTTCTGCTTTAGAGATTTCATTCTAAGCACCTGTTTGCTACTCTTCACGGAATCTGTTGCGCCTTCTAGCCTGCCTGCCCCCTCTCTTCCCTGTCTAAGTCCCTCTGCCTCTGAGGCTCACTTTTCCTTGAAGCTTTCTCACTAAGCCCCGACCAGTGGGCCAGACTCACTCAGCCCCAGCTGGCAGTGACCAAGGTATAGCACCTCACTGGGTGCTTGACTGGGCTGTTGTAGACAGTGGTAAAAACAGTGTATTTCTTGACCCCAGCTCAGCACTGGGGGGGAAGCGGGAAGGAAGGGATTCATTTTGACTTGGTGTTTGGAGTTGCTTTTACCTAAGAGGTGACATATGAGCTGAGCCTTGAGAATAATTGGGATTTTGGAAGAAAGGATAGACGAGCGTCCCAGGGCTCTGGGGAAAAGCATAAAGTGTGGGTGAGTGAAGTGCACTGCTCCTTCAGAAATGGCACCCGAGTTGTTCCATGAGTTGGGAGGAGGGGGAGGAGGGGGAGGAGGGGGAGAGAAAGATGACTGGTGAGGTAGGGGGTGTTAGGGGAGGTGTGGAGTGGTCTGAATTGTGAATTTTTGGCTCCTTATAGGTGGCCAGGCAGCCTTTGTCTTATGTCCATGGCTCCTGTTCCCAAGTCTTACATCCCTACCTGATTGTCCTCCAGAGGCAGGACCCCATTGGTCTTGCTCTCTCTCTATTCTCTTAATATTAGGCTGTACAACTCTCATACATAGGATGTGTTTGACTAACTGAGCACATATAGATGGGTATGTCCTTTTCTTATTTTATTATTTGTGGGTAGCCATGAGAGTCATTAATAGATTCTCTACATCTTTTTTAAAAATGCAAATCTGCTAAGATCGCTTTTAAATGACAAAAGTATCACACCTATATTTTCAAATTCAATTGCTGTAAAAGGGTATTATGCTAATTAGGTAGGCTGTTCTGCCTTAATTGCACAGTTCTGGCGCAGTGGTTCAAACAGTAGGATCATCCCCTCCCCCGTGCCCCCAACAGTGAAGTGCTTCTGAGGGAGAGTTTGGGTAGGCCCTTCTTTCACACAGCCCTCTGGTCCCAGGTTGGTGCCCATCCTGGTTTTCAGGATCACTTTATCTGTCATCCTTACTTTTCCAGCCCCACAAAGGAGGGAGACAGCTTGGATATTATAATGGGTACTTCATGGGCAAAGCCTGGAAGTGACATCATTTCTGTGTGTATTCCATTGGAGACAATTTAGTTCCATGTCACACTAGCTGCAAGGGAAGCTAGAGAACACAGCGAAACCTGGCAGCCATCTGCCAACTACCGTGGAAAACAGAAGGGTGGATTTGGGGTTTGGAGACACCAAGGAGTTTCATGGAGGATGCATGACACAAGATAAACTTCGTCTTTTTTTTTTTTTTTTTTTTTTTTGGTGGTGCTAAGGAATGAACTGGAAGCTTGTACACTTTACTACTGAGCCTCACCCTCAGCCTTGTTCTTCTCTGGTGGCTTCTGTAAGGCCTCTGTGCACCTAGCAGATACAGGGCACCAGTAGCTGTCACTTGAGAGTCAGGATCTGTCAGTCATTCAGATCTTGGGAAAGGCTCAGTTATTTTCTCCTTATAGATGATGAGGAACTAGGTGCCCAGAGTTGTGAAACAACATGTTCAGTCATAGCAGGACTCCATCCCGCGGGTGCTAAGGATCAGCTGACCGTTGTTCACTGTGCCCGTGTGCTGCCCATTGTTTGAGATTTAGATGAAGAAAAGATGATCGTGGTCAGAATACAAAGCTGGAATTAAAAATAGGATCAGGGGTGTGTGTGTGGCCCAGGTGCAATGCAGAAGGGAGTAATGGTGTCAGCATGCACCTCTCAGATGTGACAACCTGCAACCTTGCAGGTCCTCATTGCCCGCTCAGAGGAATGGGGCTCAGACAAAGCCTGCTGCTGCTCCACAGGGCACCGCGTCAGGAGGAAGGCTCGCAGGAGAAACACGCGTGAATCCCTCTAGCTTAAACAGCCTTTGAAGTGCTGTGGTCTTCAGAGATTTCTTGGCACTTATTTCAGTCTTGTTAACAGAATTCCTGTATCTGCCAAGCTGATTAATGCCTGCCCTGGCTATAATTATTCTTATTAGCCTGCTGGATAGGAGCGGTAGTTGTCAGTGATATTCCTTACAAGGCAGTCGGGCTAGGTGGCTTTTATATGGCTATTTGGTTTTAGTGATGAGCTGCTGAGCTGATTTTTCTCCTATAGATGATTCTATATGTATGGATTGGTGCTGCGTCTGGCAGGGAATAAAGTGTGGGCTTGTCTGTTGGAGTGTGTCTGTGTCTCACTTTATCAAATGAAGTTGGTAGAAGCTGTCAGGACCAGTTCATAGCTGTTTGCTTTAATTGCATTGGTTTCTTTAAGGCAGGACTGCTGGGCCATTTGACTCTGCTATGGGAAAATCACTCGAACTGGCAAAAAAATTCTAAATAATTTATCTTCTGGAAAAGGCGAAATGCTAGAGTTGGCAGAGTTGGTGGTGGTTACCCCCTTTATCCTCCAACGCACACACATACACACACATACACACACACACACACACACACACACACACACACAAACTGTAGTATTGGGGAAGGAGCAGACTCAGACCCAGTGGCAAATGCATCACATACCAGCAGTGTGATTCCCAGGAGACAAGACAATGGAAATGCGTGTTTATGCTCTTTGAATGTTTATTTCACTCAGTGTTCCCTGAGTGTTTGTGCTGGGTGACGGAGTCGCTACGTGGCATGACTCAAGTTTAAGCATTCCAAGGCTCTACCTGCAACCTGTTTTACACCTTCGAGAGCAGCTGGAATGTGGAAGCGTTAGCATCACCTGGAATGTTTCAGGGGACCGAGGGACCGCGCTTCGGATGCTGTTCTGTTTTGGGTGAATCTGGCTGAGAACATTAAAGAGCGAAGTCGTGCTCACAGGTTCAAGGTTCATTGCAGAAGGCGTGCTGCCATGGAATCTAAATGACATAGAAGCACTTTGCTGCCGGATAGGTTACTTCTCAGACTTTAAAAGCGATCATGAGCCAAGAAGATGTTGGAAACGGCTCTTCCTTGTTCTTGTTTAAAGCTGGAGTCGGCCAGCACTTTGCAGCCTGTGGGCCAGGGTAAGGAATCCCTGTCGGTTTCATGAGGGTTGCAGATGCATCAGGATTTCTGGTGTGTGGACCCTGGGAGCTCACGATCAGAGGCCACCTCCAGGCCCTTGAGCCTGCATGTACAGTGGTAAAGGCGAGCAGATACCACTTTCACCTAGGGATCCTCAGCACTCCCATCCCTTCCTCTGCATGAGCGGTTTGAAGGTGGAAATGGAGTCAGATTTGCTAGTGTCTGCTGGTAATCTCAGTTTTGGGAGGCAGAAGCAGGAAGATTGAGAGTTCAAGGCTAGCTTAGGCTGTCTAGCAAGACTTTAGGGGGAAAGAGAAAAGAAAACAAAGAAGGAAGGAAGGAAGGAGGAAGGGAAGAAGGCAAGCAGCTAGTGACACATGCATGGTGTGCAGCTCATTTGTGACCCTGAGCCAGTGTCATTTACGTAGACCGGGCATCTTGAGTGCTGAGGCGTCTGAAGTGAGCAGAGCAGGGCAATTCAGCTCTACCCTACATGGCAGCACAAGGTGTATTAGATGTGGGATTAGGACCTTCACAGAAAGTGGGTGAAAGAGTTGGGTTGGCAGCAGGTGAGCAGGGAAAGTTCTAGAAGTCGTCATCCGAGGATTGGGCAAAGAGCCAGCAGAGCATCCTATTGGGAAGGAAGCAGAGCCGAGTGGGAGCTGGCTGGCTGAACAGGGAGTGGAGGCGGAAAGTGCTGCAGCAAACCAGAAGGATGGAGAGAAAAGTGTGGGCCTGGTGTGGAGGTTCGTGGTGAGCGCAGCCCTCACGAGGTTGCCCTTGGGCTCGGGACACTAAAGTTTGACTGTGTAGTAAAGGTGGAGTTGAGAACAAGAGCTCAGGGGTGAGCAGGTAAGGATGTTCGTGACTCAGAGGCTGTCACCGGCCTCTCCAGGGGTGCCAAGTTAGAAGAACACTGCGAGGTGGTACCTGTTCAGTAGGATCCGGGAGACACCAGCATGTGGAAGAGCCGCCTGGGGAACGGGCTGGAGAGGGACTCCACAGCACAGGGACAGTGAGGTTGGAGCTCAGGAAATGTCCCTGGCTCTGCATGGTCCAGAGATGAGGAGGTGCAGGCAGAGTTTGGGAGGAGTGGTGTAGTGTGGAGCACGGTCCCTGCATCCTCTTAGCTGGTGCCACTCTAGAATGTCACCATCGTTCCCAGACATTGTAGGGAGAAGTTTTCTGTATGTCTCATTTCTTCTTTGCATGTTTAAAGTTTCTGGGTGTTATCTAATGTCTGGATCAGTAGAGTTAACTTACTCCCAGATGGCTATTTTTATGTGTTCTGAGTGTGTATGCATGCATGTGTGTCTATGGTGTGTGCGTGTCTGTGTCTGTGTGTGTGTTTATGTGTGTGTCTGTGACTCGATGGCCTGTAAGCCCCAGGCCATCTATCTTTACCACTCTGGTCCTGGGGTTACAAATGTGCATCATGCCTGGCTTTTTACATGAGCGCTAGGAATCAGACTCAGGTCTTCTTGGTTGCATAGCAAGCACTTCGTTTACTGAGCCAGCTCATTGGCTCCCTTGGGTGACTCTTTGAAAAATTATAAAAAAGAAAAAAAAAATTTAAAAAGAAAAAAAAGAAAAGAGTAAAGGAAAGAAAAGTGGTGGTGGACATCCCACCCAAGACTTGGTGCACGCTAGGCAAGTGCTCTACCTCTGAGCACCAGGCTCTGCCCATCTCTTTTCTGTTTATAGTACCTAAGAAAACTTCAGTGATTTGTTACAGACACCCATTACACGTATGTTTTTAAAACTGTTTCTATACCTAGTACCCTTCCCATCCCACCCCAACTCTGGGTTGAAAATGACCTCCATGGAGAACATAGACTGGGTTTAGGCTTTGGAACCAACCCTCCTTCGAACTCAGCCTCTTGCACTGTGGACCTTAGACAAGTTTCTCTGCTACTTTGAACCTCACTTTCCATCTCTGGAAAATGGGCAGAATTCCTCTCTTGTAGGATTGTCATCAGTGTAAAAATTGTTTAAGATGCAGATGTTCCAGTCAGTGCATATACATTTCTAGTGTGGCCTGGGAGCACAGCTGCACCTGGACTCTCCCGATCCAGTTTAGTGTGCTGAGTCTGAATTGTCATTTGAGCAGGATTCCTAGGAGGCCTGGGTGCTCTAATGAGTGGGGTATTCTAGTCTGCAAGGAGGCTTAGCACACAGAATAGACGGCAGCATGGCTTTCCCAGTGAGTGCTGAGGTAAAGGTCATGGTCAGAGGCAGTGAGCACTGTGGGTTAGTGCTAGGCTTGCTGGATGTGGGAGGCATGAGTTAGCACTGAAGGACGGGGTAGTGTGGGCATACGGCGGAAGCTGCCAGCCTGCTTTTGTGTTTAATCCACCAAATTTGGCTCGTAGGAGGAATGACATCATGCCTTTCCATGGAATGAGGTTAGAAGGATGGGGGACCAAGGACTCGGAGCCTCGGAGAACATCACAGGGAAGGGTGGCCAAGGAGGTCAAGTAGGACAGACAGGTGAATGAGACTTCAAGGCTTGATGGCTCTGCAGAAGGCTTTGAGGGTCCACAGTCTAGAATCTCCAACAGAGAATCTGTGGGGTGATAGATGGGACGGCCGCTCATCAAGTAAGCATTTAACCAGAGCCTTTCTGCTGCTTTGGTCAGTTTAGTGCTAATACCAGACTAGGGTTGCCCTCGGATGCTTAGGCAAGAGCCGTGTGACTTCCTAGAAGCCTCCATCCTGGGTATGGAAGGAAATGGTGACAACTGCTGACTGTGATACCCTGGGGGCCGGGGAGTAACCAATGTAAGAGCTCTCTAGGAGCCCCTTGCCACCTTCTCTGTGATGGTTGGCTCCTAGTAGGCATTGCACTTTCCACGTATTGACCTGTTGAGTAGGCTTTGTAACCACACCAGGTTGGTTGTGTTCTTATCCCCACCATTAGATGAAGAGACTGAGGCACCTGTGAGGTAAATTGCTCAGGGTCATATTGTAAGTGACAGAACTGCAGGAACTAAAGCTCACACATCATTCGGATGGATCTCTGCACTTAGGAAGGAGTTGATACAAGCAGCTAACATGCGCTAACAACCCTCTCACTGTCTTTTAAGACCAGAGGCTTGGATTCTGGCCTTGTTCTGTCTCCTCACTTGTTTCTTGACCTTGAACAAATTGCTGAGTAGCTCTTAGCCCCAGTAATAAGGATTAGTTTAGCTGGTTCTGAAAGGCTCCCCTTCTATCTTCAGACTTCTTTGAGCATGCCGACTCCTGCCGCGGGCCATATGGGCCTCTTGGTTGGCCCTGGCTTTGCTGGCCTGTTGCCATCTTCCCCAGCACTGCTCAGGTCTGCAGCCCATGCCTTGGTGGTGTTTCTCACTGGCTTGGGGCTGGCCAATGGTTGGTGCCACCAAGACTGGATATTGTCTGCTCGTCTCGCCACCGTGTATCAGCAACTACTCCTCATCCCAGCCCATTTTCTGTGCTGTGAAATGGTGTCTCTTTCTAGGTTCTCTAGAGTTCTGGGGTAGTTCTCACCAGGACAACTGGGCTTCCAAACTGATTGTTAGGTTAAAAAAAAAAAAAAAAGGATAAAATCCTTATAGCACTTCAAAGTGGCCCACACTTAACTGTATTACTGACTTCTATTTGTAGTTGGTGGAAGTTTACACTGAGGATATATGATGTTAGGAGGTTGGAACTGTGGGACTAAGTCTCAGCCTTCAGAAATGTAACTGGTATTGTTTTCTACCTTTATCCTTCGGGTCTCCTACGGAGCCTGATTGATGGCTCTGCCCTACAGGAGTGTGTTTGCACTTGTACATGTTCCCAGCCGGTGCCCTCTCCCTGTTTATCCCCCCTCTCCCTCTCTCCTTTACTGCTCTCTGCTTCCCTCCCCCTTTCCACTCACACTGACTTCAAATTCATGGTCTTCCTGCTTCAGCCTCCCAAGTTCTAGGATTGCAAGCCTGTATCACTGTGTGCCTAGTGCAGCAGGAAGGGATATGGATATTTAGATGTGTCTAAACATTGACACCCTTCCTAAAGGGGTAGCAGAGTTCCAATTCTGACACACCTTCCTCCCACATGACATAGTAAGCTAAGTGTTACCTGGTGTTTCCCGGGCACTTTCTTCTCTCTTGGCTGAAATTTGGCATATTGCTGGATACCATCCCACTGAGGGATGCAACCCAGAAAGCTTGTGAGATACTGGTAGGAACCTGTGCTTCTGGACTATGGCTTGAAGGACTGCCTGTGGCCCAGTCCTCCCTGGATGCTTTGAGGTGCAGTTAAGTTCAGCAATGCTATCCTACTTGCCCATATGCTGATATTGACTAGGAGAGACCCTTTTAGGGGTGAATTCTGTTAGCTAAGTAGCTTGCTACTTTGCTCTATTCTAGAGCTGATGAGGTGGGCCATGCTTTCTAAATACACTGTTTCCCTGGCTGACCAGGAACAGCATCAGACTTGGTGTGGATCCAGGGTGTTGCCTCTTAGCTTATATTGCAGTGAAGAATTTCTTTTTTTAAAAAAAAGCACTTGGCACAGCTATTCGTTTTTCCATTTTCTGAAAGCTGGAACATCCAAATGTTTTTTTATTTATTAGGAGACATTACAGTCTGTCATCCTTGATTGAGAAATCCATACAGTAAATCCAAGTTAAGACAACGATGCCTGACCGAGGGCTGGATACATGGCGGGTACTTTGTCATATTAGTCCGTGGGCCCGGCCGTGGCTTTAGAAGGGACAGATGATTTGTGCCTCACTGCTAGTCTCCTTTGCAGTACCAGGCATTCCTGCTTTCCCTCTGCAGCACCGGGGAATGTTTACCATGTTCCCAACACTGTGACACATGACAAAGGAATTAAGAAAGGCAGTCCCAAGAAGAAATGGAGCCAGTTGTAACTGAACAGAGGGGTGGATCCTTCATGCTTTTAAGGATCGGAGTGAATGAGTTATTAGATGGCTGTGCATATGGGGCTGTCAGAATTAAAGGGGTAGATCTTGGACCAGGAGCTGTTATCATGGGAAATGTTCGCAGAGCAGGTGGGCCAGCGAGTGCCAAGGTGTTCAGGTAGGAAAATGACCACGGGAGGAGATGAACATGGCTAGCCCGGCATCCCATTTAGGGATTAGCTGACTTAAGCTAGGAAAGTAAGACTCCTCAGGGGCTGTGGATATTAAATTCTGGGCAGGGAGTGGGTGGAGAGGAAGACTGTTGCAAAGTCACCCTGAAAGGTGTTGGCAGCAGCTTCAGTGCCCACAGAGCAGCCCTAGCCACATGCACACACGGCACATGAAGCCTTCTGGGACTTCCAGGAAGCAAGGCTGTTAAATGAAGGTGATAAGTCAGGCCATACGCCTATTTTTGGTTGTTTCTTACAAGGAAAACAGCTCACCAAACAATTCCTGATGTTCCCCTTAGGTCGTTTAACACAGTGTTTCTTCAAAGGACTGTCACCCGGAGAAGAGGCACAGGTAAGTTTTAGAGGAAGGATGGGATGTTAGCAGGCTTTCTGCGGAAACAAGGTTTACGTAGTCATGTAGCTTATTCATTGGAGTCCCACTTTAATAACCATTTATTCCCACAAACAGGTTTATCTGAAATATCAGTATGAGTCCCAGAAAGTACTTGGTACATCAGTAATGGGGAAGTTCTTCTCTTCAGGCACCCCTGGAGGGTCACAGAGGCAGGGAGGGTTTTTGTTCATCTCAGTGTGCAGCAGCGTGAGTCTTTGTATGGTTGGATTTACGTACATGCTTAGAAAGCATCTGTGGGATATGTGCGTATTATATAGTGTTTATATGGCGATCATACACACATATACAGATGTACATACAACGCATACATGTACATACACCACACATGCACACACCACACATGCATACATACCACACACATGCACACAAACACATACCACACAATGCACACACATATGTTCACACACATGCACACACATCACACAATGCACACACATGCACACACACATGCACACACACCACACATATGCACACACATTCACACACACATGCACACACACCACACATATGCACACACATCCACACACACATGCACACACACCACACACATGCACACACATTCATACACACATGCACACACACCACACATATGCACACACATGCATATACACACGGTAAGAAAGTCTCCATCCTTCCTGTGGAATGCCTCTGTTCATCTCTTGGCAGCTTGCATGTAAGACACACCCCTCATAGATTCTCAGTATGTATTGTCCCTTTACTGTCCCCACCCCTTCCTCTCTTTGTGGGGTTGGCATAGCCTCTCCCATCGTACAACAGCATCTGCTACCCCCACTCCACTTCCAAGACTCCTCCTAGTGTTCACAGTGAAGAGAACAGACTTCCTTCACACCAGTGCTTGTTTCCAGCACCTTGTGGCTGGGTTGGTCCCAACCACAGACCGTCTGCTTGTCATCACTGTTGTAGCAGGCAGCCAGCTCTGAGCCACGTCTCAGGGTAGGACAGTGAAGCTGCTGCCTGAAGCCCATGCCACGTCTCACTGTCTGCCTCACTCAAGCCATTATTTATTATCTACCCTGTGCCAGTCATTATTCTAGAACCTGGGGCACATAAGGACATAGACACGGTCCCTTGATTCCATAGCTGACAGGTTTGACATCAGTGGAGAGAGAGTTGGCATCGGAGCCATGCCCAGCGATTGTTAAAGGCTGAAAGTTTAGGAGAGTTCACGGAAGTTGGAGAGCATTCTGCTACTTCAGACAGAGGAGCTTCGGCAGAAAGGCTAAGGAGGCAGGTGTGCTGCTTTGCTCTTTGGTGTCACTGCCAGGGTCACCCCTGGCTCTGTGCATGCCTTTCTAAAGGCTTTAGTGGCATGTCTAAGAGAGAGCCTTTCATTAAGGCTCTGAAGCACTTGGGTACCTGGTTGTTACTACCGCAAAGTGGAGTACTGTGACATCTTGGGAGCTGGGGTTGAGAATATGGAGACTGGCCAGGTGTCACTTGCTGTGCTGCTTGCAGCTCATCTCGTTGACTTTGCCAGGTGCCACACTTGCTGCAGACAGGTGCCCTTCACTTTCTGTGAGGAGCTCGGCCAAGAGCTTGGTTGAAAATGTCTCAGTGAGGGACTGTTTCTAAAATTAATGGGATTAAGAACCCGTTAACCCACCAGGGTGAGGAGCCAAAGGTTTATGATGCCTTTGAGATTCCAGGACCTCACGGAGTGAGAAGTGGCCACAGGTACCACGTCATCAAGCTGGGCTGGGGATTTGGTGTGCAGGAAGCCATCTGTCCCTCTAGTCTCACATCCAGTGAGGGAGACTGACAGCCCAGAATGCTCATGGGTGGGCTGGCCCTATGTAGGCACCGGAGGAACACTGTCTGGGTGGGCGCGGAGGTTTCAGCAGTGTGGACTCATTTAAGCTCATTAGGTCCTGAAATTCAGTAGGTTTTGTCTGGCTGAGAGGGGGTGGGTTTTCCAAGCAGATGGAAGAATGCAGGCAAAGAAATACACTGGTTTATAAGAGCTTGTTGGCTGTTTGTTTTATTTTCTGTTTTTTTTTTTTTTTTTTTTTTTCTTGAGACAAGGTCTCCCTATGGAAACCAGGCTGGTATTGAAAGCACATGATAAATCCTAATCTGGCCTCACATTTAAGATCCTTTTTTTTTTTTTTTTATCTCAAGTGCTGGTATTACAGGTGTGTGCCCCCGCCACCCCCCCCCCCTTTCCTGGAAGTTGGCTTTGAATGAATAAAGAAAGCTTGCAGCTGGAGTGCAGGATGACGAGTAAGGGAGAGGGTGTGTTGCAAGCCTTTGAGAAGAGCCACACATGCCATACACGTTGTCCAACACAAAGCCATAAACTTAAAGCATACTATTTGTTTGTTTCTTTGTTTTAAGTAACTTGATCACATGGTTCCCAGATTGGACTTCATTGAGGTCATTCTATATAAAAAGGTGGGGCATGCCTGGCTACATGTAGAGTCTTTACATGGAAAAGGCTGAGTCTTGGGAAAATGTCATCTGATTAAGTCTCTCATGCCATGTGATAGAGTTGAACACAATTGTTTTTGTTTGTTTTTCAGGCTGAGACTTTCCCCGAAATGCTTTAGGTTCCTTTAATTACTTGATGTTTTTCTGGTAGCAGGACCACCCCCTCCCCCATCTGTGCTGTACCAATGCCTGTTTATAGGCCAGTAGGGGGCCTGACAATTCCTATGACTCTACACACAGTGAGTCTACACAAAGAGTTTCTGAATGCAAGGCAGTTTCATTCCTGTCTTATTAATGGCCATCTTTTCTTTAAAAGCCACACAAACTCAGAATCTTCCCATCTGATTCCTTGAATGACAAAGGCTCACACTCTGCTCTTTACTGAGCCTTATCCGGGAAGCTGGGACAGACTCCACTCCACCCCCAGTACCTTTGAACTTCAAGAACAGGTTCTAGGTCCTGCTGGAGGAGGGATGCATGAGTCAGAGGAAGACGAAAGACTGGTTTAAGAAACAGTAATACAGAATCTAACCATGTAGGGAGTCAGGGAGTGTTACCCTGGGTTCGGCTCAGGCATCTTTGTCCCTTTGCAAGTTTAAGCCTGATGCTAGCCTCTTTTCTCTTTAGATGTGTGGCTCAGAGAGAAGCAGGTGTTCACACAGAACTTGGCAGGCAGTGCTGGCCAGTTTGTAGGTGGAGAGGATTGAGCATGGCTGAGTGGCGAGGGATGCTAGGCAGTGCCTGGTCTCCAGCAGCTGTTCATTTTATAGAATGTGCTCAAGTAATCCTTGTGGATGAATAGCTGGTGCCTCAGCCTTGTCTGTGGTCCATGGTCAGAGAGACATTTTAAATCATCTTGTGTTTATTGGGTTATTCTGTCTAGTCAACGGTACAGCTTGCCTCAAGGTGGGTTTTTTTTGTTTGTTTGTTTGTTTGTTTGTTTGTTTGCATCTCCTTAAAAAAAGAAAATTATCATTTGGTCATATGTCATTTTTGGACCTCAGTTTCCTTATTTAATCCTCTCCTGGGTGAGTACTGAATCGTGTGAGCATAGTTTCCAGACTGCAGAGAGCAGTGCTGTAACCATCCAGTGGCTCTTCTGGTTGGTACCAAGTCCTTAAGGGCATAGATTCAGCACTTGGTTTGCTCTGTTAGGTTAAGTTCCAGTAGGGAGGTGGAGCTACTATGAATATTATGGGATAGGAGTTAGGTTTCACACAACTACCATAAGAGCCGAAGAAGTGAGGTTGAAAGGGGAATCAGTTGGTCAGGAGCCAGTCACTGATTGGCCCTCCTGTGCTTGGGTGGGTGGGCAAGCAGTTGGAGTCTCCAGAGACTGTTTTGGGGATCTGAAGGATATCTACCTTATTGTTTACTTCTGTGCTGGCATCCAAGTACCCAGTGGTCTTGGCGGGTGGGGGTGGCGTCATGGAATCCATAAGAGCAACATCTGGCAAGAGACAGGAGACAAAGAGCAAAGACAAGCTGGGCTCAAGGGCTCTTCTGCTCTGTCTCCCCCTGCCTTAAACTTGAGGACCACCAGAGCAGAAGGCCCTTGGCTTCCCCCTACCTCCCAAATCTTAGGTGAAGTTCTGTCCTGTCCAACACTAGCCCAGAGTTACAGGGGGAGGATGATTCGGGAGAGTAGTCTGTGCTTAGCTAAGTTGACACACTCTAAGCCCCACAGTTTCACAATGCAGCATTAAAGATTTATGGCTTCAGCCTGCCACAGTCTCTCAGAGGCCCCAGAACTGGAAGCACACTGTCAGGTTGAGTTCAGTTAGCTAACGGTCTAGTGTGTGTGTTCGTTGTGACCTGAGAGTCTGTTCCTTGGTGGTAGAGGCTCTCCATCTCTGACAGTCCTCCGTGCCATCATTGTCTGTGATGCAGGAGGTAATGGTTAGTCGAGGCAGAGAAAGCATTGGCTGGAAAGAACCCGTTAGTTCTCACTCAGGTGGATTCAAGCCTCCTTTCTCCCTTGTGACCCAAGGAACCTCGTGTGAAGGCTAAGGGATTTCTGGATATAAATGGCTACAGAGGACTGCAGGCCTGGGAACTATCACACAAGAACTATCTATTGAGAGAATCAGGTTTCACTCTCTGGACCACCCTTCTTCACCCTGTGACCTGTTAGTTACACCATCCCTTCAGCTACCTGGTGGATATTTCAACCTGTCTGGACCTCACTGGCTGTTCTTAACCTGTGGGTCTCGATCCCTTTGGGGGTTTTGTATCAAATATCCCACATATCAGATATTTACATTATGATCAGAACAGTAGCAAAATTATGGTTATGAAATGACAACAGAATAATTTTATGGTTGGGGTCACCACAACGTGAAGCACTGTGTTAAAGGGTCACAGCGTTAAGAAGGTTGGAGACTACTGCCCTACTGTGTCCTTTGGAAAATGGTTTTCGCTGGCTATTAGCTTCCCAACTCCTTCAACACAGCTGCCACCTCCAGCTCTGACTCTCATTTCCCTTCCCTGTTGTTCAGTAGAGGAGAGGACCCCGGGGTATCCCTTGGCTTCCACATGTGCTCTGGGTACCCACTCTGTGGTGGGGATCATTGTTGAAGCCACTCACCTTCTGTGTTTGTGTTCAGCTGCCCCGTTACCTCACCATTTCTCAAAGATGCAGTTGGCATAGTGACCCTGCATAAAGCCTCCTTCACCCCGTGGAAGGGAGTGCTTGCGTCTTGTAGGCTCACAGCACTTGTTAGCATAGCGTAAAACTGTTATCCCTCAGGATGCCTGGCACACCCCTCATGTGCCTGTGGCCTAACATGGTGTTTCTTACACTGCAGTTGTTTATTGAATTAATAATTCATATTTGTCCAGCGTATCTTAATACACTGGCCGTTTTCTTGTCGTGAGCAGATGCCCAACAAGAAGCAATTGAAAGTGAGGATGGGATTATTTGCGCTTGTGGATTCGGTCTGCTTGGTCCTTGATAGAGAGGGTGGCAGGCAGGTCGTTCCATGTTGGCAAGAGTGTGCATCTGGTGTTCTTCTCCATCTCACTTCTTGGTAGAACAGGAAATAGAGAGCAAACAGGAGGTGAAGCCAAAGTAAGTATACTTCTAGCTACACTCTAACCTCTTAAAAGATTCCCAAACCACGGAGACTTAGGTGTTCAAACACATGAGCGTATAGGAGACATTGTATGTTCTGAGCACAGCAGCGAGCTCTTGACTGAACTGCTTTTAGGAATTGTTGAGACAGGGTTTCTTCTGTGTAACCCTGGCTATCGTGGAACTCTGTAGACCAGGCTGGCCTCAAACTCACAGATCTGCCTGCCTCTGCCTTCCGAGCGCTGAGATTTAAGGTGTGCACAGTCGCTGCCGCTGCCACCACTCCGTGGCACTTCACTGAACTTTTTTTTTTTTTTTTAATAAGCCCAATTCTAGTAGAATCATATTTGCTTTGGGATGGCATTTTTGAAGTACTGCCATGTGTGACTTTATTTCATATTCTCTGTTGGCTGTAACTTGTTTAATGTGTACACACAGCATTCCCATCACCGAGGGACTGTCTGGGTGAACATTGGCATGCTCCCCTGATGCCAGATCTCTCAGAGGCAGACTTAGGCAGACAAAGGGTTTTCATTTGTTGAGGCAGGAACTCCAGTAGAGGAATTCACTACTAAGATTTGCAAGTTTGCTTGTGTGTGTATGTTCGTCTCCAGCTCACATGAGGACAGGGGGATCTTTCTAGGACTCCGAAGGCACCTGATCTCCTGTACGGGCCTGGCCGGTTCAGTGTCTTGGATAACCGAAGCATCACCAAGTCTTTATTTCAGGGCTCTGCTTTGCCTATACCGCTGTCAACATAGCAGCTGATAATTATCTTACAAATGGCTCCAATCTGAAAGCCAGATGATAAAAATTTGGGCAATAATAGGAACAGATTGTAAGAATGCTTTGTAGGTAGGCCACACTCTGCAGGTCTTGATTTAGAATAATGTTCATGATAACCTGAGAAATAAAATTATTTCCCGTGGCTATCAGGGGGAGGTGGAAAATGATCAATAAATAAAGTTTGGTCTTTATTGTCTCGTTTCTCTTAATGATTCCAGCAGTTGCAGGTAGAACTTACTGCGGAGCACATTGCTTGTGGAGTCATTTACCTTGAAAGCCTTGCCTGCCTGGCGTTTCCTGCCTTTCCTCAGCTACTCCAAATAGAGGCAGGGATCCTGGAGGCATCTGATTACATTCTTGCATATTCTAAAGAGGGGAGATGGTAATCTGGAGTCAGCTCTCCATTGTTAACCATCTGCCCATGACATTACCTTTCGTGCTTATGGGTGCACTGGCGCGCGTGTGCGTGTGCGTGTGCGTGTGCGTGTGCGTGCGCGTGCGCGTGCGTGTGCGTGTGTGTGTGTGTGTGTGTGTGTGTGTGTTTATGTGGGTGCCTTTGGAATCCAGAAGAGAGTCAGATGCTCTGGAGCTAGAGTTACAGGTGCTTGTGAGCTACCCACCGTGCCATTGGAAACCAAACTCCTATCCTGAATGAGCAGTAGGTAACCAGTGAGCCGAGTCTCTGACCCCTATGAAATTACTTTAACAAGCCTCTTTTTACCATCTCTTACCTGTCTACTTATTAGAACTCTGTTTCTTCGTGACTCCTTTTTCTATTGCTTTCTTGCCTACCTTCTTCGCATTGCCATTGGGGAATATGAAATATTTCAGAAGAAATTTCCATTTGTTTTTCTCCTTCTCTCAGAGCAGACAGAATCCACAGAGGCAGAACGGATCTAGCTTGGGGTTCTCTGATAGCTCAGCACATAAGGCACCAGGCTGGGGATTCAGTCTTTCACTTAAGCTGGCCTGACCCTCTTCAGGCTGTCTGTTGGGCTTCCTCTTAATTTGAGGTAAGCTAGGGACTCCTACCTGCTGGTGTGTTAGTCCTCTGAACAGTGCCCAGCTCAGAGCATGGCTGTCAGAGACACATAGTATGCTCTGAATAAAGCAGACAGAATAGAATGTATTACAAACTAAATCCCTGGGAGGTGCTCTGGTGACTTTAGGTGCAAGATGTCTTTCTATGGCTTCCCCAACTTGTTATCCTCTCCACTCCCAGCTCCATTATTTTGTTTGGTTGTTGTTTGCAATAGAATCTCATGCAGACCAGGCTGGCTTCTAATCTTCCTGCCTTTACCTCTTAAGTGCTGTGATTTCAGATGTGCATCCCCCTCCAGCCCCCCCACCCCTGCCTTTCTTCTTTGTGGTTACCCTAGAGATTAAGACACACCTCGTTACACATTTAACCAGTAACTGTTTCAGCCAAATTTACTTTTAGCTGAATTAATGGAGAAAAGTTGAAATTTGCCTAAGTTTTTAATTTTGCTTGAATTTTTATAAGCTATTTAATTAAATGTACCCTTTATTTAATTATTTAAGTTTAATTAAAGTTGCTGAAAACAACAGACCCTGTCCATTGTTGACGTCTCAGTGTCTACTACTGAGTTTTAAAAAAAGATTGCATTTTCATTTATTTTGCATGGTGTTGTGTATTATGTGAGAACACACAGTCGGAGGACATCTTACAGAAGTCAGTTCCCCGGCTGACCCAGGCTATCGGGATCGGTGGCAAGTGTCTTTGCCCACTGAGTGCACTCTTTCTGCTATTCATATGTTTCCATTATGTATATAGAATGCATATATATTGAACCCAAAAGATGTCCCTGCTATTATTTGGTCAGTTTCTGTAGTGCTACCCACATAGTCATTTCTGTTATCTTTTCACCTGCTTGTGTTTTCATGCTTTCAAGATGAACCAGCTCTATGTCTGAAGAACTCCACTTAGTGTTTCTTCTTGATGCCAATTAATTATCTTTTCCTTGTGGTGAATTGGTTGAAAGCATATTTATTTTGCTTTCCACTTAAAAGTACCCCATCCCCCTTCCCTAGGCTGGCAGTTACTTTTTGAAAAATCACTTTAAGCCTGCCATTCCATGGTTTTATGAGCGTTGTTTCTGTTGAATGTCAGTTATCTGTTGTGCTATGGCTCCCTTCTCTGCCTCTCAGCAATTTTACTGAGCTGCACTCGCGGATTTATCCTGGTTGTGATATATAATGTAGCTTGTTTTTACAACATAGTATCGTTCGGTTTAAGAAAAATCTCAGCCATTATCTCTTTAAGAATTTCGTTTCTCTCTCACACCTTCTGGGACTCTATCACACACATTTGTAACCTTTTTATTGTGCCCCTCATATTTCTCCTCTTTCTTTGTGTGTTTTGATCCACTTACTGGATGCTTTTATGCTACGGCTAATCTGCTAACACAACCACTTAGTGACTCCTTAATATTAGTTAAGGAGTGTTTATTTCTAGAATTTAAATTTCCATTTTAATAGATTCCAGTTTAGTAGGCTAAAATCCTGTTTGCTAGTTCTTTAGTAAATGATGGTTGTTTTAATATACATTTCTGAGAACATCAGTATCTCCATCCCTTTGGCTTTGTCTCTGGTGTGTGCTTTCTCCTTTTTAATTTAGCAATTTGGTTCTATCATCTCATTTTTTAACTTTTTTTATTACTACCTCCATCCATGCATGTGTGTGTTCATGTGTATACACATGTATGTGCAAGTGCCCTCCAGGGCCAGAAGAAGGTGTAAGATCCCCCCGAGCTGGAGTCACAGGTGACTATGACTAAACTCCTTCCCAAGATCAGTGCACACTCCTGACCACTGAGCCATCTTTCCAGCTCATTGTTTTAACTCAATCTTTGTGGTAGAAGGGATTGATCCCAGGGGCCTTGCACTTACCAGGCAAGCGATCTTCCGTGGAGCAGTCTCTCTGGCCCTAGGTCTAGTATTGTGACTGTCCCATAAGAAGTAGTTGACCATGGGGAAGCTGTTCTCTCCCTGGATGACCTCATCTTCTGACCAGGAAGATAGGCTTTTTCCTGGTGCACCTGTAGATCGAGACTTCACCCTCTCGGATGAGTAGCTCAGTCGCTCGGTCTTGCTGGCTCTAGTTCCGTTTCCAGCTTTGCTTTTGATCCAAGAGCATGGCCCTTCCAGGCTTGTAACTGAAAGTCACAAGCTTTACCTGCCTTGCTTTGTGAATTCAGAATTCCAGTTTGGGTGTCCTCCTCCTGTGAGGATGTTTTTAAAATTCTCTGCACTTGTTAAGTGATTTGTTGTGTGAAGCAGGATCTTACTCTGTCGTCCAGGCTGACCTGGACTTCACAGCGCTGGCCTCAGACTCTCTGGGATCCTCCTAAGTGCTGGGATTATACTCATGGTTTAACCTGTTAGTTTTTCTTTTGTGGTTAGCATCCCAGCAATTTGCCCTGCCCTCCAATATGTCTCCCATTGTGTGAAAAGAAGCCCAGCATCACTTGCCAGGGTCACTTCTCAAGCTGGATTTCCCCACCTCCCAAAAGTTGATTTTTTTAGCTCTTCAGATTAGCTCTCATTGTGTTGCTGAACTTGAGGGCTATTTCTTGGCCCTGTGAGGTGTTCGAAGCTCTGTGTTTGGACTTAAACCAGTTGAGAACTGTTAGATTTCTCGAGAGCAGAGACATGGGACGCCATTGGTTTCACATGACTGTGACTTACCCCTCAGGGAGGCATTGATCCAGGCTGTTTCAACCTGACCACGTGCTGCTTCTCAAAGGTAGCTGTCTGATCCACACCAGTTTATCACACGAGAATCAGCCCCCACAAGGGGATCTGAGTTACCCACTGTTTAGATCTCTGCCTTATTTACCTCCTCCCCCAGATATTCGAGAGAACTTACCATGAAATACACATATAAGCGCAAAGAGAACCTTAAAATAAGATAAAAGGCTAAACTCACAAGGCAGCATGGAAAGTAGAGAAGGAAGAAGATAATCACTTGCAATGTCTGCTACATGGTTTTCATAGTTGAATGTCATATTTAATACTGATGCTCCTTCAAGCCAGGGTACAAAAAAATATGAATTTTATATTTTGGGAGGAGGGGAGGACTTACAGGTTAGAATAATGATAGATGAAGTTAACTGCAGTTGTACTAAATATTTTTCTTCCCTGTGGACTTAAGAAGAAAATTAAATGAGAATCTGTTTCCTGCTCTATTTGGGGACCTGGTAGAATGGATCCTAAAAAATGAGGCGGACTAAAGTCTCCTGCAATTGCTAACTTTATTTAGAGCATCAGACAATTTATACTCTGATGGTTAAAAAGAGTCACATGAGTAAAATGTACAATCACCATATCAGGACAGGCTGCATGTGGCAAGAACATGTTTTCCTGTAGAGCCTATGATTCACAGCAGCAATAACAAGTAATTAATCTGAAGCAAACCCACTCCTTCTGATAGCTGGGAGGAGCACAAGAACACATTCCAAGAACAACTCCGTGTTTTGAAGAAACTGAGGTCCCAAGGCATGTTTTCTTGGAGTTTTCTCACAAGCACTCAGATTTCCCCTCCCATGACTCCGTCCTTGCGCTGTGTCCCACCAAGAATCCAAGTCAATGGCCGCTGAGGCTGGATGGCTTTGAGGTGTCTCTAAGGGGACCCAAGCTGAGCGGGCTGTCACAGCGAGCGCAGGACTCTTAGCAACGGTGATGGGCACTAGCTTATTTGGTGTAGAAGCTTTCTTCATCCCCTCCTTGTGTGCCTTTCTTGTGTCTTGAAGATTTAAAGTGTTCTGAGGCCCAGAAGGTCAAAGATACCTGTGTGTAGGTTGTGTTTTCTGGAGTAGGATAGTACAGTTGTTCCATAGTGTTGGTCTTTTTTTTTTTTTTTTTTTTTAAATCATGGTTCTGTTAGTGTGGGTTGTTGTTTTTAAAGTAAATTTTAGTAGCTTTTTTCAGGTGGATTTTTGTAATGCCAACATGATAATGCCCTCAATAGTACTTTTTTTTTTTTTTTGAGGCAGACTCCTGTGTAAATTAGGCTAACTTGGCTGTGTAGCTTAAGAAGTTCTTGAGTCCAATGGGCCTCTCTTTCCAGTGATGGCCGACTAGGCCATCTTTTGATATATATGCAGCTAGAGTCAAGAGCTCCGGGGTACTGGTTAGTTCATAATGTTGTTCCACCTATAGGGTTGCAGATCCCTTTAGCTCCTTGGTTACTTTCTCTAGCTCCTCCATTGGGAGCCCTGTGATCCATCCATTAGCTGACTGTGAGCATCCACTTCTGTGTTTGCTAGGCCCCCCAGTACAGGGGAACACCAGGGCCAAAAAGGGGGAGTGGGTGGGCAGGGGAGTGGGGGTGGGTGGGTATGGGGGACTTTTGGTATAGCATTGGAAATGTAAATGAGCTAAATACCTAATAAAAAATGGAAAAAAAAAAAAAAGTTCTTGAGTTTCTCATCCATCCCCCTGCCTCCAGGCTCATTTTATGCAGTGCTGACGGGTGAGCCCAGTAGTTCACACAACTTAAGCAACTGCTCTCCCAGCTGACTCCCAGTAGTACTTTAAAGTTAGCGGAGGAATGGTTTCCAGCAGGCCCCGGTAACACAAGCACTTATTTCCAGCATTCAAGACACTGAGTTTGAGGCCAGCCTGGACTATAAAACAGACGAAACAAAACTTTAAACTAAAGGGCTTTCATATAAAGGTTTCTTTTATTGACCCCCTGGGAACAAATAAAACCTTCATTTAAAAAAATGGTTTTTTGTTTTGTTTTGTTTTGTTTTGTTTTAAACCATATTATTTATTACTCCAGTGTGTCTTCCTGCCTGTGTAAGGGCATGCATGCTTCAGCATGTGGGTGGAGGTCAGAGGACAACTCGTAGACCGACTTCACTTTCCACCTTTACATGCCTTTTGGAGATGGAGAGGTGGCCGGGCTGGCACAGCGAGTACCCCTTATCCACTGAGTCACCTCACTGGCCATGAGTTGTTCCTTATAAAAGACATTTTTGTGCAGAGCTATGGTAACATTGTCTAGGCTCAGAAACGATTAGGACTCTTAATTTGAAGCACTGGTAGCACTTGGAAACTCAGAGGGAGTTTGTCTTCCCCTTCTTTCCCTCAGTCATCAGCTGTTACCAAAGGTTGTGACAAAAATTGGCAAGTGTGGTTCTGCAGACACTCTTCTTGATTTGAGAGTTGCCATATGCTCTCCCTTTTACAAGTTATATTTATTTTTAAGTATCGTTTGCCGCTATTTAACAATATTAAGGGGAATCTGTACTAAATACCAGATTGCTGCTGGCAAGTTGAAACTCTGCTACCCAAATCTTAAATCTCCATTTACTCGGATGAGAGGACAACCCAGGTTCTTGTGTACAAGACATTACTTAGGCTCATGGGCTTTCAGATTAGAATTTGCTCTTTCAAGCATCTGCTTCCACCGGCTTGGTTCCCCAGTGACACTGTAACATAGCTTCCATCCAGGTACTTGCGCAGATTGCAGTAGAATTTGAGGAAGGAGTACCTGAGATGCTTCACGGAGGGGAGATGGTGCTGAAGCCCCCTCTGAGCAGGAGGGTGGCTGGGAAGGGATGCTGGCTAAAGGAGACAGTGAAGCAGAGGCCCTAGGCAACTCAGGCATGGTGGCACTTCCAGAAAGGAAGGTAGGTTGTTTTTTGTTGAAGTATAAGCATTAGTGGGGAAGGATGTTAGGAAATGAAGCCAGACTGGTATCCATGGGCCAGGTGGTGGAGAACCTTGCATGTCTTCCATTTGGCAGATACTTATTGGATAGCTTGTGAACCAGGTACTGCTGTAGACACATAATGGTCACTGCTCATAATGGGAAGAAATATATGATTATTAATAATAATAATATCCTATGAGTGCATATAAGCTACAGTATAATGACCAGTGGTAAGAGGAAGTTTTGAGGTCAATAAAAATGGGACCATTTTAGGGGACCAGGAAAGGTTGGTTGAAGAACCAGTAGGGTGAATGACCTCCAGTGTTCAGGCCTGAAGCGATATGCAAGTGACCTGAGGTTGAGCTGGAGAGACAGACAGCTCAGTGGTTAAGTGTTCAACATATACTGCTCTTGCAAAGTCTCTGGAGGTGTTCAGGTCTCAGCAACCATGTTAGGTCACATCCAAGGGCATTTGATGTGTCTATCCTCCATGGGTACCTGCATTCATGTGCACATACACATACATTCACACACACACACACACACACACACACATGTGTACTCATACATACACATGCATAATTTTTAAAAACTTGTAAAAGCCCTAAAGTTAGACTGGCTCTTGCCTGTTTAAGGAAATCTTAAGAGTTAAGTGTGTCTGAGTATCACGGAGGGAGAGGATTAGAATATAGAGTCTAGAAAACTAAGTAAGGATTCAGAGGTGAAGTGGGGAATGACTGGTGTCTTAGTCAGGGTTTCTATTCCTGCACAAACATCATGACCAAGAAACAAGTTGGGGAGGAAAGGGTTTATTCGGCTTACACTTCCATACTGCTGTTCATCACCAAGGAAGCCAGGACTGGAACTCAAGCAGGTCAGGAAGCAGGAGCTGATGCAGAGGCCATGGAGGGATGTTCTTTACTGGCTTGCCTCACCTGGCTTGCTCAGCCTGCTCTCTTATAGAACCCAAGACTACCAGCCCAGAGATGGTCCCACCCACAAGGGGCCTTTCCCCCTTGATCACTAATTGAGAAAATACCTTACAGTTGGATCTCATGGAGGCATTTCCTCAACTGAAGCTCCTTTCTCTGTGATAACTCCAGCTGTGTCAAGTTGACACAAAACTAGCCAGTACAACTGGAGAGTTTGGGGTGGAGGGAAGGATAATCTACTGTGTGGTTTTGAAAGGATGCATTGTAGTGGACAGAAAGCCAAGAAACCAGTGAGGGAGTTATTGCAGTAATGGCGGTAAGAAATGGCAGCTTGGACCAGGGTGGCTACAGTGTGGGGGAGCTTACTGAGAAAGTGTTTGCCATCTATGATAAGCATCCATTGGAGGATTCTGATCCATAGGACTGGGGAGATAGCTCAGTGGTTATTAGCAGTGGCTGCTCTTCTGGAGGACCTGGGGTTGATTCCCAGCAGCTGCATGTCATTTCACAACTGTATAACTCCAGTTCCAGGGGATCCAGCACCCACTTTTGGCCTCTAAAGGCACCAGGCATGCACATAGCATGTAGATATACTTGTAGATAGATAAATGCTGATACACAAAAATAAAAGTTAAATAAACCTTTTAAAAAGTCTGATCCATGGGATGACAGAATTTGTGTGTTTAAAAAAAAAAATTAAAAGAAAAGAGAGGATTCTAGTAGCCATGTGGGAAAAAGCTGGGAGAATTGAGATAATGAGCTGGACTTATTTCCAAAACTCCAGTCGCCAGAAATAAAGGCAGGAAACCTCAGAAGGAAAGTAGGCTCAGACCTGGAGGCCCTGGGAGACATTTCGCCAAGGGGTAGAATTACGAAAATTTTACACATTTGGAAATTCTCTTGTGAGCCTTGCAAGGTGAGTGGTTATGGTCAAGTTTCTTCTAGAGTTTCCCACCTCAAACATTACCTGAGACCCTCACCACACACCAGGCACTGTTGTAAGTACTGTGCACC
Source organism: Mus musculus (assembly GCF_000001635.26). Taxonomy (NCBI): domain Eukaryota; kingdom Metazoa; phylum Chordata; class Mammalia; order Rodentia; family Muridae; genus Mus; species Mus musculus. The sequence goes on along the minus strand of NT_187022.1, from coordinate 930,686 downwards.
GGTTCATCTGAGCCTTACCACAGCCCAGGGGTAAGGGGTGGGACGGAGTGGTGATCATGGTCACATTTTTTTCTTTTCTCTGTGTGTATGCGGTGTATGTATGTATACATGTTCATGTGTAGGAGTTTGCATGTGTTCAGGTGTACCTGCATGTGTGTGCGTGTAAGCTTGGAGGCTATAGATACACATTGAGTGTCCTCCTCAATGGCTTTCCACCTTTAACTAGCTAGACTGAAGCTGACCAGCAAACCTCTGGAATCCACCTCTGTCTGTCTGCCCCATCCCACCACACTAGGTTACACTCGTACAACACCATGCAAGACGTTTTACGTGGGCACTGGGTACCTGAACTCAGGTCCCTGTGCTTGAGTGACAAGTACTTCATTGACTGAGCCATCTTCCTGAGTGCCCTGGCTCCCACTTTATAGAGATGGAAACTTGGGCAGAGGGCTCAGTGGTTGTCCTTTGAAGGTCACTGCCGTGCTGCCACCACATGAAAGTTCGCATAAGAGATCCCGAATTGTCTGCTCACCTCTAAAATTAAGTAAAGAATTGATTGCTTGTTTCCTTTTTGAGCAGTGGTAATCACGGCTGTTGAAGGTTGGTCACTGTGGGTAGATAAATATTTCATGTCAAAACTCTTGAGTTACCAGAAATGGAAATTAGCTTTAAAAACATGAGGGCCAACTGCAAGAAACTGCCACGTCCAGCAGAAGAAAGGCATGTATGTACATGGGTGTACATGGTGGAGCGTGCAGGAAATGGCATGGAAGGCTTGAGTCACAGGCTGTTCTTTGCCTCTGTGGTCTGAGTGTTCACCCAGACCTGTTGTTCCTTATATGGTCAGGACTGCTGCCCAGTGGCAACTGTACAGTGAGTCCTCTATATAGGACCTGGGTCTACCAGGAGCAAAAGTATCTTTGGGAGAAGCTGAAAATATCCAGAGGAAATTGTGATCTCCCTGACCTTTGTCCAGGTCCCCATTCCTAGGATCTGAGGTTCAAGGTCAGCCGGAGTCTGCTCCAAGTAGTGACTGAGGCCGTGGGCAGTGTCTGTAGGCACTGAGTTGCTGTGGGAAGAAGACAGTCTGTTTTATAGCACCGGTCAGCAGAGCCTGGCATTATTCTCCCATGCAGTGTGCTAGAATATGCAACCACACCATACTTCTGACTTTAACAACTTTTACATTTTTCCTCCTGATCTTTAAAAAGTTTTTCATTGGGGCTGGAGAGATGGCTCAGAGGTTAAGAGCACTGACTGCTCTTCCAGAGGTCCTGAGTTCAATTCCCAGCAACCACATGGTGGCTTCCGACTATCTGTTAAAGGGATCCCATGTCCTCTTCTGGTGTGTCTGAAGACAGCTACAGTGTATTCACATATAATAAATAATTCTTAAGAAAAACGCTCTTCAGTAATCTCATATGTGTATACAGATGTAGTTAGAGCCATGCGTGTGCCCCCTACTCCCCACTTCTTGCTCCTCCAGGTTCCGCTTTTTGAGATAGGGTCTTGTTATGTGAAGGAGCTGCCAACTCTTAGACTCAAGTGGTCTTCCACTTCTTGAGTAGCCGGGGTTGACTATAAGCATATAATATTTCATTTAATTCATCAATCAGTCTATGTGTATATGCATCATATATCTATCATCTATTTCTTTCTTTCTATCTATCTATCTATCTATCTATCTATCTATCTATCTATCTATCTATCATCTTTATTTTCCCTGGGCCTCACACATACGAGGCAGGTACTCTGTGTGCCATCCCCAGCCCTACATTATTTGACTTTTAAGGACAGTGGTGTGATTTGGAGTTTGGCCCCCTTTCTTAGGACAGGAAGTTGTTTTGGGCCTGACCCTAGCACAGTTAGGACAGGAAGACAGTCTGTCCCCTTCCTTGAATGGTGTCTCACACTGTCTCTGTCAATATTTCTCTACATGATTGCTTCTTTTCTCCTCTCCCAAAGGAGGTGATAATTGATAATGCATTTGAGGTTAGAGGAAACAAGATATAGTTTTTAAAAGATGTCTTTTTTTTCAACCCTGACCCAAATTTATGTTAGGTTTGCATCGTGATCTGATTCACGCACACACACCTTTGTTTACCTAACACAGTGCTGCATATGGCAATATTTATCCCTTACCAAGAGCTTTGCACTCTAATCGCTTCTGTTCATTTAAAATTCCATTTTTAAAAGCACACACGACCACTATAAATTCATTTTGGAATCCACTAATAGGCGGCCACGGGTTTTTGAAAACCATGAATTACACCAGCAATAAACAAGCAGTCCTGTTGGGTTCGTTCTTAGGGCTGATGTTACAGACCAGGTGGCTTTAGCCACAGCCTTTGCTCTACAAGCTAGAGGTCAAAGCAAGGTGGCCACAGAGTCGGTGCCTTCTAAGGCTGGGAGGGAGGGTCGGGCCTGCCTCTCAGGGCTTGTGCTGGCTGGCTGCCAGTCTTTGGTGTTCTCGGTTCTTAGATGCATCACCTTGATCTCTCCCTTCATCGATGTACCGTATTCTCCTGGTGCGTTCAAATTCGCTCCCTTTTAAGGTTGCCAGTCATACTGGCTCAGAGGCCCTACCCTATGCCATAGGACCGCATCATAGCTTGCCTGACGACATCTTCTGTGACCATATTCCCAATTAAGGCTGTGTTCTGACATACTGGGTTTCAGAATTCAGCGTAAGAATTTTGCGTGAGCCACACAGAAACACAATAGTGACAGTAGGAAGCCATCATATTGAACCCATATTACGTAGAGGGCTCTCAGCTGGCCATTGTTAGTGACTCACTGATACCATCTTATCTCACTTTATAATCAAGGAAGGCAAGCTAGGAGAGGTTTAACTCCTATCTCCTTGATACAGAGCCCATGATATCTCTTGTATGATTCACTGCTGTACCTACTTGTAGAATATCAAGAGAGGTACAGTTAGCTGTTATAAATGGAAATGCAAATTCACATCATAAACACCCCAGAATTGTGCTGAATGAAGTTCATTGCAGTGAGACCTTCTAAAGGGACTTGCAAGTACCTATCCCTAAGGGTCTGTGGATCAAGAGCTCTGTGGATCAAGGCTCTCCTGGCAGGCAGTGCCAGTCGACTGGCCCCTGTCCACTGCGCTTCTCTTCCGCCACAAGCCGCTGTATTCCTAACAGCACCAGCCAGCCTCCTCCCTCAGAGCTTCCCCATCCGCCTTCTGAGTTTAGATCAGGGTGAAGAGTAGAGAGAAGGAAATGAGCCAGAAAATAGAAAATTAATACTTGGTGGAATTGTCATATTTTAAAAATAATTTATAACCAACGTCAGATAATAGGAGTTAAATCATTTTATCAGCAGGCTGCTCTAGGATTTGAAAATTGGCATCGATCATTATAAATCAGGTCTGGGGAATGGTCTCTAGGGATGAAGGTTGATGTGGGGTGGGCAGAAATATAAATAAATGCTTAGCCGTGTCCTTTTTCTTAAATACAGAACCTCTCCATATCTTGTTGCGTATAACGATCTGTTAAACCCTAAGAGAAGAGACAAAACTATGCGAGGCCATGGTTGGCCCACTTTTCATATTTAGTCTGCCTGTCAGCCCAGGGAAACTGGTTGTGTGGAAGGCATTCATTTCAAGGTGCTACTTCTAACCCATAATTTCATCAATGGCTTAATCCCCTTCTGCAAGGTCCATTTTCTTAGAGATTCTGATGCGTGTGGGTCCCAGAGCAAAAGCATCCTTCAGGTGTCACTTTCTTTCGTTCCCTGTCATTGCAGCTGTCTGCCGTGGGCGTGTGGTGAGAGTCCCTGCGGGCACCCTGGTTCGCGTGGTGGGCACTGAGCTGGTGATCCCCTGCAATGTCAGCGACTATGACGGCCCCAGCGAGCAGAACTTCGACTGGAGCTTCTCGTCTTCCGGGAGCAGTTTCGTGGAGCTTGCTAGCACCTGGGAGGTGGGCTTCCCGGCACAGCTGTACCGGGAGCGGCTGCAGCGGGGTGATATCCTGTTGAGGAGAACTGCCAACGATGCTGTGGAACTGCACATAAAGAATGTCCAGCCCTCAGACCAAGGCCACTACAAGTGCTCCACCCCGAGCACGGATGCCACTGTCCAGGGCAACTACGAGGACACAGTGCAGGTTAAAGGTACGGTCCTCACAAGGGGCCAACCTTCCTTGCCATTCTGCTGCTGCAAAGAGGCTCAGTCCCCTGTCCGTTGCAGTGTTGGTGTCTTACCTGATGATGGGCAGAGGGTGGGCCAGGTGACCGCTGCGAGCCCCATCTCCTTTCCCAATGTAATCCTGATGCATCTTATGGCCAGTGAGTTGAAGGCAGTCTGGTGTGGCCACCTGTGAGAGTACAGCTCTACAGACAGCTTGCCTATGCAGTTGGCTTCTGGCTCTGCCATTTGTCTGCTAAGTGGCTCCTGGCTCAGTCTGTGCCTCAGCTTCCTCTGTACAACACAGCCTGCCTTAATAGATGTGGGGACAGGAGAGTTAAACCAAGCCAGGCCTCTCCAGCCATGTCATAGCAAATATTCAGCTTAGAGACTCGCTGGTAGACACTCATTATGAGGTTTAGCTTTATGGTAGGAATAGTTACTTCCAAGTTCATGTCTTTTTCTCTGTGATCTTCATGAGTTAATACCTGTCTGCAACAGAAGTTGTACTTGCTGTTTATAGACGGAAAACCATGTGGTTACTGCTCTTTCACGAACCCAGCTGTGCAAAGCTGACATCATAGCATCTGGAATATCCTGAGTTTGGGTTTTCCCTGCCTTCCAAGTGCTGTTGGGTTTGCTCACACATTCAATTATCTGCGTCCCATGAAGAATATAGGACAGGCTATTTCCCTGCTTTACACACGAGATGGAAGAGCATAGGCTAATTACTTGCTTAAAATGACATAGCTCATTAGTAAATGAGCTAGAAGGAACCATTTTAATTTGAGGTTAACAAAACAGAAACATCATCATCATTATTAATTGTCCATTTATTTGTGGCCTGGCTTGTTTCTGGAAATATTTGTATCAGGGCAGGAGTGTTTATAATTATGTATAAAATGAAAATAGAAAATGATACTAGAAAAGGAGAGGCGGATCCAGGCATCCACTCATTGTTGTGGCTGGCAGAAACTGCTGTAGCTCACTACCGCTGATCCTTTACCAAACCATGAGGGGATGAAATCCCAGCCAGGCCATAAGTAGGTACCAAAGCACCAGCGTCAAAACCACGTCTCCCATCTTCTGATTAAAGGTGTAGAATGTAGCTGGCTAAGGTGCTACACCCCGGTGATCCTCAGTGCTCAGGAAGCTGAGGCAAGAGGATTCAACGCTTGAGGCTAACCTAGGCTGAACTGTAGAGTGAGTTCAAAGCCAGCCTGAGCTACATAGTGCCACTCTATCTGGGGTTGGGAGACTGGGGCATGGGCAACTTGGAATTCAGTGGTAGAGTGATCACCTCTATATGCATGGTCCTAGTTGACTTGTAGAGCCGGGGACGAAGAAATCCTGACTTTTGAAAAGATTTCCCATAAGACACTTTTGCACTGAGTTAAACAGTACAACGGACACCCCCCTTTCAGGTCAGATACACTCTAGTGATTTATTGTGAGAAGGCAAAGGATGACACAAGAGTCCCCAGCCCTCCCCCCATCTCCTGGCTTCTTGACTAGTCTTTGAGGGCCAGAGAAGCAGGGAAGCTTTTCTTGGCTCAGGAGAGCAGGATGCATGAGAGAGGCTGGCTGGCTGCCCAGGTGGAGACTCTGGCAGGAGCTAGAGGTGGTCCAGCATCTGTCTGGCCTTCACCTTCATGGTTCTTAAATCTGTCCATCCTTTTCTCCTCAGTGAGGAGCTGGCCTTGAGAATGAAGCCATGCTAGCTGTCCTCACATACTGAGGTGTGTCCTAGAAGGGCCACTATATTCATTTTGTAGAAGAGATGGGCCCATGGGAGGTGGTGTTCTAGAGGAGAACCGGTTTCTGTTATCTGGAGTAACCCCTTTCTGAGTGTGTGATCAAGGAAACCGCCAAGGAGACGATGGATTGTGATGCTTGAAGGTCCACGTATGTAGCTCCTGATAAACTTGGCAGATTTTCCCAGCCTTTGGTAGACAGCCTGACTACCAGATCACCAGTATCTGTCACCGTCCATTCTGAGCCCACCCCTTTCCTAGACTGTTGAAGTGGTGGCTTTTTCCAGAAGGTGCTAAGAGTTAGAAGCAGAACCCCCAGTAATTCTTGTCCCCTTCCTGTGCTGTGGCTATGCTCTACCCAGGATGTGAGCCACAGGCACCTCCTGCCATCCATCGTCTCATGAGCCACAGGCACCTTCTGCCATCCATCGTCTCTCCCTGGGGATCTTGACTCTTGGCAGCTCCCGTGTCTCTAAATTGCAGGCTCCCTCCTCCAGCTCCGTGTTCTAACCAGAGGATTGCTTGGCAGTCATACTGGGCACTGACCTGGCACCTGCTGGGCTCCCCTATTGACTCTATGAAGTGGGTACAGTCATTATCCCCTTTTCTAGGAAACTGAGGCACAGAGGGCACAGTAACGCTCATCATGGTGACGGAAGCACCCACAAACCCATTCTAGCAAGAGTCATTTTATTGTCTCATTTTTCTTACTAGTTTTTGTTTATTTGTTTTTTTTTTTTCAAGTCAGAAAGTCAGTTGAGATTGTGGATGGATCACTTTAGTGTGGAACTTGGATAGCTTCCATGGCTGAAGGCCAAAGTCATGGAAGGTAGCCTGTTCTTTCCTTATGGGGAAGGACCTTTGGTGACTATTGACTGACATCTTCTCTCTGCCCCCCACAGTGCTGGCAGATGCCCTGGTGGTGGGTCCCAGCTCCCGGCCTCCTCCAGGCCTGAGCCTGCGTGAGGGGGAGCCCTTTGAGCTGCGATGTATCGCGTCTACCACGTCACCGTTGCACACACACCTGGCACTTCGGTGGGAACTGCACCGTGGCCCGGTGCACCGAAGCATCCTAGCCCTAAGCCACGAGGGCAGGTTTCACCCAGGCCCTGGCTATGAGCAGCGCTACCACAGTGGGGACGTACGCCTGGACACAGTAGGCAGCGATGCCTACCGCCTCTCCGTAGCCCGGGCGCTCTCTGCGGACCAGGGTTCCTACAGATGTGTGGTCAGCGAGTGGATCACAGAGCAGGGCAGCTGGCAAGAAATCCAAGAAAAAGCCGTGGAAGTGGCCACTGTGGTGATCCAGCCGACAGGTGAGCTTTTGAAAATGGTGTTACCCCTGATTGAGACTAATGACTGTATGTGGGACTAGACCATAAAAGGGCTATCCCAGCCTCCCCTTCTGGGGGAAGGGACCAGAGTGATGTTGGTAGCTTGAAGAGTGCTTCTGCTTTGAGCTGAGGTTTGCCTTCCTGCTCTCTGCTTTGGGAACTTGGGCTACTGCTCATCTTGCATAGGAAGGAAGGTTCCTGTCTGACTCAGAGGTTATGATGGCCTGTTAGAGCCCACCTGGTATTGGTTCCTTGGAGCTGTGGGTGGATCTGGTCTCACCTATGGCTTTAGTTTGTTTGTTTGTTTGTTTGTTTACCTGTTGAGTCCTTGAGACCTTGGGTCTCCCTTCCCTGATAGCTATTGAATTGTATATGTGGCTGACTCCAAACTTGCTTAAGGTCATCCTCTGGGCCTGCCTTTCCACCCTGAGATGCGCCATCCCCTGCCAGGTGACAGACTCCCCAAGGTCCAGGCCTCTTCATGTCTTCTATGTCTACATATTCCAGAGAGTCCAGCCAGAGGCCCACATAAATTAATTTTTGTCCTATACTTTGCAAAAATACCTTTTTTAAAAAAATCCCCAACTGCAGAAATAATACAGACAGAAAAGGCATATTAGGAAGTCTACAAGAACAGAAGAGAAATAAGAGAAGAAACCATTATTGACTTACTGTTCAGCAAGCATTGATAGGAAGCATTGATACTGTGCTCAGTACTGTGCTGGGCCTTGGGCTCAGAGGTACTGCAGGCTCAAACCCAGGTCACTGGAGCCTGCAGCTTCCACAAGGACAGCACAGAGAAACCACTGCAGGCTAATGTCACTGCTAGGGATAGCCTGGGTGTTCTTGGTTGTCTAGGAGTCTAATATCTTTTGATATTGGAGGCTCCAGCCTCCTGGGAGACCTTGGCTGACTGATTCCCTGCTCAGGAATGTGAGTGTGTGGCCAGTTGTGTTTGCTGGAAAGGAAAGCAGGAAGTTATAACCAGGGATCGTTTTTTTTGCAACGTGCATGGTTCTGGGCAGCATTTCTGGGATCTGAAAGAGGGAGTGAACATCTCCATGAGTGGCTTGTGGCAGCTAAGGCATGGCCATCACTGTGGGCCTTTGCTCCATTGGCTGCCGAAATGACTTTCCCCATGGACTAAGGTCTCCTTCCACGGGAAACCTGTAGCTATTCAGTGTACATCAAACAACTATTCTAATGTGGCAGGCAGGGTCAAGAGCTTAGCTTTGCCGCAGGTTCACCGTTGGATGAAGGAATTTCAGTTGTAAACACGGTCCCTCAAGCCCTACAGCATCTGGTTACATGACTGATACTCTCTCAGTCAGGCGATTGTAGCAGCTAGCTCCAACCTGAGTAGCAGCCTTTCCATCCCTTCTGGTGTTGAGCCCAGCGCCTCCCATTTGCTTGACAAGCACCTACTGGTTAGGTATGTTGCCCTTTTTATTTGGGGATAGGACCTTGCTGAGTTGCTCCAGTTGGCCTTGAACTTCTATTCCTCCAGCCTTAGCTTCCAGAATAGCTGGGACTACAGGCTTGTACCAACACACTTGGCCTTGTGGTCTTTTTGTGTGTGATGGGCCTCTTTGGCTGTCTTTTGAAGCCTGTAACCTTCTAAATTCATGAAACATCATACACAAGGTGACAGAGGAAGAATTATAACTGAAGTAGTTAGGAAAATGTCTCTAAGACAAATTTGTTTTATACTGGTACTTTGCTTCATTATTAACACGTGAATAATAAGCCATATTGCAGGCCTGACAACCATCTGAATTTCTAGGGAGCAGTGAATGCAGATGATGTTTCAGATGTCTACAACTACTGTAAAGTCATGTATGAAGAAGACCTCTTATTTCTGTCGGTGACCAAGCCCTGGGTATAGGCCATACTATACCACCTTGTTGCTTATTTTCACCAAGGCAGGAAATGCGATGTCTCAGCTCAGTGCAGGCTAATGAAAATAAAATTAGGAACAAATGTCCCATTCACGTGCACAGGCTCCCTAAATTCTCTGTGGATCGTAAGTTAAGAGTCATTGCTCAAGGGTTATGAGTTCACTGTGTGTGCCCTCTCTCCCTCCTCATTCCTCTCCCTCTGGCCTTGTAACCCTCTCTCTATCTTTATTTATGGTTTTAGACAGTTTTACTGGCCTAAAACTCACAGGCTTGTCTTGAACTCACAGAGATCTGCCTGCCTCTGCCTTCCAAATGCTAGGACGTGTCCCACCATACCCAACTGTGGAGGTGGTCTTTTGCTTTTAATCAATCTCTGTACTGGTCACAGGTGACTGGTCGTGCTCACTGACCACTGTGGCATTGTAAGTGACACAGAGCCACTTAATAGAAAAGCTGTGTCACCTCTGTGGTAAGTCCTCCTGTGGTGATACTAATCATACTTAAATAGATTTAGCTATATTCTCCTGGAGAAAGCCGGGATTGCCACAGGCTTTGCCCAGATCTCCTCTTGCATTCCGAATCCTTAGAGCTCCTCCCTGCAGCTTGCTCTATATCATCTTCCAGTGTCAGACCCACGAATCTAGAATATATTGTTATTCTCCATATATATAAAACCCATGGTTAGTGATAGGACAGATATTTAGCCATGTTCACTGAGAAAATGGCAAAGTAGACTACACAGCTGCAAAGACATAGCTGCCAGTGTTTCTGGGCCCTAGGAATGCATTTGATCTGTAAAGAGACAGAAGGATAAACAACTTTCAACCCCTTTTTCCTAATACTATGCCCACCTCATTTTCTGTCATGTGTTGGGATGGATGTTGGACTTGGCTTAAAATAATTGTTTGAAATATATGTCAAGATTTGTAAATATTCATATGGAAGCAATATCTTCCAGAGGCCATAGGCTCTTAGGATGGGTGTTTTCTGAACTGGGCACCAGTCTTTATCCCTGAGCTTCCTGGGAAGAGCTGTGGCTGCTGAATGGGTTTTGCTGGAAGACGGGGACTGTGTCTCATTTGACTCCACAGGGAGAAGTTAGCTAGCTGTCTGTCATTTAGTGACAGTTCCCAGAGCATCATTGTAACTTGAAATTTTCCACTCTGATTACAGATGTTTCACATCTTTAAAAAAAAAAAAAAAGCCCTGAATAGAGTAAAATGTTTCCATTTAAAAGCTTTGGCAATGGAATGCTGAACAAGACCTCTCTTGAGTCAGGGACACTCAATACTTCAAGTATTTACCTAAATATAGCTTACTTTAATTGTCCCCAGTCATGAGAGAACAGTAGCATGGAGAATCCAGAACTCATTGGGTTTGGGGTTCAGTGTGTGTCTCCTGCTTGAGGTTTAGCCAGGTGTGTCTAAGAAAATGATAGTCTACATACGTCGTACTGTGAAGGAACTGTAGTCTACATACATCACGTTGTGAAGGGCTGAATCACTAGGAAAATTGTCTGGTTTCACTTTCCTGGCTCATCAGCATAGAAGTTTTCACCCCGCCCCCAGGATGCTGGAGCCAGCGATGCTAGGGAGGCTCTACCTGGAGCTACTGTGTGCTTCCGCCTCCGCTTCGGTAAATGACCATAATAGTACCCACCCCTGTTGTTATTCTCAGAATCTACTTACAATAAGTACACAAAAGCCATAGGCGATTTTTACTGGTGTTCTTTGTTGCTCTTTTCCAACACCAATTTAGTGTGTGTCATGAATTTATTCATTAACTATTCCTCTAGCACTTTCAACTGTACAAAGCCTTCTAATTTTAACACCATAAATCAACCTAAAGGGGCGACCATGAGGGAGGTAAGGAGAAGGGAGGAGAGGGGACACGCGTCACTCGATCACTCGATGGGCTTGTTTTTCCTCTTCCAGCTCTGCAACTGGCCGTGCCCAGGACAGTGTCTGTGACTGAAGGAAAGGACCTGGATCTTTCTTGCAACATCACAACAGACCGTGTGGATGATGTCCGGCCTGAGGTGACATGGTACTTCAAAAAGACACCCGATACCTCTTTACTTGCCTCCCACATGCTGGCGCGGCTTGACCGTGATTCCCTGGTCCACAGCTCACCACACGTTGCTCTCAGTCACGTGGATACCCGCTCTTACCATCTACTGGTGCGAGATGTTAGCAAAGAAAACTCGGGCTACTATCTTTGCCTTGTGGCCCTCTGGGCTCCTGGACACAACAGGAGCTGGCACAAGGTGGCAGAGGCCATGTCTGCCCCGTCTGGTGTAAGCGTGACCTGGCTAGGTGAGTAAGTAGCTTGAGGAATGCCATTTAGCTTCTCTGCTTAATCCTTCCTGCACTCAGGAAGTGTGTGGTGTGCTGGGCATTCTGCCCCATGTAGATGTGTGGCTCAGACAAGTGTCCTTGAGCTCCCAGCTATAAGGAAGCCGGATGGGTTGCAGCAGTGTGGCCAGCAAGGGCAAGCATGGGTGGTGTTTGTCTCCATGCCCCTGCTGGAGGAAGTGGCTTCTTTGTTGTTGAGAGTGTCTGCCTGGGAGAACTGAGGTGAATGGCTCTGCAGTGGCTTTGTTACAGAGACAGCCATTCTCTTCTCTTTACTTAGACTCCTGGGTATTTCTGCCCTGGGCTAGGGCTCCCTAAAGCTCAATGAGAAAGAGCAGCCACTCCTCCAGCTAATGGCGAATGTTTTCTACCCTTGATGCACTGGAAGCCCCTGGTAGTTTTAACTGCAAATATCATTTACAGTAGGGGCCATCTTCCTCCCTGTCTCTCCTCAGGCTCCCAGTCCTGGAGCTGCCCCAGGTGGAGGAGTGGAGGTGTCACCTCACCCCATGCTTTATAGCAGCTTGTAACATGGGAACGTGACTGGTATCCTCACTGTGTCATCCTGCTTGTCATGTATGTGATCCCTGGAGCGCCCTTCCTTATCACATATGTGATTGTGGCTGTGTTCTACTTGTCCTATGTCCTCTGATAGATTGTCATCTCGTTATCATGTGTGCTTCCTGGAGAGTGCTCATTTTGTAATGTGTGTGCTGTGTGCTGCCAGGTAAGCCCTCCTTCATTATGTATGTGCTCCCTTGTGTATGTCTCACGTTTTCATGTGTGCTCCCTGGGAAGTCTTCATTTTGTCATATGTGCTCCCTGGTGTCCTCACTTTGTCATCTGTGTCCTTCCTGCTGTGTTCACTTTGTCATTTGTGTTCTCCCTGCTGTGCCCACTTTATCCTGCTTGCTCTTTGGTATCCCTGCTTTGTCATCTATGTGATCCTACCATGTCTTACATGAGATTGCTGGCTTTGACCTGATCTCTTTCCTGTAGTGCCCCTGGTCTTTTTTCTTATGCATCTGACCATGGGGAGGAATGTGTAGTAGCTCCTTTTGTTCAAGGGTGGTAATGGCCTTGATCATTCAATTCAGCTTAGGTGGGAGGGGCTGGTGGGGTGTGGCTGGCTCCCCACCTGCTTCATTTCCACAGTGGTCAGCCTATGGTCAGCTCTTCACTGCCCTCACAGGGCTTTGAGCCCTGACAAAGACACTTGATTTGTCTTTGATTAAGGAGGCAACACTGATCTTTAAAGGGCAGTAAAAGACTTCATCCTCTGTCTGATGCTAACCCTCCTCCTACATGTGCATGTCTCCAGCTCCTATGGAATTCTTCTCTGTCTTATATAGAGGTCCTATGCTGGCTCAAGGGTGCACTCCCTGTCTGTCTGTCCCTAAGAAATGGATGGGAACTTGTGAATGGTAGTACGGTGCAAGGGAAAGCATCCTTAGAGAGTAAGCGGTAGGGAAAGGCTAGTTGGGACTGAGACTGGGGGGGGGGGGTAGCCCTGTGAGCAAAGTAGGGCTTTGATATCTAAAGAGCGAAAGGAGCAGGCTTATCTGCTTTCATTCCTGCAGTCAGGAGCCTGCGCTCCGAGGCGCTCTGTGAAGTCCTGGGCTGGAACAATGTTGGCCCAGCCAGGACTCTCCTTAGCAACCTTCAAAATAAAACAGATGTTGTCAGCACCAAGAGAAGAGTTTTCATCTCTGGAGTTGAATCTGTCTCACAGCTCTGATCCTGGTGCATTGTGTGGTGCTGTCAAATCCCCACTCTGGCTTCCTCCCCTCCCCGCCCCCTCCAACTTCTGAGTCCTAGCTCTGGGATTTTTTTTTTTTTTTTTTTTTTTGTGAAAATTCTGCCTGCACTCCAATTCTGAGGGTTTCTTTGAAGTCCTGGTGTATTGATCCCACATACCCTGGGGGAAGTACAGGCACTGTCAGACATCAGGGGCAAGCTCTGGGAGGGAACGGGCTTTGTAACTGAAGGGATTTGTTGGTGACGTGTTCTCCAGAGACTGAGGGGAAATAAAGAGGCTAAACTGTGGGAAAGACTCCCTGATTATCCTAAGGGTCCTGCCACTCGTTTTCCTGCAGAGTGCCGGTGCCATTGTGAAAGACATGAGTGCACATCTCCAGTGCATGCATGGAGCCCCAGAGCTTCTGTGTGCTTTACACAGACTAGGCCTGCCCCAACATATAGATAGCGTAAAACCCATGCATCCAAACCCAGAACTGTATGCAGGCATGACCGTGGCTTAGAGTATGCAGAGGCCCTTGCATAATTGTGAGCTCACCAGGAGTGTAAACATTATAAAAACAACTGTGTTCTTCTCTGTCTTCCTCTTAAGCCTTCACCCCGGTCTCTGTGACTCATGGTTTGCAGCTGCTTGGACGCTTGTCAGGAGACGAGTCGGGCCTGAGTACAGCCACAGGCCTTTAGTCACAATCTGCAGACTGCATTCTCTGCCCAGAAACTGAGGCAACTGACTGGCCCTACATGTTTTCTCTAGAAATGTAATTTGTGCATGCCATCAAATACAACTCGAGCCTGTATAAGATAATGAAGATGTGACACACACACACTCACAGACACACACACACAAAGCCAGGAACACAGCTGACCTGCTAAGTATAGAGGTCATCCTAGGTAGGTGATGTGGACTGTTGTCTCTTAGAGAGTGGGATCCCCGTGCCCATGTGATGCAGCACTTGGCTTTGCACTTGACACATTGAGAATTCTAATTACCATTTATTGAACACCTTTTCCAGGCCCTGACGGAGAACTTTATATGTATTAAATGGTCAGGTGGGAAGTGCTTATGATCATCTTTGGGAAGGAGACTCTTCCCCCATTGGCTAATTCTGGTTTCTTGTCTGGGATGGCTTAGAATTGTGGCTTTAGTTGAATCTGTCCTAGGCATTGTCTTCGTGTATGGGGAATGTCTTTGGCCTTGGAAGTCAGCTCTACCTCCTGAGACAACCAGTCCCAAGTCCTAAAGATGGGCTGTTCCTGTTGTCCCAGTTGATGACGGGGTGGGAACTGTCTTAGCCCGTTGTCTTACATGGGCCTACTATCGATGGTCTGAGAAATGAACAACCCTTTGCAGCAGGGTGGGAGGATCTGGTGAATTTTTGTAAGAAGGTGAGAGAAAGGCCTTTTGCTAAGATTTGTATTCCTCTTTGAAGAAGGAAAAGCTCTAGTTGGTTTGCAAAATGAAGAACAAAGCAACAGACATAAAGAAATAATCAAGATCAAAAGAGGCAAAGAGAATCCAAGAGCAGTTATTGCTTGGGATGAGTTAGTTGAGTGGTTGGCATGAATTTGTTGCTGCATTTGAGCACCAAATTTGTAGAGTTTTGAAGGCGAGACAAAAAGAGATGTTCTTATCCAGTTGTCTGAGAAAGAAAACATAAACTTTTGGAGAGGCAAACTTTTTCTTGGCACTGAATTTATCCCATGTTTTTTTCATTTTGGGGTGGGGGTGGGGGCAGTGGATAATTTAATGGCTAGTGCCCACAACTGTTCTTTTACCAAAGGCCTTCAGTGATTGTTCAAATGTATGTTTCTTATACCCATGCTCTCTAAGAGATGAGGGTGTGAATTGTAAGTGTGGAAAGGAGTTTCTCTCTCGAAAGAACTTGAATTGCTTCAGGAAACAAATGTTGCTTTGTGTTGATCCAATTTAGTGTATGGCTGAAACAGAGAGCCAAGCGGAATGGCCAGTTAATCTGCACATTTTAAGCCATCTCTCTGTGCTATCAAATGTCTTAAACGAGCCCTTGGCAGGAGTTGGTTACTAATCAGTTTATGGTTGAGCTCTCTGCCCGAAGTACCAGACTTCTGTTAATTAGAGAGGGCTCCTAAGGCTCAGGATGCAGGAGGAGGCACAAGAGCAGGAGGGGGCAGGGCTGAGCTCTGCTGGTCAGTCCTGAGAGTGGATTTGCATTCTTCACCACTGGAGAACTGGCATCTCTTCAGCAGTGTGCCAGCAAGGAAGGTAATTACTTTCTTCTTTAAAAGGAGCTGTTAACCTGCTAAGCACTTGGTAGACACTCCGGTGTTCTGGGCCGTCTGTAGGACAGACATCCTGGTTAGATATATGGTGGTTTTTAGCATGGCTATTGCCTGTATCTGTCCAGGATTATTCCAGAAAACCGGTGGAGTAGTGGAGTCTGCTTTGTCGGTTTCGGCATTCTTGGTTTAATGGGAGTGCATCAACCTGGCCCGGCGCCTCCCAGTTACATCCCTGGTACTTTCCTTGGTGTTGGTGGTGACTTATTAGTGCTTAAGGGTCTCCCTCACCAACTTGTTAGCCAGCTAGGACGTAGGAGTACTCATGCATTCAGGAACCAAACTAGCATGGAGGAATCAGGAAAATGTGTGTAGGAAAATGGACGTCGAATTCCCAAGAGGTGCAAGGGTTAGAGCCAGCCCTTCCTCCTGTGCTCTGGATATTCCTGGCCCTCTCTGAGAGGAGTGAATGAGGATGAAGGGAGCTGAGGCAGGCCATCTGAACTGCGTATTGCTCTGAGATGGCTAATGCTGACTTCTGTCATGATAATTGTTCCTCTTGGACTCTGCAGAGCTATCCCTCCCACCCCACCCCCATCACAGGACTTAATTTGTAGCCATCTCTGTTTAAATATGAGAGTCTTTATTATACAGATGAGTGTGCTAACTCTTGGAGTATCTGACCGTGGCAAGTGCCTGGAAAGTGGAGTGCTCCTCCTGGTCTTTCTAACCCTGCCCTTCCCACATTATCTATACAAGGTTACAGTTGGAGAGAGGGGGTTAAAACATGCCCTCCTGGAATGCAGCATGTGTGCCTGGGGAGCAGGGTCAGAGCTTCTCTGATAGCATCACTCTGAACTTCTGGGAGGGAGCAGGCCAAGAAAGCTTGGTACCCCAGGGGTGGGATGAGCCTGTCCAGGTAGTCTGGGTTGGGAGCCAGATGACCTAGATAGAAAGCTCTCCCATGCAATTCTGCTCACACTCTATGCAGAAATTCTCTAACTTAGCTTCCTGAGCTTCATTTTTGTTTGTCATTTGAAACATACACAAAGATAATACTAATCCTATAACATGGGAGAGTTAAGCCAAATTCCAAGAAAGTATTATGGCCTGCTGCCTGGCATCTAGAAAGCCCTCCGAAAATGCTGATTGTCACTCTTGTTACTGCAGAATGGGATAAGCTATATACCTTCTTTATAGACTTGTCAGAGTAAGTGAAGGGTGTCTGCATACCTCGCCGACACACTAGGAAAAGCAGGCACCCTGGAAACAGTAGGCAGGAAATACTGTGGTCTGTAACGTAGCCAGTCATTCTCAAGGTTTTCACTGTTTGGAAAACTTGGAGAAAGGCATTTAGTGATCCCAGTTTGTAGTGGAGTCTCTCTTCGGAGGAGGGTCACCTGCGAGTCTATAGCTTTGGAGAGAGAGTGTCAGAGCAGGTGTGGACCTGGTACCCAGATTAGAAAGCAGGCCCGAATTCTCACATGCTCTTGGCGCTCAGCTTGACACGGCTCCGTGTTCCGAGAGAGCTGATAGATAGCATGGGTGGGTGTTTGTTTTCAGCTTCTCAAAACAAATTTACAAACATTTGCAGAAGAAATAATCACCAGCTTTAACTGCAAGTATCTTACTTATCTGATTTCAACTCTCTCTCTCTCTCACACACACACACACACACTCGCTCGCTCACATGCACGCATGTGCGCGCTCACATACACTTTTTAATCTGCAAGAGCATAAAGCATACTCGAGAGGCCATGTCTTTTCTTCTGCGAGACAGGAGCTCTTTCCCTTTGTAGCCCAGCTGGCCTTGAACTCAGCACCCTCTGGCCTCTGCCTCTCACATGCTGGAACTGCAGGCAGGTCGTACCTCAGCAGCCTCCAGATACCACTTACCACTGAGTACTTGAGGATGCATCTTAACTGATGAGCATTTTCAGACATAACCCTCCTTGCGTCCTTAGCTGATTTCTTGATGAGACCAGGCAGAATGTAGCAGTAATCAGTGCTGAAATACTACGCCCGAAATGAGCATTTTTATGCAAAATATTAAATTTAGTCCAATTCAGCCAGTATGCTAATATCTTTGATATAGAAGGTGCTTTATGCATAGCATGTGCAGAGAGATGCTCTGAGTAGCCTTGAAAAAAGTCCTAGAAGATTCCATGAGCTGTACATACAAATAACAGAAGTTTAAGGCAGTGTTCTAGTAAAATCTCCAGAGATTGAGGGGCCTGGCAGGTGGTAAGATCTCTGCTGAACACTTTGTGACTGAGAAGTGAGGATATTTGACAGTGTGCCCAGGGAGTTCAGAGGAGGCATTCTGTGTTGCCAAGGTAAAGCAACAAAGAAAAGGGTGTGTGTCAGAAGCCTAGAGAAAGACACACCCTCTACAAACCACGCTTACAATTATAAAGCAACATAAAAAGTCATCTTCTGCCCATGCACAAAACAAACAAAAGAGCTCCGAGTCCTCACTCCCTTCCCTCTGATGTCATAAGCAGCAGCCTGTCTTCTCTGGGAGTGTTCATCTGAAACTGACTCGCAGAGGTGTGGCTGACTACTCGAAGGAACCCGCACTCTGTCCTTTCACAAGCCAAGAATCCACTCTCTGTGCATTTGGTCTGGGGCTGTTTGTGGTGGAGGTGAAGCTAAGGCTAGCTGTAACAGGAGCAGGAGAGCAGTCACAAGAAGTCCACAGAATCATTTTCTTATAGTGCCAAAGGGAGCATCTTAGACTCAGATGTGAATGTTCTGCATCCCTACTGTGTGTTGTGCCCTCCCCATCTCCTGGATTCACAGGAGGGAGACAGAGCCCTTTTAGGGTAGAGAGTGGAGTAGAGTCGGAGAGTCTCTTCAGCTCTTTTCCTCAACAGCGGGCTGAGTGTGTGCCTGGGTGATGCGGTAGAGGATGTGACGGGGTAATGGCAGAAACGGGAGCTGAGAGCACGGAGAGGTGGTAGTATTGGGGTTGAGTTGGGTTCAAGTGTTGAAGGCTGGAGTGTGTGCTCTGAACTGAACATGTGGGGATGAGGGCCTGGAGGTGAACAGACTGTGACTTGCCAAGGGTATCAGTTTCGAGGGCCCAGGGAAGCCATGCTAGTGTTGCTGGAAGCAGTGAGGGCCACAGTGAGAATGGCGTTCCCCGAGATTTCATCTTAACTGCCTGCATCAGGCTGGGAATGAAAGAGTGACTTCAGGGACACCAAGGACACAGAAGGCATGTGGCTTACTCTCTCGGGGTATGAGGGCAAGATGGGGGTACATCTCATGCTGGGGTAGCCAGGAATGCCATCCTGGGAAGTGAGTGGGGCGTTGGGAGTGTTGCCTGTGTTACCTTGGAGTGGTGCCTGCTGTGTGTCAGGGAAGGTGGGGCTGAGGTGAAGTTACCTTGTGGCCTGGCTACACTTAAATGATGTGGCGCCCCAGGCCATATGCTGACACGGCTCTACACCTGAAGTGGCTTGTGAGGTCTGAGAAAGAATTAGGGCAGAGCAGGGCACCAGTTGGGGTCTAAGACGCTGAGTGAGTGAGTTTTGGGTCATAGCTGGTAGAGGGAAGAAGGAGAGGACGGTAGGGCAGAGGTCCCCCGGTGGAGCTTTTCTCTGGCCACTAAAAAGGTCAGTCATGTTGCCACTGCTTTATCATTGTGTTTTATTTAACCAGTTGACCAATTAAAACTGTACACATATATTATACATGTGTATCTGTAATATATATGTGTGTGTGTGTGTGTGTGTGTCTGTCTGTCTGTCTGTCTGTCTCTGTGTGTATGTGGTTTTGGTTTTGTCTTTATTTTTTGAAACAGAGACTCACCATTTAACTCTGTCTGGCCTAGAACTCGCTATGTAGACTTGGCTGACCTTGAACTCAGAGGGATTCATTCACCTTTGCTTCTGGAGTTCTGGGATTAAAGGTATACACACCACATCTGGCTTACTATTGTGCGGGCATGGTATACATCATGGTGCTTGATCTGTGTGGAGAGTGGAATGGCTAAGTTAAGCTAATGGACATATCTGTTACCAATGAGTAGGCTTACTCCTTTTGTAGTAAGAACATGTAAAATTCTCTCTCTCAGCAGTTCTCAAGCACCTATAAGAGCAGTCACCGCGTTGTAAATGGACTTTCTGGGCTTACCAACTGCCCAGCAGAAATCTGACATCCTTTGACATCCTTTGGCCCTCCCCTGCCCCAGGCTCTGAGAGCTATCATTTTACCTGAGTTTGACTGTTTTAAGTTCCACGAGGCATTTGTCTTTCTGTCTGTCTTGTTTTGATTAATACAGTGTCTTTCAGGCTCGTGCATGTGAGTGTGCGTGCCTGTGTGCGTGCGTGCGTGCGTGCGTGCATGCATACACACATGTGAGTGTGTGTCCTATGTTGTCTTTCCCCATTCATCTGTTGACAGACGCTTAGGTTGACTCCCTCCTGCTCGGCTCCTGTGAGCAGTGCAGGGATGAGCATGTCCTGCCTGTCACTCATCGTCATTTTAACAGCCTTTACAAGGTGTCACTTTGGAAGAAAGTGCCTGTGGGTGGAAGTAAACTGTGAAAGACAGAAGGGTTTGTTATTAGAAAGGACATGGTCTGTTACAGAACACAAGTCCCAGGGATAGAGTCTAGGCATCCCAGTTTCATGGATCAGGTGGGCTCAGCTTCAGGCCCACAGGAAGCTGTAATCTGGTCACAGCCCCTATGGCAGTAATTGGCAGTGTCACTGCCAGCACAACCACACCTTCCATGTCCTGAAAATTGTCCCATTGAGCAGCAGAGCTGAGAAACTGCACAGTTTGGAGAATGGGTGTGGCTCCAGAGAGATGCTTGTCTTGAAAGGTAGGAACCCTTTCAGCCCTGGGACCAGACCTCCCAGCCGTGAGCCAAGTGTGGGAGTTGCTTACCTTTTAAAGGGCTTACTTCTGGGCATGAGTGGGAATTGTGATAAGTAGCGTATGCATGTTCTTACACATGTTGGTGTGTGCATCAGACACCAGATTAAGCACCTTTTGTTACTGTATTGCTTGTGTTGAGGGAGGGTACAAGCACAGTCATGCACCAATATATGTGTGGAGGTTAGAAAGCAACTGTGGAGGTTTCTGCTTCCACCTTGTTGAGGCAGGCTCTCTGCTGTTTCTACCAAGTTTTGTACTCCAGGCTAGTAAGCCTGTGAGCTTCCAGGTAATTCTCCTGTCTCTGCCTCCCAGCTTGGCTTATAAATGCTAGAATTATAAGTGAGCACACCAGGCTTTTCACATGGGCTCTAGAGATTGAACTCAGGTCATTGAGCCCCCTCTATGTCGATTCTAATTCTCAGTCCTTGCAGTGAGGGTAGGAGCGTGTGGTTGTGGTCATTGCTTGCATCATTACAGATGAGGCACCAGAGAGCTTAAGCCATGTGTTAAAGATTGCCTGCAGGTCAGTGGCAGAAGCAGGACTAGTACACGGTCTGCTTGATGAGCCCTGGCATGTCAGCACTGTACATCTTCTTCATTGCTCTTCATGGCCTCATGAAGTAGTGTGCAGGTTGAGGCTGTAGCACCAGGGAGTGTTAACCATATCAAACTCAAGGTACACAGAGGTCTGTTAATGGCGGCCATCGTTAGGTCAAAGGTTAAGTGCAGGGTCCAGGGTAGCTGTGCATCATATTTCTCTTTCATTGGCTCCAAGCCTCCTCCACACTTGCCAAGAAACCCATATTAAGAAGCCCTTGCCAGCTTTCCTTCTTCTATCTGCCCATTCCACATTACCTGAGGTTCTCCGGTCACCACGTACTCTCCTGCCACCATGGTGCCCTGATATTTGGGATGCTCTGAAGCTTCAGAGTCCCCAGTGGTGACACTTTACTTCCAAGCTCCCCTTATGTTCTCTAATATGCCAGTTGCCCACTTCACAGTGACCGTTTGTCAGGGGCCCGCCCATGAGGTTGACCTCTGTGATGCAGCCACAGTGTCGCTCAGTTAAATCCTCGTGAAGAGCAACATTGGAGAGAGTGCAGGTTAGAGTCTTTTCCATTTCCTAGCCCTGTGAATCATTCTTGGAGAAGTCACAATGGTATAAATTTCATTAGAAGTGTAAATCACAAAAGAGCAGTTCCTTGACCTCAGCAGTTTATAATCTGTGTGAGTCATAAATAAAAGCAGCGAGAAATCAAACAAAACTGCTAGTGGTGATGGAGAGAAAGAGAACACTGGAAAGTGGAGGCCCCCCGTTCAAGTAGACTGACTTCTCATCCAAGCAAAGTGCTTGGAACAAAAACTGGAGACTTTTCTAGTGACCTTACCATCAATACGGAGCAGGTGTCAAGTACCTACTGGGTCCCAAAATTTTGGGGTTGAGACTCTTAAGCAAAGAGTGGTTTCAGAGAGGATGTCTGGAGAGGACAACTAGTGTAGGAAAGACATAGGAGAGCTCAGAGAAAGAGCACCAACCCCAGCCACGGGAGGCTTTCAGTACCACAATGGCGCCAGCCTATATGGTGGGTGAAGAGCCTCAGGAATAGAGGTGACAGGGGAGGGGAGAGGAAGGAAGGCTACCAAGGGGTTCTAGTACAGGTTCCTTAAGGAGGCAAGTGTAGAAGAGGCCTGCAGCCAGTGAAGATACAAAAGTGGAGATACAGTAGGGAGGTGGGTGGTGGTACTGAGCAGACTTACCAGGGCCAGGTTCACTATGTGATGGTTTCGTGGTTGGCAGAGATACAGGGTGAGTTATTTGTGGCTTTGGAAAGAACATCCTTTGCAGAGTCTTAAGTGAGGGGGTGTCGGCTGACTGGGTACAGATTCAGTGGAAAATAGCAAATGAGGCTTAAAAATATCTGAGAATGAGTCCTAGGGGCCTTGCATTTGGGGCACAGCCAGGGGTGGCAGGAGCCCGAATCCTGGTGGGACTGGAGAGCCTTAGATTGTACATCGTTCTTTAGGTTAGAACTTTGCGTTACTGCCTCAGTGGGAACTTTGGAGGTCTTAAGCTTGCTTGGTATCCCAGAAACAATCCTGATAGAAGGGGACACTGAGATCTTTCTCAAAGACTCCAACCTCCTGGATTACCTGTTATCGTCCCCTTGTCCTGTGGAAAAGTAAGGGTTCTGACCCGGGATGTGTGGCTTCTGGCCTTGGCAGCTCCCTCCCTCCCTCCTATTCTCCCTCCCTCCCTCCTATTCTCCCTCCCTCCCTCCTATTCTCCCTCCCTCCCTCCTATTCTCCCTCCCTCCCTCCTATTCTCCCTCCCTCCCTCCTATTCTCCCTCCCTCCCTCCTATTCTCCCTTCCTCCCTCCCACCCTCTTTTCTTCCCCCTTCCTCCCTCCCTCCCTTCCTTCCTTCCTTAATTTCATCTTATTTTTTAATGTGTAGGGATATTTTACTTGCATGTATGTCTGTGCACCACATGTGTACAGTGTCCTCAGAGGCTATAAAAGGGTATTGGATTCCCTGGAACTGGACTGAGAGATGGTTGTGATTGCCATGTGGGTTTTGGGAATTGAACCTAGGTCCTCTGTAAGCAGGCAGGGCTCTTAAGTCTGAGACACCTTGGCAGTTTTCTTAAGGCAGATACTTGAAGAAGTGGTTTACACACTTTGAGAAATACTCTTACAGGGTCCTTCCTGCTCAACGCCAAGACTTGATTTTTATTTCAGAAGC
The DNA here is from genome assembly GCF_000001635.26 of Mus musculus. Taxonomy (NCBI): domain Eukaryota; kingdom Metazoa; phylum Chordata; class Mammalia; order Rodentia; family Muridae; genus Mus; species Mus musculus. The sequence continues at coordinate 907,550 of NT_187022.1, read as the reverse complement.
TAGCAGGATGGACGATTTGTTGGAACGCGAGTGGTCCTTGACTTGTTCCTTGGACAATTCTTATGTCGTTGTGTTTTCTCTTTCCCCACTTCAGAACCAGAATACCAGGTCTACCTGAACGCTTCTAAGGTCCCCGGGTTTTCAGACGACCCCACGGAACTGCAGTGCCGGGTGATAGACACGAAGCGTCTGGAGGCCGGTGTCCGACTTACCGTGTCGTGGTACTATAGAATGACCCGTCGCAATGACGACGTGGTGGCCAGTGAGCTTCTCGCAGTCATGGATGGGGACTGGACTCTGAGATATGGAGAGAGGAGCAAGCAGCGGGCCCAGGACGGAGAGTTTATTTTTTCTAAGGAGCACACAGACACATTCAATTTCCGGATCCAAAGGACTACGGAGGAAGACAGGGGCAATTATTACTGTGTTGTGTCTGCCTGGACCAGGCAGAGGAACAACAGCTGGGTGAAGAGCAAAGATGTCTTCTCCAAGCCTGTCAACATATTCTGGGCCTCAGAAGGTGGGGACATCATCCTGTCACTGCTCAGTTTGGTTTAATTTCTTAAGTCATCTGTCCATGTTTGTGTAGGCACCCTCACTCTCCGTTCACACTGGAAATCTGTGCTCATACACTAGGGAACTGGAACCACATGGCCCTTTGGGGACATGGGCCTCTGCCACTCACTGTCCTTAGCAAAGCCTTGCATTTCCTGAACCCCAGTCAGTGTTCCTTTTTCTTTCTTTTGGATGCCAGCCTCCTCTCTGAGGACAGTTGTCCCAGAATCTACCTCAGTGGCTGTGTTTTCTTCCCACATTCCTTGAGTAGCTGGGAATAGAGGAGTCAGGCACCCCCTTGTCCCTCTGCAGTTTCTACCATTCCCCACCAGTCCTGAAAGACCCCTCTCTGCCCAGGGCCACACCTCTTCCACCTGCCACTCATCCTGATTGACTCCTTGCTCTTCTGCTCATCTGCTGGAGCTGCTCGCCTTGGTTTCATGGCCACTTTTGTTACTACTCCTGTCTGGCTAGCTGTGTTGAAATCTTCCTGGGAGCTTTCAAAAAAGAAAAGAAAGGATCCCAGTAGAAGTTGTATTTAAATTGGTCTGAGGTGTGTGCGGTCTGGACACTGGAATTGAATCCTCTAGAGGGGCCACTGTGGAAGACCCTAGTGTAGACAACATTTTCATTCTCAGCCCCCTGCCTTTGTCTCTAAGTATCACGTCCTCTGTCCCTTTTGGTCTTTCACTCCCAATTCTTTTCATCTGACCCGTTCACTTCTGAAATCCAGCCCTCCATAGCTCAGTGTCACTGTCTGGTTCTCTGAGATCACCGGCTCCCCAGATCATTCCCTTTAGTGCTTCAGCCTTAGTGGTTCTGTCTTCTACCATTGTCCTTCCTTCTTCCTGGGCCTTTACTTCTCTCTTACCAGAAAGTCCAACATGGACCTGGAGCCCGTCCTGATACACGTCCAGGGCTGGGGGTAAGGAGAGCTGTTTGATCATCTACGGATATCCAGCCTAAGTTCCCAGCCAATCATGTCCCTTCTTTGCTTTCTTAACTCTCTTTCCCTGGCTTGGTCTACCTTATATTCTGCTTAAAACACTACCTGATTCAAAGCCAACTTTGCTGTCGCTTTGGCTGCATATGCAGAGTTAGATGCAGTTGAAGGAAATAGCTTTCCAACAGTGAAGGTCTCACTTCAGATCTCCAATCTCTTCTGTCACGTGGGCTCTCAACATTGAGAGTCATTCTGGTTTCCTTTGTGTGTTTACTTCCCCACTCTCCTAAGTGATAATTGCACACCACCTGCTCTCTGAAAACCTCCTCCCCCAGCCTCTGTCGGCTCCATTCCCTATAAAAAGATCATCAAAGGAGAACTTGTATCTGCCATGTTCAGCATTGAGCCTGTTACTTGCCCGTATGTCTTAGCAAAGGTTAGCCCCTCTCACAGCTCAGACACATGCCCCACCCCCTTATATCATCAATATTCTCTCTCCTCTGGTCCTTTCCCATCAGCCTGCTAACACTGCTTTAGAGAAACCGCTTTTGGTCTATTTCTGTTTCTTACAACCTTGCCCACTACTCTGCCCATTTATAGCGGTGGATTCGATTTATCTATATTTAATATCTCTCATTTCTCCTCCAGTTCTCTGTGGTACCTGCTCCCCAACCCCTTAGTCACATGTTGATATTGCCAAAGATCAACACACTACAGAACCCTGTTTGTCACTTTCCTTCCTGGGCCGGGACAGTTTCTCCCTTGCAGGAATGCTCTGGCTTTTCCCACTGCTTGTGGGAAGCCTTTCCGGGCCCTGTTTCCCTCCTCACTGCAGTACCTCAGCCTCCCTTCCGTACTGCTTCCTACTCAGTTCCCACTCAGGACACATCAGGACACAGTCCCTGCATTCCTGCTTAACTTGCTCAGCTTTAGCTTCACAGGACACATAGCAGGGGCTGACTCCCAACTGTGCCCGTGTGTGCCCGCATGCCCCAGAACTTCGCCTTCACTGATATGGTGCCTTCCTGCCTAGCAAGCAGCTCTTAAGTTGCTGTCCAAAATGGAGCCTCTGGCCTCTGCCACCCATCTTCTTCCACCTTTAGTTGTTGACCTAAACCTTTACCTCTGACTCCTCACTTTTGCTTTGCTTTGCTTTGCTTTGCTTTGCTTTGCTTTGCTTTGCTTTGTTTACCTGCTAGGGATTGAAGCAGAACCTTATGGAGTGTTATGCAAGCCAGCCACATCCTGACCCCTAACTTCCCTTTTTGGTTGTTGTTTGATTTATTGGAGGCCTGTCTTGTTTTGAGAGGCAAGGTCTCCTGCAGCCCAGTTGTCCTCAGATTTACTGTGTTGTCAAAGATGACTGAGCTCCGATCCTCCTGCCGCTACCTCCCAAGTTCTGGGACTGCAGATATCACCATGCCCAATTCTAACTTCTTGAGACCAGTTTAGAGTCTAATGGCCTCTCATGCTTCAGGCTTATGAGCCCAGTGTTAATCTCTCATCTATATTTACATCACCAGCCTCCTGTCTGGTCTCCTTGCATCCACCCTTAACCACGCCCTTAACATCTAATCAGATGGTGAAATTCTTCCCCCCATACCTTTATAGATACCCTATCTCCGAGCAAAGCCCAGAGTCCTCTCAGTGTCCTCGAGTGTCCTGAAGACTGATCACCCTCCCCCACAGCTCTCCCTGCTGCCTACTCTACTGAGCGCCTCTGCCCTTCCCATAGCTCCCCTCACTACCTGACAAGCTCTGTAGCTCACCATTTGCTGTCTCCTCTGCCTAGGCAGCTTTCCCACCTCCCTCGGGTGCTGAGTCAAATCTTAGCGTCCTGGTGGGACCATCCTGGGCCACTCTGTCTATAACACTGCACCCTTTCTCTTATGTGGTCTCATGCTTTCTCTTTTTTGTCGGTTGTTCTTCTGTGGTTGTTCTTACATTTTTACCACCTAAACACACTATGTGTTTTATCTACTTGTCTTCCTCTACTAGTATATAAAAATGAAGGTCCTGGACCTCTACTGTTTTATTCCCAGTGTCTATGATATGAAGGCTGTTAGTAATTATGTTTAAGTCATGAGTGTATGACCAAACTCACAGGAGAATTGTGAACGAATGTGTCTGGCTCGGTAGAACCTCAGAAGCCGTCATCTCTCTAAAGATGGTGTATCACACATGTTGTGCTGCTGGGTTTGACAGGACAAATTGCTCCCCAAATCCCAGCATAAAATTCATAACTGAATAGATTCGGGGGTAATTACTGTACTAAAAGTTCTTTTTAAGGAATGGGCATAATTCATTTTATCTTTTAATAGCTACTTGAGTTCCTTCCATATGACGTTGTGCCATTGTGATTGATGTAACCTAATATATACATGCTTAGGGATTAGTATTTGACAGAGAAACTAATAGGACATGCAAACCCACTGGTAGTGTCCTTATAGACACCAACTCAACATTCTGAAAACCACCTCTCTGTGGTTAAACGTGTAAACTAGTTAGAGGTGGCCATGTCTGCAAATGCAATTGTATTTATTAGATTATATATCATATCTATCATAATTGACACAGGGTTGGGCAGAGAAGAGCCAAGCTTCCACACAGGCTAGCCCAAGGAGGCCTACTACCCGGGCAGTAAGTAGAGAAGGCTGTGGTGTGGCTAGCCTAGCTTGTCTTCCTTCTCTGCCTCTCTGGACTTGAGAGGCACCATCTTAGCTCTCTGAGTTCCCTCAGTGACACATCGGAGGGTTTGAAATCCCTCCAGTTCACACTTTAACCGCCCATCGCCCCTCAGATTCCTTCTGACCGATGCTGTTTCCCCTGGGGCAGTTTTCAGCCTGTTCACAGACGTGTTAGTTTCTTTTAGAGTTGCCACATTTCCTTCGTGTTACCGTGTGGCAGATTGCAAGTAAACCCCTATTTCCTGGATGCTTTGATTTTTAGATTCCTATCCATTCTAACTGGCGAAAATGGCCCACTTCTGATTCTTTATTCCAGATTCTGTGCTCGTGGTGAAGGCACGGCAGCCAAAGCCTTTCTTTGCTGCAGGGAATACATTTGAGATGACTTGCAAAGTGTCTTCCAAGAATATTAAGTCGCCACGATACTCAGTTCTCATCACGGCTGAGAAGCCCGTCGGGGACCTCTCCAGTCCCAACGAGACCAAGTACATTATCTCCCTGGACCAGGACTCCGTGGTGAAGCTGGAGAACTGGACCGACGCGTCTCGGGTGGATGGCGTGGTGTTGGAGAAAGTTCAGGAGGATGAGTTCCGATACCGAATGTACCAGACTCAGGTCTCCGATGCGGGCCTGTACCGCTGCATGGTGACAGCCTGGTCTCCTATTGGGGGCAGCTTGTGGCGAGAGGCAGCGACCAGTCTCTCCAATCCTATTGAGATCGACTTCCAAACCTCAGGTAAGCAGAGAGCTCTGTGAAGTCATAGATTGGCCCGGGTGATAAGCCTTAACATTTTAGTCAAGGGTCCTTATAATTTGTTCGTGTGTGTGTGTGTGTGTATGTGTGTGTGTGTGTGTGTGTGTGTGTGTGTGTGTATCTGAGTGGTGTATGTATGTGGTATATGAGTGTGGCTTATGTGCACATTGTGCTTTTGCCAGAAGGTGAAGTCAGGTGTCTTGCTCTGTCACTGCCTTATTCCCTTGAGAAAGTTCCCCACTGAGCCTGGAGCTAGGCTGATGGCCAGAAAGTCCAGGGATCCTTCTGTCTGTCACCCCACACAGATCTGGGTCATAGGCATATGTGGCCCCACCCAGCTTTTTATGTGGGTGCTAGGGATTTGAACCCAGGCATTCATTATTAGGCAGCAATCACTCTTACATACCATGCTGTCTCCCAAACTCCTGTCCTTACTGTTTCAAAGAGTTTGTGAAGTAGAATTCATATACCATGTAGTTTATCATTTAAGGTCCACAATTCTGTGGCTTTTCATATATTCGCAGGATTGTGCCACCATCAATCCCCAATGTCAATTTTAGAACAATTCTGTAGCATCAAAATGAAAGGACCCCTTAACCAGCAGTGTCCAGCCCCATGCTGCTTTCTGTATGTGGGCTTTCCCGCCCTGTATATGTCACACATATATCACTTGTATGTCACCTTGGTGTCTGGCTGACTTAACATCACCCATGTTGCCCTATGCTTTCCGTTCGTTTTTATGACTGAGTCCTATCCTGTGACATGCTTAGGTCACACGTTATCATTTCATCAGCTGACGGACGACAGGGCGTGTCCACTTCCCCACTGTTTTGATTCTGTCATGAGCACTCTTACAAATGTTTTTGTTTGGTTGGGTTTTTTTGTAAATGGATTTAAAAAGGAAAAAAATGACTGGAACTCATAGATCAGACTTCAAGGAACTTCATGGAGAGAAACGAACATGGCTTGGATGGTTTGGAGCTGGAGCCCAGGCCAGGTCTGATTTCCTGGCTTTCTACTCCAGGATGCAGGTGTGACTATAGCTTTGTACCCACTCAGGAGCATCTCCACACGGGATGGCTCTCAGCCTTGCTCTGCTCCTCAGTGTTGGATTGCATAAATAATTGGGCATCACCAGAGTTGCTGCAGTGTTGTGGTATTGATGAACCTGTCAGTTTGGTTTCTTAAGAATCATTATTCATAATATTTATCTTTGGTGTTTACTATGCTCACTAAGAAATTAATTTATCTTTAGCAACTGGAATATTACCATGTTACAAGGTAGAAAGGCCCACATTATAGACAGCATAGCTATAAGGTATATGTTCTCAAGTGAAATATTTTGCTTTTAGGGATGCCTCACTAGGCTCTGACACACCTGGACACACCTGGCTTTCTGTATGCTACTAAGCTCTGACACATCAGGGTACACCTGTCAGTGTGTGTCACTAGGCTCTAACACACCTGTCTATGTATGTGTGTCACTAGGTTTTGATTCCTAGACACACATGCCTGTGTGTGTCACTAGAATTTAACACACCTGCCTGTGTATGTGTCACTAGGCTCTGACACCCATCTGTTTGTATGTCACTAGGCTCTGACACCCATCTGTGTATGTCCCTAGGCTCTGGCACACCCATCTGTGTGTGTCACTAGGCTCTGACACACCCATCTGTGTGTGTCACTAGGCTCTGGCATACTTGTCTGTGTGTGTCCCTAGGCTCTGACACACCTATCTGTGTGTGTCACTAGGCTCTGGCACACCCATCTGTGTGTGTCACTAGGCTCTGGCATACATGTCTGTGTGTGTCCCTAGGCTCTGGCACACCCATCTGTGTGTGTCACTAGGCTCTGGCACACCCATCTGTGTGTGTCCCTAGGTTCTGGCATACATGTCTGTGTGTGTCACTAGGCTCTGGCACACCCATATGTGTGTGTCCCTAGGCTCTGGCATACATGTCTGTGTGTTTCAGTGGAAATATGCTTTCAGAGCTTCAAATCTCCAATTTCATTCAGACCGTCCATATGAAGAATTCTCATCTGTGAATATTCGACCAACATCCTAAGCAGTCTGCCCTGCATGCCAGTTAGAGATTTGAATGCATACATTTATACTTCCCTATAAAAATCCTGTCATTGATTGAATTAATATAACAAAACCAAGGTGCATTAATTAGATTATTCACATTCTGGGGTAGAGCCATGGCTCAGTGGTTAGAAGCACTTGCTGCTTTTGCAAAGAACCCAAGAGTGGCTCCTGGCACCCAATGCCCAAAGTAACTCCAGTCCCCGGGGAATCGGTTTTCTGGGCAGTTACCATCATGTGCACACAGCCTTGCACGGAATTATAAATGAAGGAATCCTTAAATCAGTCACATCTGTTTATATGTAAATCAGAAACCACTGCCTCTGTCTCCGGAGTGCTGGGATTAGAGGCCTGTGCCACCACACTTGGCCCTTGTTGGGTGTTTCTGTCATGGAAACATGTGGGGACTTCTTGACTTACCAAATGATTTCTTTCCCCTTGCATCTGTGTTTATTGAGATGATCACAGGATTTTGTCCTTGTTCTTATGTATCTATGGTCAGTTCCACCTTATTTTACATTTACATAGTATTCGATCATTCTTTCAGTTTTGTGGAAGAGGGAAAATATAAAATCCTTTGCATTTCTGGGTTAGGGGTAGATATTGGGTCTATTTCTTAATTCTTTGAATCCCACGATGGCAGCTTTTTACTTCTGGGTTGAATGAATTGCCTAAAACCTGTACCCTTTGTGGAATTGTCATAATCTCTTCCCTCCTTAATTAGAAACTGCCACCTGATTGACCAGCCCAACGCTAGAGCCACAGATTGTCCCCCAGTAAAGAACTGGTTTGAACCCCAAGAGTCTTTGCCTCCTGTACACCAGTAGTCCTCCCCAGGTCTACCATGCTATCATCTAATCTCGAGCCTTGGCCTCTTGTTAGTGAGGTCTGAGTTTCCCAGGGGATCCACTAGATCATGGCTTTCACTGACCCAGGTATCAGGGCGAGCATGAGATTTAAACCCGATGATGTAAGATTCAGCTTTTAAAAAGAATAGCCTTTTTTCTTTTTAATATAGAAATGTGTGAATAGAGTGAAAGGGCTCAGAGGTTAAGAGCACTGGGCACTCTTCCAGAGGACCTGGCATCGATTCCTAGTACCCACACCACAGCTCATGCTGTTTATATAACTCCAATCTCATTGGGTCTGACGCCCTTTCTGGCCTCCATGGGACACATGTAGTGCTCAGACATGCATGCAGGCAAAATGGACACACACTTAATATAAAAAAATAATTAATAAAAAATTGAAATGGAGCCAAGTAGTAGAAAGTAGAGCAATCACACCCCACCCCCCCTCCTTGCCCTATGAAAGACTAATTTAATATGCTCATCTTTCTAGAACTTTCCCTTCAGTGTTATCTTCATGTCTTTGACATCTTGGCTATACATGTGCTTTTATGACCTACTTCCTCCCCCCATAGTGTGAGATAATCGTTTCCCCTGTTACAATAAATGCTAGGTAGACACCAGCCCAGTGACTGCATAGAGCAGCATCAATTAGCCGTGACCTTTGACTGGAGATGCAGATGGGATGCAGAGTTTGCTTACAGGAAAATGCTGCTCTTAGACGCCTTTTCCTAGGGTGGGGATGGAGTTTGGAATATGGTTGTGTCAATGTTTGTGCTTACAAGTCAAGTGGTCCCTATGCTTTCTGCAGACTAGGAACCCAGGCATCCCTAGTGACTCTGACTGCTCTCTGAATAGTCCAGTCATAGTCTCTGGTCTGCAAAGTTAACCAGACAAATCCCTTCACAAAACAGAATTGCCACAGAAATAGACCATAATGAAAATATTTCTAAATATCCCATTCTTCTGGGATAATGACCATATTAACATCGAGCTATTGATTTCATTAGAAGGAAATCCACTACTGTGAATTGTTTGCTACAATGAAGGCCTTCTTCTCCAGCCCTGTCTGCATAGTGAGACAGAGCACAGACCCTCTCACAAGCCCTGCCTTGGTTCCCACGGCAGCCACCAGTAGGGAATTGGGAGTTATGACTTGTGACCCAGAAGGGTTTTCTTTGGAAATATAAAGAAAAGTGATATTTGTTCAAATTATGCAAGTCTTTCTTCATTGTTTTAAATAAGAAAAATACATAAGTCAGTACTGCATGTCAGTGTTTGGTCACTTGGGTTCTCTCAGAAGGGACCTGAATGCTTTCAAACTTTCAAAGAAAGTCCCGAGCAGATGTGTTTATTACAGAGTCTCTAATCTAAGGGAAAATCTTAATCTACTGTTGAACATGGCCACTGCCACCCTGAGCTGACAGAAATAGCCTTGGCAGCCATTTCCACAGAACTGGCTCAGAGCAGTAAGGCTGGCCCTGACTCTCCACACAGTTTTGGGCAGAACAGGTCCAGAGTATGAGATACTAAGGGAGCTAGGGCCAGAGCTGAGGCATCTGAAGGAAATGATGTGTTTGTCTTCTGCCTCGTTCATCCCCTGTTCCTGGGACTGCCATCCTGTCGTGTTCTCAGCCCCTGGAGTTAAGTCCCCAGATTTTGTAACGCCCCTACCTCCATAACCAGCCTTTCTTCACCGCTCAAGTTATTCATATCCTTAGTGCTAGGAAAGCCATTTAATGACTTATTATTAGTCATCAGATTGAAGTGAGAACAGAGACAAAGTCACTTCAGCCCATTGCCTTATGACAGTGTGACCTTTCACACACACTCCTGATGGAGTGAGTAGCTTTTTATGGATGCTTTTAAACACACTTTGGGGTACTTTCCCTTTCTGGTAATCTGAACAAGAAAGCAGTGATGTCCCTATTCCTCAAGTAAGCTTTCGCTCAGCTTCTATGAGCTAGATTAGTAGAGCTGGCGATGAATCTGGTGGCATTCTCTTTATAGAGCTGGACACCTATCTATGCTTTCCTGAAAATACAAGTAGAATCTCATAGCACTGATGTCCTAGAACTCTCTTTTCCATTTTCCTGTTCTTGGATTTTAGAAGCTGAGATGATAAGGTTAAGCATTGAGCTGTTGGGATCAGTTTGTCTTGAGCTATGAAATGCCCTTTCCTACGAGGCATCAGAGGTGGGTTTAAAGTGATTGTTAAGTCACTGATATTTTCAGGGGGATGCGAGGCAAAGTCTGTCTCAGTGGAGGATGTTGTTCTGTTTTGTTTGATGCTAGTTTATACTAGATGTGCACATACATACATACACATACACACACACGCATATACATGTACATGGTGTGTATGATATGTATATGTATATCTGTATATCAAGGCTTTAGTTTCAATTTTAGCAAAATTGACTCAGAAGTATAGAGCACTCCCATGCACACCCTGCCTTCCCCAACCTGGGTGGTCTTTTAAAGGATGCTCCAAGCTGCCTCAGCTTCCCCTGAAATCCTGGCATTTTCTCAGTGCCCCACCATACTTTATCTAAACATGTCCAGTATTGGTGGGTCTTTCTCCTAACTGGGTTTCAGCCCTTTAACACTGGGGTCTCAGGGTTCTGTCCCCATCAGTATTGCAGAACATACAGAGGCCACTCGCCCAACTGTGACCCAAAGCACACGCGGTCAGCTCCTGACCCTCTGATCTCTACACCACCCTGGCTAGTTTGAACTGCACTGAATGTGACAGCAGCCCAAGCTTACCAGCTCGGGGGCGGGGGGCGTGAAATAAGCATATTCTTCAAGCAAAGCTGTGGTTGTCAAGCAGAGAAAGTTCCATTCAGAGTTAGTCAAGAGTGAATTCAGGTAGATGTTCCTGATCCGACTGTCTCTGCATAGAGAAAGGAGATCTGAGAAGGCCTAGTTCATGGTTTTTTGTTTTTTGTTTTTTTGTAGATCGATTCCCAGAAAAGAGAGCCACATTTAGATGCTCTTGGAGCTTTAGGAATGAATTTTGAGCTTGTGTGAAAGAAGATTATGCATCTTACACATTACTGTCTTCCAGGTCCCACATTTAACGCCTCTGTGCATTCAGACACACCATCCGTCACCCGGGGAGATCTCATCAAATTGTTCTGTATCGTCACTGTGGAAGGAGCTGTGCTGGACCCAGGTACCTCCCTCCATCCTTCCTCCTTCCCCACCCCCGTTGCCTTCTGTAAACGTTCCTCCTGTCGTCTGTCACTGTCACTTGGAGTTTGAACTGTCTGTTGATCTTCACTTGTCTTAGTCAAGGTTTCTGTTACTTCAATGGAGTACTGTGACCCAAAAGCAAATTGGCTAGGAAAGGGTTTATTTGGCTTCACATCTACATTGTAGCTCATCATTGAAGGAAGTCAGGACAGGAACTCAAAACAGGGCAGGAACCTGGATGCAGAGCTGAGACAAAGGTCATGGAGTATCCCTGCTTACTGGCTTGTTCCCTATGGCTTGCTCAGCCTGCTTTCTTGTAGAAGCCATCCTGGGTTCTATAAACAGGAATGGCAACAGCCGCAATGGGCTGGGCCCTCTCCCATCAGTCACTAATTTAAGGACATGCCTTACAGCCTGATCTTCTGGAGGCATGTTCTCAACTGAGGTGCCCTCCTTTCAGATAACTGTAGCTTGTGTCCCGCTGACAAAAGACTAGCCAGCCCATCACTTTCCCTGACTCATTGCTGGCTTGGCTCTGTGAGGCTGTGTATCTGCTGGGAGATTTGAAACACTTTTCAGGACGGTCGGTCAGTAGATCTCTTCCTGGCTTGTTGTGGCCTGGTTAGAAACCCACTCACAGATCCCTCTTCCTGCTCCGTGTCATTCATCCCTTCGGTACACAGACAGAGCAGTTAAAGATGTTGGGGATAGAGCTACGGACGTGCTCAAGATCTACCCCCGAGAGCTTGCACCCGAGGCGGAATACAGAAGTGATGTCATTTATAACTTTTAGGATATCTTTGTAAAGCCTTTCCCATTCTACTGAAGAGGGAACCTTGTGCACACCCGGCCTGTCCCAAGCCATGTCCCCAGTTCTGTGAATCTTCTCTTTACCGAAAAGATTAGCCTTGCCAACAGATGCCTCAGAATCCTGGGCCCATCCCTCATGCATTCTCTGCTTGGTGCCTTAAGCAAGATGACATCCCTCTCTTATTGGCTCCTCTGGTCTTAAAGGCCTTAGGGTGTTGTCCCTGTTGCTGAGCAGGACTTTACCCACCTTTGCCTTTCCCCAACGATTCTGTGAAGAGCCTTGCTTGCTGAGGCCTGCCCTTCTCCCTTCCACCACCCACTGTGACCCTGACACTGCCCAACCCCACCCCATTCCTAGCAAAGTCATACACAAAGCTAGCCAAATTCTGTGAGTTCTCATGTGTTTCTGTGTGTAGACCTCTGGAAGCATGGCCCCAGAAGCAGGCAGCAGGTTGTTCTGTATGAAGGGACAGTGCTAATAACCAAAGATGGGGGACCCTGCAGACCTCACCGGCATCTGGGGGTAAACTACGGGGTAGCCATTATGATGGGAGTGGCTCCCTGGTTCCTTTAGGGCTTCTGTACAGCATGTGAGGCATGAGACGTCATGTAAAGTCGGGCTCTGAAGAGAGCAACTGCTGCTGTACCAAAGCTGCGAGGCGCAGAGGCACAAAGGTACCTTTGAACGTAGAAATGAAGGAAAAGGCAGGAAAGACTGCCAGGGAAAGGCAAGCAAAAACTCCTTAAAAGTTTGCATAGTGCAGTGCTGTTTGAAAGCTCATTTGTGATATACAGATATTAAACCCTCCAAATGCTCTTTCTCAGCAAATTAATAGGTCGCCAGTTGTGCCTTTCATGTAAACCTCTTTTCTCCGATGTAATTGCAAAAGCTATAGGTAGCTGGTATCTTGCAAATCACAATTTTCCAGAACTTTGCACTCTTGCTCTGTGTGGGTGGAAGATTCTGAATAATTAAACACAAATCGTAATTTCTTTCTTTTTCTTTTTTCTTTCTTTTTTTTTTTTTCTCTTTTCATTCATCCCATAGCTCTGAGAGGGAATTCTCAGTGGGAAAGTTGCATAAGTGGGCTGAGAGCCAAGGCACTGTTGTGTCACAGCAGGGTGGGAGCGGCCAAGCGTGGGTGGCACCATGGTCTGAAGCAGAGCAGAGGCAGTGTGAGTCATGGGGGGGAGGGGGGTCTCCAGAGTGTGCTGTGGGGGTGCAAGAGAATGGGGCCCAGTCACTATGCTCGGAGTACTTGGTGCCGAGGGCAGCTAAGGAGCTGGACTTTCCTGTCCTTGCTGCTCAGCCATTGCTCAGAGGCGGAGTGGCTGAGCGTTAAGGGTGTTCCGTAGCCTCTGTGAGGCATTTCACCCAGGTGAGGTGACTTCCGTGTTCTGGAAATGGTCCAGTCGGAACACATCAGCGTCTAGTACCTAACCAGGGTATGTGGTGAGATGGGTGACTCAGTACAGCAGATGCCCACAGGAGGGGCCCATATCCTTGACAAGTACCTCCCGCACTTCCTTCTAGCGGCATCTACCTGTCAGCCACGTGTGGAGATGGTGGTGTGTAGCTTTATCACTATCGCTTTTATTATCACTAGTTTCCACTGGGTCCTTCTCGGGGAAACATGTCCATGCTGAGCTTGTAGCCACATGAACCTTTGAACAGAAGTCCTAAAGGAGCCAGGCACCCACCCCAATGTAATGGCTACCCAGTACTTTGCACCCAGATGCTGGGGAGGCCTGCAGGGTCTCTGGTTATTAGCACTGCCCCTTCACACAGGACAAAACCTTCCTGCCTGTCCCCCGGGCCGGGCTTCCAGGAGCCACATACAGAAACACGTGGGCTGGGAGTGGTTCTTGGCAGTCAGTGTTCGCCCACGCTGTTAGTTGGATTTTTTTTTTTAAGTTTTTAAAGTGTATGTGTGTTTGTCTATGTGTGTCTGTACACTGTCTGTCTGTCTGTCTGTCTGTCTGTCTGACTGACTGTGGAGGCCAGAAGAGGATAAGAGATCCCTTGGAATTGGAGCTATAAGCAGTTGTGAGCTACCTGACATGAGTGCTGAGAACTGAACCCAGGTTCTGTGCAAGAGCAGTGAATGCTCTTAACCACTGAGCTATCTCTCCAGAGCCCTGTTAATTTGCATTGTGCAATAAACTAACATGGCTTGTTCAGGTCATGTGGCCAGTAGGTACTGGGATTCTGGCCCAGGCTAGCCACCTTAGCATCCTATGATGCACAAGAGAATGACGTAATGGCAGCACCTCTATGCTTTATCATTGGTAGCCACTCTAGACTCCCTGAGTTTCCCTGGGTAGCAGAGCCCACTCCGCCCTGGCACTGAGGGGGAATAGGCAGTCCACAGCACCTTCTGCATTCCCACCAAGCTGGTCTCAGAGACTTACCTGCTGAGAATTGTTTATGCTGAGGGGCCCCTGGGGCAGGTGGAGGAGAGAGGGGATCTGCCTTAGTAGTGGAGTTATCATTGGGACCTGTTTGGAAATGCCCACTTTGAGTTGAGCTCCCTTCTGTCTTACATGGGTCTGGATGACATCTGTTTGCCTTAGAATGTGTTTTTGAAGTTATTAATGTACTTTGCCTGAATGAATAACTATTGTTTTTTTGTTGTCCAGCAAAAGCTGACATATAAAAGGTCCCGGGCCAGGGTTGTAGCTCCAATAGAACACTTGCCCAGCACGGCACTGGGTTCAGTCCTCAGTGGTTTTTTTGAAAAAGGAATTTTGCCAAGCAGGTTTAAGATGTGACTGTGTTTCTGGTCCACAGTCCCCACATGCCTTCTGGATGAAGCCTGAAGCTCAGTAGCTGGCTTGGGTTGGTCCAGTCAGGGTGGGGATGAGGGTCTGGGTTTAGCATGTGGCCTCAGTTTCCACATTGTGTAAATTAATCCTGTACCATCCTCTTTCTCTTCTGCCCGTTGTCGTTTATTTGAGGCTGTTAGAACCTCAGTTTCACAGAGAACTTCATGATCCACTAGCTTTACTCTCTGGGACTATTAACTGTGTTCAGTTTTCTCAGCTTGATTTTCTTTTTTTTTACCCCTCTTATTTTGAACTTAAATACTTCTACAAGGGGGAAGAAAAAAATAAAACAGCACAAACCACAGTGAACAATAAAATCCAAGCTGTCTACAACTTCAAATCTGGTACAATTTATTTTATGTGCGGTCTTTGGTTCTTCTGCGTGAAGTGCCCGGGGACCCTGCACGCCATGCCCAGCCTTCACACACAGGGCTGTCTGTGGCCCCAGATCTTCTTTCTGTGGTTCTTTAGGGTGGGAGTGGTCAGGCTAGACACACTACTATCTGTAGCTGTGTGACCTTGGCACAGGGGAGGCTGTGATATCATCACAGGCTGCTTGGAGGTTCGTACAGAACAGACCTGGCCAGGAGCGTGTAAGGGTTGCACACACAGGAGCGTGTACATCGTTTCTGCTCACACTCTGACCTCAGCATTTGGCTCCGTAATCCACAGATGACATGGCCTTCGATGTATCCTGGTTTGCGGTACACTCTTTTGGCTTGGACAAGGCTCCCGTCCTCCTCTCCTCCTTGGACCGGAAGGGAGTCGTGACGACAGGCCAGAGGGACTGGAAGAGTACTGTCAGCCTGGAGCGAGTGAGCGTGCTGGAATTCTTGCTGCAAGTGCATGGCTCTGAGGACCAGGACTTTGGCAACTACTACTGTTCTGTGACTCCCTGGGTGAGGTCACCGACAGGTTCCTGGCAGAGGGAAGCCGAGATCCACTCCAGGCCCATCTTTATAACTGTGAAGATGGACGGTGAGCTCTCCCGCTCTGGGTATCTAAGTATCTTCCCGAGTTGTACTGCAGCACATACATTCAGGCTTCTAGAGTTTGGTCCACCTTGTGTTTCCTCTAGGGCCTGGCTCAGGCCAAAGCGGTTTTGCAAGTTGCTGCCTTTGCAGTCCTGGCCTGGTAACACCACTGGGGAAGGACTTTTAGGAGCCTTGGCTCCTCTGTGATTCAGTGGAAGCCCACTTCCCCATATCCTAAGGTGGACATGGCTTCTGAGATGTGGGGGCAGAGAGGTCTCCAGGTGAGGCTGTGGATTAAAGACTGACAGTTCTTGCTTACCTGCTGTTTCTGAGATGTGGTCTCAGAAGTCCCAGGGTTGCCTCAGATCCACTGTCTAGCCCAAGGCTGACCTTAAACTCCTGATATTGTCACCTCTACCTCCCATCACCTATTGTTTTATTTCTTGGAAAAGGAAGGCTTCCCGTAGCCTCTAGCAGAGTGGAGACCTCTTGGAACCCTACAGTAGTGTAGTAGAGTGTCTCTACTGACACATACCAAACCCGCCCCACCCAGACCAGCCTAACTAGTCAGACCTCTGTCCCCTACCCCCAGCACCACCCCCATGCCTCCCTGAGCTGGGCATTTGTCCCTAAGAAATGAGTCTGCCCCATGAAAGCTTCCGAGTGCTCGGCTGCTCAGAACAACTGTGTGGAGAGAATGAAGTCCACATGCTTAAGGGTGAGAAGCTTTGTCCGAGGGGGTTTCCCTAGCGGCCATGCAGTCTGAGGACCTTTGAACTCCAGCTCCTCCTTGCTTCGTTTTCCTGTCGGGTGACTTTTTCTGAGGCGTCTACTTATAGTTGTCCCAGATGAGGAGGTCTGTGACTGACCAGAAAAACAATTCCACCCAAGTCCAGTTTGGTGAGCCCGTGAGTGTATAGCATGACGGGCGGATGGGTAGAATCCAGGCAGCGAGAAGACTCCCCAGCCCCACCCCACTCCGCCATACTCACCAGTAATCACTAACCACATATAGATCCCAGTGGAGGGCAGAGGCCTCGTGAGCCACTTCTCTACCCTCCCCAAATGGAAACATTAGTACATCTGCTCTTGAAAAGGGTCTCATGCACGGAAGTACAGCCAGTCTGGCCAGAGATGGTGACAGCCATGCCCTGCTTGGAGGACAGAGCTCCACATACTTTCTGGTCCACCTCCTGAAAAAAAAAAAAAAACAACCGTGACAGTAGTCTCCCATCCTGCTGTTAGGAAACTTAGATCTTTCCAAACATTAAGGACCTGGCAGAGGCAGGCACCTACCCAGAGCACTGGGGGAGGGAAGGTGGCCCTCCTGGGGGTGAGATCTAAAGTTCTGTCATCTCTGCCCCATTTGCATCTTAAACTCTGCTTGAAGTAACTCCATATGAAAACCCAGATTCACCAAACAAGTAGGGGAGTGATTATTCACTTTGCTCGATAATTTACTATAGTGTTTCTTAAAATAGCGCCTTTAGTACACTTCAGTTATTTGATGCATAGAAATTGATTTATTCAGTCTTTTTTTTTCTAAAGGATGCATCTGCCGTTCAATGTGCGGTGCCCTTATACTGACTTTTAAAAATCAATCTCCTGCCAAAACCCTAAAAAGAAGTTGACATTCAAAGGCATCAAGTAAAATCTCTTTATTGCGTGCCACCCCCCTACCCGCCACTTACCCAACTCCGCAGAACTGAGTGGGGGACATTTGTTCGTTTCTTCAACAAAGCTGAGCTGCTCCTGTCTGAATCACATGCCAGGTGCAGGGTATGGGGTTTATGAGCTGGGATCTCTGCAGAGATCCGCTGCAGGAGTTGGGGGTGGAGAAGGGGGGGGGGGACTAAGGAGTGAGCCAGTGCTCTCTACCCTCCAGCCCCGCACCGCACTAATGCTCCCACTTTCTGTCTTCTGCCCAGTGCTGAACGCCTTCAAGTACCCGCTGCTGATCGGCGTGGGCCTGTCCACAGTCATCGGGCTCCTGTCCTGCCTCATCGGATACTGCAGTTCCCATTGGTGCTGTAAGAAGGAGGTGCGGGAGACGCGTCGGGAGCGCCGCAGGCTCATGTCCATGGAGATGGATTAAGCAGTTGGAGATGGAGGGACAGAGGAACATTGTAGGAGCGGTGGGGGTGAGAAGAGGACTCTGATATTTTTACAACCGAGTGTGTTACACTAAAACCAGTCCTCTCTAATCTCAGGTGGGACTCGGCGCTCTCTCTTTTCTGCATGTCAAGTTCTGAGCGAGGACATGTTTACCAGCACACAGCTCTTCTTCCCACGGCACTTTCTGATATGTAACAATCGAGTGTGTGTTTCCCCCAGCTGCAGCTTTTTAATGGTTAACCCCCCACCCCACCCCCCACCCCCGTCTAATTAGTTTTCTCCTAGCGGCTTATCGATCCTCTGATTTGTGTGTGTTGCTCACTTTTGATTTAGGGATCTCGGTGAGGAAGGGCGAAGGCATTCAGAGTTGGTCATTGTGGGTAAGAGGGTACCGGCCCACCCGAAAGCCAGCATCCACGAGCAGCCAGCATCGGGAGAGCTGCTACCTGCTGCCCTCCACCCTGGCTCAGAGCTGATATAGACCTGTGCCAAGGCAAGCTGTGGCTTTGACTGCCCTGCCCATCCCCCATTGTCAGGGGTTTAAAACTCTATAACTTCTTGGCCCGTAAGCCTTTTGTTTCCCCTCCTTCTCTACCCTCTTCCGTTTTCCGGGTTTGTTTCTGTGAGTGAGGATACGGCAGCCCTGGAGTCTAGAATTCGGCTTTCCACCAAGCACCTTATCTCGCCACCTTAGCCTTAAGAATGAGTATGAAAAAAATCCAGCACCACCTCTGTCCAGGGCAGAAGGTCTGGGAGGAGGAGGAGGAGGAGGACACGGGGGGGGGGGGGCGGGGGGGGGGAGGAACTGATGCTCGCCCACCCACGTGCTCGCTCTGGTAGTTCTTAGGCCACTGTGCTCCAGGAACCCCAGGGTGAGTGGGAGCAGAGGGCAGCCGTGCCGCCGAGCCAGGTGCCCTGTCCCTTCATGAGAGGCACTGTCCCTGGTGCCACAGGACCGCCATGGGAGCCACAAAAGTGCCACATTGAGCTTCTTCACAGGAAGGCAGGTTGCTGCCTGCAAGACTGACGGACTTCAAGGAATCAGAAATTGCCTAGAGCAAGCGTGTGTTCTCCATGACCTTTTCAGTCCTTGAAGTCTTTCTAAGCTCCCCGCAGGGGGTAGTGAAGAGGGGTATACTTTGTGAACGTTTGCTTTCCTATTAGAAACATGAAGGGAACCCAGCTATTTAGTGTTATGTGAATGGCCTGTAAAATAGGGTTGAGAGCAGCTGCCTCTGCCTGGCTGGGCCCAGCAGGAACGGGACAGCGGGCAGGCACATCTTCCAGGTCACCAGTGCCTGCTCCATCAGGGCCTCAGCCACACAGATTCTCTCACCTCAGCATAGCCTTCCTGAGCCTCCCCTGAGTACTGAGGCTCACCACCCAGCTGGTACCCTCGCCCTGCCTTCTGCCTCTGAAGGATTTAACATTGTTGTCTTCCAAGGGGGGACGGGGAGAAGAGTCCTTTCTCTTAAGCAATAAAGTAATCCGAAAACATGGCCATCACGTGCAGCTCTAGTCAACACGGACCAGGATGCGCTGAGCCCCCACCCCCACCCCCGCCTTCTCTCCATGTGGCCCACGGTGGCTTTTGTATTTTCCACCCAATTTCCTCTGCTTGTTTTGAGCCCACCTTGGGGGCTGCTCGTGTAATGAGATTTTGAGAAGGTAGCTCTAGCCCAGGTGGGGTCCAGGTTTAGAGTCAGTAGCAGATGCACCCCACACAAGCAAGAGAGGCCAGAGAAAGGGGAGGCTTGGCAGACACGGTTGGTCTACATGTCGCTTTCTTGTTGCTAGCTCAGACGTGAGGCACAGGTGACTGTACAAACAGGAATTAGGGGAGAGAACCAGGTGTTAGGAGCAGCCTTCGAGCCTGTGCCATTACTGAAGAAGATTCAGGGTCTTGGCAGTACAGCCCTCCTTAGGAGGATGAGAGAGACTTAGCCTGGGGTGAGATGAGCCCTAGATGTACATAAAGCCACAGTGGTCCACGTGGGTACTGGATGATGAGATGAGTGATCGGACCTACCTTTCCCTTTCGTCTGATGTTGAGATTTGAACCTGAGTTGTGGAGGCCATGCCCAAACCCCCATGTTGCTTAGGGTTGGGAGAGGGGCCAGAAACCTCAGGACCTAGTTCCTTTTGGGAATCTTACCATGCTGGGGTGTGTGTCTTGTTAAGTGTGGTCAAACACTCTTGATGTACCAAATAGTGCTCCCCATGAAGCGCTCTTCCTGAGGCCCCCACCCTGCAACACTGCTCTGGGGGAGGGAGAGGCCGAGCCAGGCCTTGGCACATGAAATTGCACTTCTTAAAGAGAAAACTTTATAGAAGGTTGGGTATTTTTCCTAATCACAAAAATCTCCCGCTGAAAGAACCTAAGCTACATTCAGATTGAAGCCTCGAAAATTACTTTAAATTGTTTACTTTACGATGTTTACACACACGGCTCACTTTTTTAGAAAAATAAGAAAACTGCAAACTCTGGCTTTTTAACAACTTTTCAGATTTTTTCATGCATGGGATATGCTGGCCCCTGACTCACCAGCTGGATTAATCCTCATTTAGAAATGTCCCGAGATGTGGATATGTGTGTCTTCCCCCTCCCAGCCACATGCCCAGACCTCTGTCTGTTTCTCTGGTGGCGTTTGCCTCCTGCTTTGCAGACCGCCTGCAGCCATGATTTTGTTACGGCATCCATGAGCCAAAGACTGCGCTTCGGAGCAGGAACTGTAAGCAATACTACACAACTTGCTACTTTTGGGGGGAATTTTTTTTTTAACTTCACTCATGACAACAGAGGAAGAAAGGAATTGAGGTTTAGGTAAGTTCTCTTCCACTGTGTGACCAGATTCTCGGTGACACACAATTGTGCAGATCACTAGGAGAAGGAGGTTGGGTTTCTTTTCTAGTGTGTAACACGAGGATCTGCAGAATTTCCCATAGACAAAGAGAAGGTCTTGTGTATTTTTGTCCCTATCCAAGGTTATACAAACTAATTGTGTTGTTTTATACTGTGCCCACAAATATTATGCAATGCACCATTTGTTTTTGTCTTTATTTTATTAAAGGAAGTTTAATTTAAATCAGACTTGTGTGAGGAAGTTGATAGCGGCTTCTGTGGGCCTCCTCTCACCAGGAGGAGGGAGTGTGGCTGATTCCAGTTGCAATGTCAGTACCTTCAATCTCTTCAAATCCTGTAAAACACTCTCAGGCTACAGAGTGATCCAGTCAGTAAAGTCCCTGCCTTGCAAGTCCAGGAACCTGAACACAATCGTCCGAACCATGGGGTGTTTATGAGGGGAAGATAGGGGAGCTGGAGAAACAACTCGGTGGGCAAAAGCTCTGGCTGGTCTTGCAGAGGACCCTAGTTCAAGTCCTCCTTTCTCCATGGTGGTTTATAACCATCTGTAACTCCAGTTCTCAGGGAGCTGATGCCTTCTTCAGACCTGTTTGGACATGAGGTATGCATGTGGCACACATACAGACATGCAGGCAAACATTCAGTATATGTACTGGCTGGTTTTGGGTGTCAACTTGACACAGCTGGAGTTATCACAGAGAAAGGAGCTTCAGTTGGGGAAGTGCCTCCATGAGATCCAGCTGTGGGGCATTTTCTCAATTAGTGATCAAGGGGGAAAGGCCTCTTGTGGGTGGGACCATCTCTGGGCTGGTAGAGCAGGCTGAGCAAGTCAGGGGAAGCAAGCCAGTAAGTAACATTCCTCCATGGCCTCTGCATCAGCTCCTGCTTCCTGACCTGCTTGAGTTCCAGTCCTGACTTCCTTTGGTGATGAACAGCAGTATGGAAGTGTAAGCTGAATAAACCCTTTCCTCCCCAACTGCTTCTTGGACATGATGTTTGTGCAGGAATAGAAACCCTGACTAAGACAGTATACATGTGTGTATACATACATATATGTATATACATGTATATGTGTATGCATGTATATATACACATATATGTATGTATATATACACATATGTGTATGTATATACATATATATGTGTATATATGTGTGTGTGTAGATAGAGATAGAGACTGGGTGGGGCATAGTGGCACACACTTACAATTCCAGTACTAAGGAAGTAGTGGGAACAAACAGGTGGTTTCCATCCAGTCTATTGAGAGAAACTGTCTCAAAAAAAAAAAAAAAAAAAAAAGGTGGACAACAGTAGAGTTGGTTCTTGCCTACACACATACACACGCACATACACGCACGCATACACACGCAAACATTGTAGATTTTGACCTACAATTAAACAGCTGCATTTTGTAAAGTCCATTGGGGTTCTCTAGAGGAACAGAACTTACAGAATGAAACATACATACATAATACATACATACACACATATGGAACTTATTAGAGTGGCTTACAGGTTGTGGTTCAGCTATTCCAACAACAGCTGTCTACAAACAGTAGATCTAAGGATCTGGTAGTTGTTCAGTGCACAAGGCTGGATGTCTCAGTTGTTACTACAGTATATGATGGAATCCCAAAGAAGTAGGCTCTAATGCCAGGGAAGGAATGAAATTAGCAGCAACACCAGACTTCTTTCCTCCTTGTCCTTTGTATAAGCTGCCACCAGAAGTTGTAGCCCAACTCAGAAGACCCATGTTAAAAGTGGGTATTCCCATCTCAAATGATTTAATTATGACAGCCAGCCCTCATGGGTGCACCCAGCCCTCATGGATGCACCCAGCTGCTTAGTTTTCCTTAGTTCCAGATGCAGTCAGGTTGACAACCTCTAAGAGCAACCAGCATATCCGTGATGAGTTTCCCAGCAAGCAGAAAGGTAGGGGCTGGCATCCTGTTGCTCAGGGTCCTCTTGGTCCCCTGTTGAATTCCCATGACCTTTAGAGGTCTCCTTTCAGGAAAGAGAAGTTAGACACCATCCCTTTCTGTAGAGGAGGAAACACACACCGAAGCTCAGTGACCAGACTGGGACCGGAACAGGTGGTTTTTCTGACAGTTCAGAAGTCCAACTCTGAAATCCACCAGCCCCTGCGACATAAAAACCACACTGCAGACCTGGGTGGGAGCAAGTGCCAACAACTCCTCCCACATTGTTCCAGCTCAGCAGACTCCTGTAGCCCACCCACCCCCCCAAGACTGGCTGACACTCCTCCTAGCCTTGCTTTCTCCCTGTATTTCTGTGTCTCATTTTACAACCGCCTCATGTGAGTTATCCAGATGGAGTGTGTATCCCAGCCACTTACACCCTATAGTTTAATGCTTGGCTGTCAAAATGGCCTGCCATTCCCTTCCCTTCAGTCCAAACACTGATGCAGGCAGCGCCTGGCTTGGGAGATCCTCTACTGTTACTGAAATGATTCCTTTCTCGATGTCAAAGCAAAACGAATGTTCTCACACACCTACGGTGTGCTCAGGCACTGCTGAGGCTGGCTACCTGCCACAGGCCTGCTCCTGGGCTTTTCCTCACCCTGGCAGCTGCAGAAGTCTTGCTAACCAGTTGACTTGGATTTCTCCGGGTTCCAGGGATCGACCATTGATTGGGTCTAAGAGGTTTCCTGACAAATGTTCTGATAGTCTAATAGAGCCATAAGGATTGGGGCATTCACTGCCGTGGCCCCAGACGCAGCCTCGCTTTTGAATTGTAGGGATAGTCCCTACACTGGAACAGTGTGCTCTCAATGAGACTTTTGAGTTACCCCAAGGAGCTCCAGCCAGGGTCCTGAATGGCAGACACTCTGCTTCCTGTAACTACAGGCCAGCGTTCATCTGACTCTGAAGTAAAAGCTGTGCAATGATCTCGGTGTGGCAGGGCCACCACAGAGCAGTGGCTGGCCCTGGGAAGATGATAGTACTCACAGATGGCATCCAGACAACACACACTTGCATCGCCTTAGAGGCCATGTGGACGACACCCACATCAGTGAGGAGAAAGTGTGCAAAATGTCTGGCTCTAACTGTGGTGTAGGGCAGGAGGAGGGTGGTCCTGAGTGTACAATACTAGAAATGGGATAGCCCTGAGCTGGTGACATGCTTCAATACTGTGTTCTTTGCTTCTCTGGTCAACTCAGAGAAATTAGCAAGACTTCAAATGTTAAAACATCATCTGAAAGGAAAACAGCATGGTGAACACACTCACTGCATGGAGTGTGGGGCCAGAGGAGGCCCTGCTCCACCTGCTTATCTGAATCCCCCTGTCCTGTGCATTCTCCAACCTACTGGACCAAAAGCATGGGTTACTATGGCTACCTAGAGTCCTTTGATGGTTGGTGAAGCAATGGAATGTGGAAGTCTTGAGTGTTTTCAAAGCATGTTGATAAAACTGGATATCCATATGCAAGAGAATAAAGTTGGACCTCACATCATATACAAACATTGTACCAAACAGGTAAAAACCCAAAAAAGGTAAGATGAAAGCTATTTTTAAAAAGAAAGGAAGGAGAAAAATGTGTGTGTGTGTGGTGGGGAAATGTTCAGAACTTAGGATTTGATAATTATTTATTGAGTGTGACACCAAAAACATAAGTAGCAAGATCGAGAATAGGCAAATAGAGCCATATCAAACATTAAAATGTTCCTGTGTCAAACAAAGTGACAGTGAAAGGGAGAAAATATTTACAAATCATATACGTAATACAGGCTAATATCCAAACCGTAAGAAACTTGATTAAAAAAAAAAAGGGAAAGGACTTGCATAGAAAAACATAAAGGATACATACAAATAAGAAGATACTTGGTATCACTGCCCATAAGAGAAATACAAGTCAGAGCCACCAGGAGATGTCATCTGATATGCATTAGGATGTCCACTCGAGAAGGCTGTGCCCGGTGCTATCCATGTGCAAGAATGCAGGCAAGAGGCTAACGGAGTGGGTCAGGGGTTAAGGGTACTTGCTGTTCTTGCAGAGGACCCAGTTTCCAACACCCACATTAGATGGCTCACAACTGCCTGAATCTACAGCTCAAGGGATCCAACGCCCTTTTCTGACCTCCAAGAGCACGCATGTATGGCACATGTGCACACACACACACATACGTGAAAATTTTTAAAATGCAAGAAAAATTGGAATGAGCCATGCTGCTGTAGATATAATGTAGAGCCATTATGCAAAATAGTATGGAGGTTCTTCAAGAGGTTAAAAATAGACCTGCCAGATGAGTTAGCAATCCCACTTCTGGGAATATGTCCTAAAGAAAATCTGTCCTTAAAGCAGTGCCTCCAAGAGACACATATGCTCAATATATTCACAATAGCCAATAGCAAGTTAAATTTCCATCAGCAGATGGATGTGTAAACAAAATGTATGTACACACAGTGGAATATTGTTTAACCTTTACAAAGAAAATTCTAGGCTGGGGAGATGGCTTAGTCGGGGGAAGTATATACCATGCAAGCATGAAGTCCTGATCCCCAACGCCCTTGTGTTGTAATCCCAGCACTGGGGCTGAAGCAACCGACCCCATGTAAGTGAGAGACTTTGCCTCACAAAAACAAGGCAGAAAGTAAACAAAGAAGACCCTAATGCCTGCCTCTTGCTTCCATGTTCATGTTTATTCAAAGACAGGTACATGAAGACTCCTCCCCCACACATATACCAAAATGCAAAGATAGGAAGATGATAGATACATAGGCAGACAGATAGATAGGTAATAGATCAATAGATGATAGACATAGATGATAAATGATAGATTGATTAGGTGATTGATGGTAGACATGATAGATGATTAATAGGTGATAGGTATTCTTGAGCATAGATAGATAGATAAATACCCTTGAGCATGCTGTAACATGAATGAAACTTAGTGATGTCATACCTAGTGGTATAAGCTAGTCACAGGAACCATTTTACTGGATTCTGCATACAGAGCCTCTAAAGCAGTCAGAAAGCAGGGTCCCGAAAGGTAGAAAGGTGATGGCTAAGAGCCAGGAGAGAGAAACCGAAGAATTCCAGAGTCACAGGGTAAAAAGGTTCAAGCTCTGCTGATTGACTACTGCGAAACCAAAACCGAAGTTGTATATCTTACACTGTACAGGCTGCGTAAGCACAGTGCATGCCACTAGAATTTAGTGACAGGCAGGACGACTGTGGAAGAGTTAGGCGGATGTAAAAGCATGGAAGGGCTCAGCGTTCCCATGGCACCACAGATGTTATCAGGGTCTTCCATTTTAAAGAAAAGGCATTACTGGCCTTCATTATACAAGACAGTAGATTCTAGACAAGTTGGTTTGGGGGACATACCCTTGTAATCATGGAACTTGGGAGGCTGAGGCAGAAGTGTTGCTATGAGTTAGTTCAAGGTCAAGCCTGGGCTACATAGTGAGTTTAAGGCTGGCCTGTGCTCTGCCACCCCCAGTGTAGCTTGAAACTAGGGGGAAAAGCAGGGTGCTTAGGGTTGACAAGGTGGCTTAGGAGGTTAAAAGCACTTGCTGCCAAGCCGGACTACCAAATTCAGTCCACAGAACCCACAGTGCAAGCAGCAAACGGCTACACGTGTGCTGCAGCACGTGTGCATCCCACCCACATACACACAATTATATTCAAATAATCTCTAAAGCTGCCTATGCAGTACAAAGGACGCTTTAACTTTGCAGACTACGTCACAACAGATGGGTGTTTATCTCTCAGGGTGGGTACCGGAGCTTCCTGGCCCCATCCCTTCCTCCCTATTTAGGGCCTATTCTGAGTCTTCTCTAAACTGTGCATCAAAGTTGCTGGTCAACCAGGAAGTTTATGGAGTCGCCCTTTCCTGGCGAATGTTCACTTAGCAAGAAAGGACCCAGGAATCCCTGCTGTGGCTCCTTCCTTTCTTCTTGCATCCCTGTCCCCATTCTTCTGTGCCAAGCCCTGTGCTTTGCCCATAGAAATTCAATTCATACTTTTCCTCACGTTGAGAACTTCTTCAGCCTTAGTAAACTTACGGATGGGGTCAGGGCAGCAAGCAGTCAGGCAGGGCAAAGTGGCTGGGAGCAAGACCGGATGGCATCCCCTACGACAGGCCCAGGATGCGATGGGGTCACTCGAGCCTTGCTCTCTTCCTTGGAGTCAGGGAAGAGTTCACTGAGGTCACTGTAGTCCATTCTTGTGGGGTGACTGCTGTTCTGAACAGGTAGCCTCAGTTTACCTGACATCAGTGAGTCTGGACCTAGGGGGAGACCCCTTCCAGTGGAGAAGGGGCCACAGTGGTTATCAGCTTACTCCTAGCCTGTTGGGCTGGTTGTTTTTTAGATTCTAAAAGCCACTCACCGTTCTACACTTGGCCTTCTGTAGCAACAAAGGTAGGTGTGTGGAACCGAGAAGACACTTGTCTAAGGGTTTCTTTTGCTGTGATAAAACACCGTGATCAGAAACAATTTGGGTAGGAAAGAATTTCTATCAGCTTACAACTCTCAGGTCACACTCCATTACTGAGAGAAATCAGGACAGGAACCCAGAGGCCGGAACTGATGCAGAGGCCACAGAGGAGTGCCGTTGACTGATCTGCTTCTTCCCCACAAAGGGTGGGGCCTTCCCACATCAATCATCAGTTAGGAAAATGCACCACAGGCCTGTCTAGACGAGCGTTTTCCCAATC
The DNA here is from genome assembly GCF_000001635.26 of Mus musculus. Classification (NCBI taxonomy): domain Eukaryota; kingdom Metazoa; phylum Chordata; class Mammalia; order Rodentia; family Muridae; genus Mus; species Mus musculus. The sequence continues at coordinate 880,209 of NT_187022.1, read as the reverse complement.
AAGGCTCCTGCTTCCAGAATGACTCTAGCTTGTGTCAAGTTGATATAACTTTCTAACACACCAGCCACTTTCTAACCTTGTGGGTTTCTTTCTATAGATCAGCCAAGGACTGGGAGCCTCAATTCGCTTGGCTGTAAAGTGGGACCAGCAATGCCTGCTTAACTGCCACTTTAGTCTGTGAAGCTGCCTTGCTTTAAGTTAAGGAAAGGTCCCTGCTTGTTTCTGGGCCCTAGTTGTGTATGATCCGAGACCATAATGCTCTCTTTCTGTGCCTCTGTGGAACTAATAGTGAGGTGTGTCAGCCTGAGGAAATATCGATCTCTTTTATCTGCCTTGCAGGAACTGAGACAGGTCTTTCTTCTAGTGCATTCTAAGCATCCCTGTCCTCTCCCTTCCATGCTTTGGGAGAAACTACATCTTACATTCTTTCAACAGCTGCCATACAATGATTCCCAAAGCAACAGAATAGCTGTCTTTTTGTCTCCTTCTCTCTCTCTCTCTTTTTTTTTCTTTTCTTTGACAACAGAAAGCTTTTCCCCCCCTCCCTCCAGAAAAGAAGCAACTTCACCCCATCAGTGCTCAATTCTGGCAGAAATGGAGGCAACTAAAATAGATAGAGAAAAAAAAATATTTTGGCAAGAGCCAGGAATTTGAAGTTGTGCAGCATTTACTGGGTCAGATACATTGCAGGGCTGCAGAAACCCTGTGCTATTGGCAGCATGGTCCATGCTTCTTATTTCTAAGACCGTTCTCTCTTTACTGCACCTGACAGAGGCACTGACACTCTGAATTTTAAATCTTCCCCCTTTTCTGCGTCATTTTGCTGCTCCCTTCAACAAAGAGTTAGCACCTGTTAGTTAACTCATCGCTTACGTTTGGATTTACCCAATTCCTGGAGCAATGATCCATTCGCCCCAGATAGGGAACCATTGACAGACCAAAGCAAACAATACCACCAAAGTCGCCAGGCGTGGTGGCACACGCCTTTCATCCCAGCACTCGGGAGGCAGAGGCAGGCGGATTTCTGAGTTTGAGGCCAGCCTGGTCTACAAAGTGAGTTCCAGGACAGCCAGGGCTATACAGAGAAACCCTGTCTTGAAAAAAACAAACAAACAAACAAACAAACAAACAACCACCAAATTCCATGCAGTGAACCTGTGAGTTTACTGAGGCTTCTTGGATAAGGGTGCAGGTGCAGAGATGACTCAAAGGCAGCTTTCACTGAAAACGCACCCCAACGTGGTGACAGCCCATGAACACTAGAAACCTGGAGTTCTCTGAAAAACCTACAGGAAGCTTAACAGATCAGAGATTCTCCTTTCCTTAGCATCCTTGCTGCTTATATAATCTTGGGGAAGAGGAGAGGACTTGTGAATGTGGTAAGTATTAGGGACTTTCTGAGACTTGGGAGTGGTTTACTTCCGGAGTCTTAAGGAGCCTCCCTCTAGGATGGAATATTTCTACTAGGTCTATGGAACCCTTTATGTGAAAATACTAAGACATGTAGCAAAGCATTGAGTTGTCCAACCCAAGGTCATCCTAGGCCATTAGTCTTCCCATCACCTGACACATTAGTGGAGCCACCCAGATAACCCATCGGTAAAACAAATATTTTGCCACTGAAGCCACCAAGTCTTATGGCTGTTTGTTACACAGTAGCAACTAGATGATACAGTGTACTTGTCTAAAATATTAATACCAGAAGGTGGCCTTATGACAGCTCTAGCCAAAATAGCGAACAGATTTCTGCATTTTAACTTGTGCTAATACTATAATTACAGACTTGGAGGATGAGTTTGAAATCTAAGCCGTAAGTGGCCTGCCCATTCGTGCTCTCCCACACAGCCAGCATGCCCCTGCCTGTCTTTGGGATTTTACTACTTACTGGAATCTCCCTTCCGATGCTGTCTTACCTACTGGAGTCACACTGGATCTGCAAGGATCTACTCCAAAGCAAGTGTTTTCTCCATGATGTTGGTGGCCATCCCTGCCTCTCTGTCCATTCATTCCTAGGGTTTTTCTTGCCCTGCCAAGCAATGGACCCCCCCCCCCCCAGACCTGCTTCCTCCTGTGGCTTCAGTTGTTTGCTAACGTGGATTCCAGGCTCCCGAGGGGTGGAGCTTCCTTGCCCTTCCTTTGCCCTCCAGATCTCACACAGAACTTTGAAGAGGGAAGTCCAGAAGCTTTTGCAAAAGCACTTGCAGTTAACTGGCTTCAGAGAGCTAATTTTTTTAAGAGACAACAGCTAGTGAATTTAACCAGAGGGGAGAATGGTTCAGGCGAGTAGGTGTGTAAATAGATAAAGAATAGATGGTTGGATTAAATACCATTTCCTCCTTTGCAGATGTGCCCCCAATCTGTGATCATCCCACTAAGGAAATAAAGTTTACCTTAAAATACCTTTGTCCTGAAGGTTTTCTTTAACCACTCACTCTCCCAAACAAGACATGTCCTCTACCTCCTGCAACTGTGGCCATCTCCTAGGGGACCTCCCCTACTTTCCCAGCATGACAGTGTGTCATGTTCTCTCCTGTTCACTTCCATCAGGTCCCACTGTCTTGAACAGAGAGGAGAGACTGCACTTTACCATGAGGCTCTCTGACATTTGGTATCTTGTCTTGCAGAGGTGCCTGCAAGGACCTGATGTTTCATCTCTCCGTCCTGCCATTCTTTTAGATGGCCTAATTCAGGAACTCATCATTGGTGAAACAAACAGCTGCAAAAGCCTGTGACCTTTTCTTTACAGCCTTGACTACCTCCCCCACTTTCCAATAATAATATGAATCCAGTTAATCATATGAAACTTTGTTTCCAGGGGGGGGGGCATGCTGTGTTTCTGCTAAAACTCCCCTGATAGTTCCTCTGTTCTTCAAAATTAAAGCCAGGCTGGCTTTTACAGCCCACTAAGATCTGTTCCAGACAAGCTCTAGACTCTCTTTCTTCATACCAGCCCCAAGTGTCATCAACAGGAAGAGACAGTCAGCAACCCCTATCTACTAGGCTAGAGTATTTCCCAACTGTGCCTGATGCGCTTCTTTTTTTTTCCCTCTAGTTGTCTCTTTGGCCCAGTACAATCCATCCTGACCTCCCCTCCTGTGCACCAACTTCTTTCTCTGCCTTTATATGTCCCATAGTATGTAAACACATTGTATTGGTGGTCATCTGATTAAAAAGGCATTTCCTGAGGATAAAGGAAAGGTTATGAATATCTTTGTATATGTGCAAGTTGTACCACAACACCAGACATGGGACGACAAAAAAAAAAAGACTGTATGTATGTATGTATGTATGTATGTATGTATGTATGAATGGGATGGATGGATGGATGGATGGATGGATGGATGGATAGATGGCTGGGGTGGGTGGGTGAATGGATGGATGGATATTTGGGTGGATGGAGTGGGTGGGTGAATGGATGGATGGTGAATGGATGAATGCATGGATAAATGGATGAATGGTAGATGGATAGATGGATGGACAGAACAAGCAAGAATCTGCCTGTTACTGTGCCCTGAAACAGACTAAATTATTCCTAATCTGCCTAGGTCTGTGCTGTACCAGATCGCAGAGTCTGAGGCAGTGTCCTCAGGGATGTGATTTTGTCTTCTAGGTCTCGACCACTCAGTTACCCCGGGTTCAGTGCCAGTAGCTGCATGGAGGCACACTTCTGCTATCCTTGATCTCCAGACCCACCCTGGGAAGATAAACATCAACTCAGAGTCTGCTGGTGGTGATGATGGGAGGTGATAGCCATTGAACACTACTGTGGACCAAATACTGTTCTAAGTGCTTAAACCAATGACATTTTTTTTTTTTGCAATCCTGGGGGTGGTGGTATCACACAGCTGATAACAGACTACACCCCACACTTCAGACAGCCTGCCTCTGGGACCTCCCATTTTTATACCTCATGGGGCCCCCCGAGTTCATGGATTCCAGGGGCTCCTCTCATGCTTCCTCCCTCAAGAAGGGAGCAGAACATTTCTCGATTTTTTCATTCACTCAGATTTCTGAAATTCCTTCCTCTTTAGGCAGGAGGAGCCCCAGGGTCTCCTTCATCTGTATGGGTTTCCTTCACCGTGAAGATAACTCCTTACTTCATACCCAAGTCTAAGTGACTGTAAATGCAGCCACCTTTGCTTTCTGCAAAGGTCTCTCAGTGGGCTGAAAACCACACCATAGCTTCCTCTTTACCTTTGCTGTGGCAGCACTGAATTTTGTCACTCAGCCTCTGAGCAAGTTCAGTGACGCTGCCCGAAAAAGCTGTGCCGGTCCAGATGGCATGCATCCTGTGTGTGGCATCTCTCTTTCTCTCTCTAAGTAAGTCTTATAACTTTGATGTTTCTACCATACAGGGGCTTGTCATCCAGAGGCTGCTGGGTGAGGGAGCAGGCCAAGTTGGTCTTCACAGGAAAGACTAGGTTATAGATTTCTGACTTTGTGCCAATCTTTTACTTATTGATGACGGTTTTAAGGCTTCCTTATGCATCCTTGTGACTGGGGGCAATGGAAGACTTTGTTATATCCTGGGTACCTATTGTATTTTATTTCAAGCTTGTCTTTGAGCTTTGCATGGCCCTGGCTTTACTTTACCTTCCTGGGCTGAGCATCCCGTGGGAGATGAAGAGGTTTCACTGACACACGAAGAGGCCTCAAGGGTTGCCTGATGTTAGGGTGTAACTAGATGTGTGTGCCTTGTGGATGTGACTTAGGTAGAAGAAAAAGCATTAAGAGTACCGTGTAGTTTAGGTCAAGCTAAAAGAAGGTTCTAGACTTTTTCTGAGAGCTAAAGAGAGAGACAGAGAAGGATCAGAACAATTACTTGGCTCTACTAAAGCCCATATAGGGCCTTTATCTGGCCCAGGGATACTTTTGCATATTTGAAGAGGATGGAAGAAGAAAAACTTGGAGATAAAGGGAAGAAACAGGTGAATTTAGCAGGGAACAAAATAGTTCCTTACCATGTAGAGCAGTTAACAGGCAGGCTGTGTGCCACATACAAAGATCATCTCAGTGTAACTTATAAATGCATATTATAAAATGCATAGGACTATAGTATAAACTGGCCTTATTGAAATAAAGTTATCAAAATATTTTCAGTGCCAATGTGATGGCACCTGTAATCACAGCACTAGTAGAAGCCTAAAGTAGGCCTACCTGAATTTTATAGTGAATAAACAATATTTAAAAATAAATCATAATGTGTTCATTTCCATTCTTATTTATGTGCTATACAACAAGGTCTGGAGGACCAGTTTTTAATCACCAAGCTCAGAGAAGTGGTGGGTATGAAGAGAATATTCTAATATGTCTACAAAAATTGCCATATAATATGCAAGTAGCTATGGTTACACGTCTGCATCCATCACTGAAGGGAAATAGGACATTTCCATTGGAGATTAATGAGAATAAAGATTAAAGGGCTTTTTCACCCTGTTTTAAGGACCCTTGAATCCTAACTGTAGGTTGGTTCAAGTTTAAAAGTCTTGGTTCCCAGAAACTGGGTGGAGTTTGTGAAGAGACTGTGGTAGCCGGGATGAGGGAGGAACTGGGCTGAGCTACAATCGGTGTGGCTAAGGCTGTAGCTTTATAAGAAAGATGAAGGGCACGTACCATCCGGCACTAAGGTAGACCAGCAAGCTCTGGTGGAGTTGAACCAGGATCACATCTCAGTGAGCTTATGGGTGAGGATCAGACCTGGGGCCTGAGAAGAAGACAGGAAGCCTGCAAGGGGATGTATTAGGACCACATGCCAGTGACTGGCACCTGCCAGCACCCTGCCAGGTGAAGCATTGATGGACAGCACCTTGGTGGAGCCCTCATGGATTGCTGAGTCTGTGATCCTGCTGAGTCATCTGACTGAGTGTGCATGCATCATATGTGGGCACTGTGCATTTGCTTTGTATGGGAGTGAACTGCATTTATATTGCACAAGGATATAGAAAATTGTACATTCTTGTTCCAATTATTATTATTATTACATTACTAGTTTTCAGTTGTCCATTTGTTTTTGATAAGCAGGTTCAAAGGTCTAGAGGAAGCATCATAACAGTCAAAAATTCAAAAAGGAGAAGATGGTCGCTTTTCCCCACCCACTTCCATGGTTGCCTGACTTGGATTCTGTATTTGTTCTTTCTAGTCTTTGACCCACATTAAGTTCCAGTTTTGCATGGAATCTCAGGTCTTACATGAGACATGCATAAATCAGGAAGTAACTTGAAGCCTGCTGCATTTCATTTTAATTATAGAGAGGAAATGCAGGAAATTAGTGATGATAAAGCAATCAATCGCATCGTTTGGCAAATCTATTCTTTGTCCCAACTTGATAGTGTTGTTTTGGAATACAGGGACTAAGTCTCCGGGACCCAGCTCCTGCTCCCTCACCAAACACTCTACCACTGAGCCACACTCAATGCCTCAATCTATTATTTCTTTAGATTACTTACTATTGTGTGTGTTGTGTGTTGTTCGTGGTGTCAGAGGACGGCCCTTTGGATTCGATTCTTTTTTTTTTCCTGCCTTTTTGTGGGCTCTCACAATTGAACACAGATCATCAGGACTTGCTTAATACATGTCTTTACCTGATTACCATCTTACCAGGCCCATTTTATTTTTATTTTCCCTATTAAACAGGAACACTAAGTAACCAATTAGAATGTGACTCTTAGAAGCCAATGCCATAGGTAAATGCTCTTGTGGACTTAGCCTGATAATATCACCTCTCACCCTGACCAACTGCCAAATAATTAAGGGGCCATTAACACAAGAGGTCTTTGGAGAGGGGCTATTTTTGTGTTACTGAGATTGTATCCATGGAAAAACAGAAAAGTATTCCACTTCACCCTGGATGGATGATGTCTCAACCTCCACCCCCACCCAGCCCTGCCCCCACCACACACACACACACACACACACACACACACACACACATACACAGAGAGAGAGAGAGAGCCCACATTGCTTCTAATGTGTACAGCAAGAGCAATAGTTTGGTGTGTTGACTGTTCCCTAGGTACGTTTTGCAGAAGGTGGAATTACTTCAAATTCTTTTGCTATGTTGTAGCCTGAGTGTTTGTGTCCTTTTGGATTTTACCTGTTAGATCTTAAACCTGCGGGTACTGGCATTAGGATATAGAGCCTTTGAAAGCTAGTTGGCTGAATGGGTTAGTGCTCTTACAAGAGATTGGAAAGACCCAGCTAGTCTCTTCCATGTGTGAGGACACAGCTGGACACCAAATCTACTCGTGCCTTAATCTTGCAATGCCTCGTCTCCAGGCCTGTGTTTCTATGACATGACACCATTTACTTTTTTTTTTTTTTTTGTCTTTATTGCTATCAATTGCTAAGACATACCATCCCACCTTTTCAGAAGTGAAAGGAAAAGTATTGCTGTTTTGCAGGATATTTATTTACCTATTTATTTTTGCAATTCTGGGGATAAATTCAGGGTCTAGTGTGTACATTACCAAACACAGAAATAACAGAATTTTTGAAAGGGTTAAGTTGCAAATGTTTTTGAAGTCTTTAAGGGTTTTTAAGGTGATTCATGCATATTTAAATATCTCCCAAATGTTTTTTGTTGTTTTGTTTTTTGAGTTTGTTTGTTTTGCTTTTGGATGTCTTTCCTGTTTATTCCACAGCACTCAAATTCCATCTCTAAAGTTAAATGCGTTATCTTCTTGCCCACCCTTGAATATACAGTGGTAACAACTCTCACTGACACGCCCTTTCTTGCTAAGTACGGTTATTCTTCCTGTTGGTCTATCACACGTGGGTATCCGCTTTCCTCCGACCTCCTGTCCTGGATCGTCCCTGGTGCACTGAAGCGTACAGAGCACTAATCTCTGCAGACACCATCTCCACAACAGCTCCTGAGTTACAGCCCTTTTCTTTCTACCCCTGCCCTTTCATCAACTCTGTCCTGAGCTAGAAGTTACCTGATGTCTCTTTCCAACTTCCACCATTCTTCAAATAACCATCAGTTGCTTTTCCTAAGATCTTTCCGGCACTCTGAGTGGATTCCCTAGTGCCCAATTAACTCTGAGCTGACAGCCGTGAGAGTCACGTCCTTGATGCTCCTAGCCAGTCTCAGGCACCCATCCATCTTGAACCTCTTTCCCACCAGGTAACTGCTTCCTGTTTCTGCACAGCTCTTTTCATTTTCACTGATCATCTTGTCATAAAGTTTCTTTCATCTAAAAGGCTCTGTCTCCACTTGGCCTGTAATCTTCCTGATGCCCCAAAGTCCAATCCTGGTGCCATTTGTGCTAGTTGGTTTTTGTCACCTTGACACAAACCTGGACATACCTGGGAAGAGGGACTCACAACTCGGGAGATGCTTCCATCAGATTGTCCTGTAGGGATATCTGTTGGGACATCATTGCTAATTGATGTAAAAGGCCAGCCCACTATGGGCAATACCATCCCTACACAGGTAGACCTACGTAAGAAGGCAGCAGAAGATGAGCCTGGGACAAAGCCATTAAGCTGCATTTCTCCACAGTCTCTGCTTCAGCTCCTCTTTTCTGATTCCTACCTTTAGAGCCCACCCTGGCTTCCCTCAATGATGGACAGTGGGTTGTAAGTTGAATTAAGCATGTCCCTTTCTCCCCAAGTTGATGTTGGACATGGGTTTGTCATGGAAACGTAAGAAAACTGAGATAGCATCCCTTTTACAAGCCTCACCTGTTTGTACCCACAAGCTATGAGCTCTCTGATCTCTCCAGATTCCTTCAGGGGCTTTCGTTTGTATCTTTCTCATAGAGATGATTGCCATTCTAACTGTCGAGCTTAATAAGGCTCAAGGACAGAGATGATTCTAAACTCATCTTTATGTCTTAATCTCTCAAGTACCAGAAAGACTGTAAGTGCCTGAATAAATATTTATTGACTTGGCAAATAAAGCAGGGAAGAATGAAGTGCTCGTTTCCACAATAGAAACTTTCTAATGAGCACTTATTTCACTGGGAAGTGATGAGAAGTGTTGAGGATGCATGGCCAAGCTGTCCACACTACAAATAACAATATAGCCTGCCCTGGAAGGAAAAGATGAATGGTGCCTCCAAACTATACTTTAAAAAAAAGTTTATTTGTATATGTGTGTGTGTGTGTGTGTGTGTGTGTGTTCATGTCCGTGTGTGTGAAGACCAGTATCAGGTACCTTTCTCAACCTCACACTACCCCTTCTTTCTTTGTTTCTCTCTCTCACTCTCTCTCTCTCTCTCTCTCTCTCTTTTCTTTCTTTCTTTCTTTCTTTCTTTCTTTCTTTCTTTCCTTCCTTCCTTCCTTCCTTCCTTCCTTCCTTCCTTCCTTCTTTCTTTCTTTCTTTCTTTCTTTCTTTCTTTCTTTCTTTCTTCCTTTCTTCCTTTCTTCCTTTCTTCCTCTCTCTCTCTCTCTCTTTCTCTCTCTCTCTCTCTCTCCCTCCCTCTCTCTCTCTCTCTCCCTCTCTCTTCCTTTCTTCCTTTCTCTTTTCTTGTAATTTTTTTGGAAATTAAAATATAATTATGTGCCGGGCATGGTGGCACACACCTTTAATCCCAGCACTCGGGAGGCAGAAGCAGGCGGATTTCTGAGTTGGAGGCCAGCCTGGTCTACAAAGTGAGTTCCAGGACAGCCAGTGCTATACAGAGAAACCCTGTCTCGAAAAACCAAAAAACCAATATATATACATATATGAACAGTGGGTTATAAGTTGAAATATATCTATATCTATATCTATATCTATATATATATATATATATATATATATATATATATATATAATTATGTTATTTCCTCCCTTTCTTTCATCCTTCCAACCTCTATCCCTGACCTCTTCCCAAACTCATGGCATCTTTTCTTTGTTATCGTTAACATGTATGTATACATGTATGTACATCTGCATAAATATATAAGTGCAACCTGCTCAGTCCATTTGGTGTTACTTGCATGTATATGATTTTTATGGCTGACCACTTGGTGTTGGGTAAACAATTAGGGTATCAACCATGGGGATGAATATTTCTCCTGCTCTCAACAATGCTTCATTGCCCGTTCTTGATCAGTGAGAGGAGCCCAGTGAGAGTTCCTTCTTCCGTGTGAGTATGTCTACAAATGTGGTACTTCCCCAGGTATTTTTTTTTTCTGCACTCATGTTGTTGGGGTATGGGTGAAGCTTCCTTGTCATTTCTAGAAGACACATTCCCACAGCGGTTTCCTGGTCCCCTTGCACTGACAGTCTTTCTGCCCCTCTTCTGTGAGGTTCCCTGCGCTTAGCTGCAGGAGTTGTGAATGTATCAGTAGGAGCTGGGCTTCCTGCGGTGGCTTGTTCTTGGCATGCTGACTGACTGTGTCCTTTCTGTAATGCTCTCCTTTGTTGCAAAGGAAAGTTTACTGGATGAGTCGTAGGAGTTACACTTACCTGTGGGTATAAGGATAAATATTTAGTATGTCGTTAGGGATTATGCTGGCTGAGTAAAGTGTTAGTAGTAGAATCTTCTCGAAGAGCCATGACCTCGCTAGCCCTGGGCAGTTGGCTAGGTTTCTAGTACTAAGCATGATTTCTTTCCTGTTGGGTGGACCTTAAGTCTAATTAGATAGCTGTTGGTTACTGCCAAGATATGAGGGCCAGTAATACTTTGCCACATTGGTCATAGCTGGGTGTGCCACCTTATATTTAGAAATAGGATCTATCACTTGTACCTTGGACTCACCTCACTGTTTCAGATAGGTGAGCCTGCCTGCACGCCCCAGGATTCCTCCTGCTAGGCCTCCTCAGCACTTGGATACCGGGTACACCACTATGCTCAGCTTTTATTCGAATACTGGGGATCAAGCTCAGGTCCTTATGCTTGCTCAACGGGCACTTTGCTGACTGCAACATCTCAGTTCTAAAAAAAAAAAAAATCTCATGGTGAAATATAGTATGTAAGAAAAGGCTAGTAAAACATAAGTATGCAGTTTGATGAGTAAGCAGAAGCTAAAACCTGTGTCATCACTACAACGTTCAAGAAACAACACGATCAGGTCCCTAGACGTGCCCACCCATCCTGCCTGAGCATCATCGGGACATAATCCCTCCCCACAGATCACCCTCCTGACTCCCATGATAACCACTCCCTGACTTATTTTTAAAGATGATTTTAACCCTTATGCATCAGCTAAATGATACAATGTACTCTTGCCTATTTTAATATTTTTTATTTTATATGCATTGGTGTTTTTGCCTTTACATATATCTGTGTGAGGGCACTGGGATTCCTAGGACTAGAGGTATGGATAGTTTTGAGCTGTGGGTACTGAGAACTGAACCCAGGTCCTCTGGAAGAGCAATCAGTACTCTTAACTGCTGAGCCATCTCTCCAGCTCCATATATTTTAACTTTAAATATTTTAAGTTTTAAACGGACTATTTCTACAGATAGCCAAAGAGATTCAAAGTTACTCCATGAATGATCAGGCATAATTCTACATGTTACTACAAATAGTTATAATTTTTAATTTCTTTATAAAGTTCCATCTTGTGTATATGGCAATTCTGCTGCTATATTCCACTGTTGATGGACATGCGGGCTGTCCCTTGTTTTGGGGCAACAGTGAATGGCACTGCTGTTCCTTCATGTGTCACCTGATGCACAGTGCCCACATTGCACATTACACAAGGTTACCTTGCTGAAAATGTTTAAAACTTCTCTGTCATCAGTTTCTGGTAAGTAATAATTTAATTTTTTCTAATGTAGTCTAATTTCTATTTATAGATATTCAGCACAAAAAATGTGATATAAATATATAACATTGAGATTTATGAATACTTAAATGTATTTTTAAATTATTACTGGAAATGTGCGTGGCTGGGTATTGATTAGTTTCTTGGCCAGTTTTGGTTGAGTGTATTCAGATGCGGTTTTTAAGTTTTTAGTTGTTTTTATCAATTAATCACTTTACCCTCTTGTGGGGGAGGGAAGCCTCCTTCCTGCCTCTTTCTATTTCCTCTCATGAGCTCTGCATGTCTTTTCCCTTGCTCCCCACAGGAGTCTCCTGAACCCGTTGCCCTTGCTCTGGCTCTCTGGAGCCTCTTCTGAAGGATTCTATCTGTCAACTGCTTCATGCTGCCCACAGCTCTCAATGGATCTTCTGGTGTCCTTTAACCCCGTCTTGCCCTTCCAGGGTTCCTGGACCCTCAGAGAAGATCTTGTTCATCTCTGTGACATCATTACCTCTGGCTTCTGCTCTTTTGGAACCACAAAGCGAGCCCACTTTCAGTACTAATCGTAATGAACACTCTTATAGTTTCGGGGGGGGAGGGAATGCTGAATCTAAAACATCTCTATAAAAAAAGTTACCTTTTCATCACGTTTCTCCTTTAGACCTAATTTTCTGCAGTTTCAATTAGAAAACATCCTAGCTAAAAACCCTGGGTAAGAAAAAAAAAAATTAAACTCTGAGCCCAGAACCTGGACTTCATAAACATCCGTTTGAGAGTTTCAAGCAAAGTGAAAGAGCCTCTCTAAGAAATTCGAACAGTAAAAACAGCAAAACGAAGCAAAAGCAACGAGAAAAGAAAAACCTTTACAGTAGAGGCAGGAAGTGTCACTGCCATTTCTGGTGCTAATTTTATCTAGTCTTGCACCAGACATGGCTGGGAGCTGCAAAGATCTGTAACCAACCAGCAAGAAGGGTAAGGTAGCAGGAGCAGAGTGGTGGACTTAGCCTCTCTTGAATGCCCTTCTGTGGGAGAGGCTGCGTCTTGGAGTTTGGGGTTTGAGAAGGTTTATGCTGTTTTGCCATAAAATACTGCAAAAGATAAAAATATCAGATATGATATTACCTTTTGTCCATTTAGACAAGCTGCTGCTTTGTAGACGTGGCCTTGATACATGATTGAGGCTAAACATTTTCAAAAGGAAACTAGGGCTGTGTATGCTTAGGTAACGATGACCTCACTGAGCCATTCATTCCATTGCCATCCAGCCTGAGCAAGGTAGTGAAGATTCAAGGTGGTTACAGTGAATAACCTTCGGTCTCATTTACCAGGATGGTAATATAGAGACTACACGATGCGGTACCCTGGGAATTAGAGCACTCACCTATTTTTATCCCCTTTCTTCCTCCTACTTACAAGCTAAGTTCAGCATCGGCCAGAGGGAAGTAAAAATTCAAGAAGGCCCTCTGTACAGAGCCGAAGGTTACCCTGTCAGCATCAGGTGCACCGTAAGTGGTCATCAGGGTCCTTCCACGCAGGATTTCCGGTGGTCTATTTACCTGCCAAGCGCCCCGACCAAGGAAGTCCAGATCATCAGTACCAAGGATGCCGGCTTCTCTTACGCAGTGTATGCCCAGAGGGTGCAAAGCAAGGAGATCTACATAGAGAGGCTGCAGGGTGACTCGGTCCTGCTGCATATCTCAAAACTCCAGATGAAAGATGCTGGCGAGTACGAGTGCCACACACCCAACACGGATGGGAAGTACTTTGGAAGTTACAGTGCAAAGACAAATCTTACTGGTGAGTTCCTGTTACCCAGACCCTGGCAAGCCTGTATCCACTGTCACAGTGCCTTGCCAAGGGAGAGACTTTCCACTAGTCTGTTTGCTCTGGGTAAAGAGCCTACCTACCACTCCGAGTATTCTGGAGATGTGTCACAAGTAGGTGTCTCATGTGTTCCCAGTGACATATGCCACACAGCTTGAGGAGCCAGTGGGGGGCCTTCCCAAGCCCCCCACCCCACCACACAAGCTGGTAATAGCAAAGCCCCATCCCCCATATCATCTTGCAGCATCAGTAAGAGAGCCAGCACCAGTAGCATGAGTGATGCCATCAACTGCATGCAGAATGACTCTTTTCCAATCACCATTTCCTAGCACATTTATCTGGAGGGAGAGGATCAAATTCTTGCAACTGTGGCTCACTTGGAATATTTAGTTTCCTTTTGTAGCTTAGCAAACTCCTACATGAACTCCAGGATACAGATTTAACACACCACCTCAGGCCATATTCCCCAACTTGGTTCTTCTTTTATTTATTTATTTATTTATTTATTTATTTATTATATGTAAGTACACTGTAGCTGTCCTCAGACACTCCAGAAGAGGGAGTCAGATCTCGTTACGGATGGTTGTGATCCACCATGTGGTTGCTGGGATTTGAACTCCTGACCTTCGGAAGAGCAGTCGGGTGCTCTTACCCACTGAGCCATCGCCCTGTTCATACTATAATTACCAGCATTCACCCAGTTATCTCATAATCAGCTACTCATATGCCCGTCTCCCACCACCTCTGAGTGTCCTGGGAACTCTCAGCTCTTGTACAATGTCTGTACTAGTCATTGGCTCAGCCTCAGTGCTCCTTCTATATGAGCTTCAACTGTGTGGTTTACATTCAAGGAAAAAGAGAATAGAAGGGTCCTTAGACAGCTATGAAAACTTTGGGAAAGCTTGCATTTGGTCTCTGACTAACAAATTACATTACTTTAGGTCTCCATAATAGAAAAAGCAGATTAGGGTTTAGGGAGGGAAAAGAAGCAATCCACTCAAGTCCATATAGCCAAACAGAGTGTCCGAGAGCCAGAACCTGAGTCCAGAAACTCCAGTGTTCCTCCTACTCGTGGCTGAGTAGCTAACCTGGCTCCAGCTTGTGCTGATGAAGCAAAGTCGGGGTCCTGCCTCCCTGAGCCACTCACTCTGCAAAGTTCCTATGCTCTCTCAGCAAAAAGGAAAGCCAGAGTTAGGAGAGCATATGGCGGGGGCACTCGAGGGATGAGCCTTGCAGATGAGGTTTAGGCACCATCTTCCCGAGAGGAAGGTCTAATGAGACAAACATGAACCAGTAAGATAATCAGTGTTGCCTTGTTTCCAGTGGTTCCCGACACCCTGTCTGCCACCATGCCCTCCCAGACGCTCAGTAAGAAGGAAGGTGAGCCCTTGGAACTCACCTGTGAGACAACCAAAGCCACCGCGCAACACACCCATCTCTCTCTCACCTGGTACCTGATGCAGGAAGGAGGAGGGAGCCAAGCCACTGAGATCGTTTCTCTCTCCAAGGACTTTGTATTGACCCCTGGGTCCTCCTATGCAGACAGGTTTGTGGCCGGTGATGTACGGCTGGACAAGCTTGGAGCCACTTCCTTCAGGCTGTCTGTAGGCAAGCTCCAGCCCTCAGATCAGGGCCAGGTGTTCTGTGAGGCCACAGAATGGATTCAGGATCCAGATGAAACGTGGACTTTGATCACAAGAAAGCAGACAGATCAAACAGCTCTGAGGATCCAGCCGGCAGGTAATTATCTTCTCAGGGAACCTGTGAATTCATTCTCAGTGAGTATGTAGGGATCTCTTTTTTTTATTTTTTTAAGACCTCCTGTTGACTTTTTCTAAAAGGTAGACAGAAAGTTCAAGTTAATTTTTTTGTTATCTGGAAAGCATAACTAAGAAGACGTTCTAGAATGTTCCATTAGGGCTCTGTTCCTGGGAGAGTTTATATGGGACCAGAAATGTGAAACAGATAGATTGATGCTACAAGGCAGCCATGGAACTTGCTTCATAACCATGGTTGCCAGGCACATTGTAAGCACGTTGTCTCCATTATATAATTGTAGTCCAAGTAATCACCTACAATGTAGCCAGCTGTCTGTTTTAAAAACCAGGGACCATGAGTGCATCCCAATACCTACCGGGGACAGAAGGTGCTCGCTTCTAAAGCCAAAGCTGCCTCTCTCCAAAGCCTACCTACCACAGGCAGCTGGGTCTCAAAGCAGCTCCAGTGTCCAATATGAAGCCTCGCCCCTGCTGGTGGCAGGATGCCCTTCCACCAGGCCCCATCTCTATATTGAAGTGATGCCACCTTGCATGATCCCTTGACATTTTTGTCAAAAGTAGTCAGAAGGCCTGGTCATTTTTGGTCTTTTTATGTACATTGGTTTAATAAGAGCTAAGACCGTGAGTATCCACTGTAGAAAGCGATTCTCCAGTGGTGGGTCACTGACTTTACATGATACTCAGCTTCACTGAATCCCGTGGCATTCAAAAGTCCAACGTGTGCTCAGTGGGTCCTACAAAGGCCCTACCACATGTGCTTGGAAGTTAGGAAGTTCTACTGGCCGTTTATCAGACAAACAAACAAGGTAAGAAATAAAAGTTGGGGGTTCAGAGGAAGAAGCAAATACCCTGCACACGGTGAGGCCCAGGTTTAATCCCCAGTACAAAAAGAAAAGAGAAAACCAGAAGTCCTAATTTATAGCAATTCAACACAGCATGAAATAGTTCACTTTTTCATTTGGCAGGCAGGCCTAAGTAGATCTTGACATATCTGTGTGTGTGTGAAATTTTTCCTTACTGGGGACTGCTTTCAGAAAACCATAGACACTGTCCTTTCTGGGTGACTTAGACAAGTCGAGGACTTTGTAATTTTCTTTTACTGCAGGGCTACTCTGGAGTAGGGAACTCTGGCGCCATAGAACTGAAAGGTGACATGCAATGCATGCATTGGATCCTTATCACTGTCCCATCCGTCTTGTGCTAAAAGGGGCAAGTAGAGGGCTTTCTAAACATCTGCTTTGCTTTTGTTGCCTAGCAAGAGATTTTACAGTGAGCATCACAGCCAGTAGCTCACCTGATAAAGGAAAACCCTTGGAACTGGTTTGCCTGGCTGTTGGCAGAGATGGTAACCCACAGCTTCAGGGTGCGTGGTTTCTCAATGGGAAGGAAATTGCCCAGACTGATGCTGGTGGGGTCCTGGACCTGAAGAGAGACTACAGAGACAGAGCGAGCCAAGGCCAGCTGCAGGTGTCAAAGCTAAGTGCCCAGACGTTCTCTCTCAAGATCTTCTCCGTGGGTCCAGAGGATGTAGGCACCTACAGTTGTGAAGTGGCAGAGGTGGCGAGGACTCAGATGGGCTCCTGGCAGATACTTCAGAGAAAGCAGTCACCAGGCTACCGGGTACAGCTGAGGGAGCCAGCAGGTAAGTGACAACATGACATAGGGGCATGCATAGATGGTGCTGTCTTCAGACGCCCCTGGTGGGGGGACATTGCAGAAGCACATGTGAGGCAGAGGGGGGTGGGTCTTCCTTTAGAGTCTGAGGCCTGTCAGACCCTACTGGAGGGGAAGTAAATCATGAAGGACAGAGTACCCAGACTAGCCAAGATGTTTGGAGTGTAACTCCTGAGCCATGGGGCATGGACATTTCTCTTCATTTCTTTCTATTTCAATTCTCTTGTTTATAAAATGACAAGTAGGTGGCCCCTAAATCCCATCTTGCCATCTTACATTGAGTCTATTTTTTTTTGGTTATAATTTTCATATGCTGTTTTCTGTATAATGAAGTCCTCTGACTTTGTATGTTTGCACACTTGTATGTACATAAGCATACGCTTATAAGTGCATGAATATGCTGCGTGCTTGTGTGCCCACGTGTATGAATGCACGTGTGTGCATGAGGGCGGGGAGAGGTAGAGTTCCTTTTCCTGGGGAACACGCAGCCGAGTAAGCTGACCTTGAGTTGAAGCTGGGCAGCCATTTTTCAATTGCCTTCGGCTAATCTTGTTATGTTAACTTGCAGTGGGTCATAATTCTGACTCATAGTGAGGAATGAAGAGACAAATGAAAGTGGACAGACTCTATTCTCTGCGCTTGCTGGGATGCGGTGAGCTGTCTGCTCAACTGGTTCTGAGCATCCCTTACAGTGCAAGCCACTGCTGTGGCTTGTGTATAATTGTCCTTCAAAGGCTCAGAGTTTGGTCCTCAATGTGGTGATGAGGATGAAATTAGACCATGGGTGCTCCACCCTCGTAAATGTATTAATGCCACCTTGGGAGACAGGACTGTGTGAATGAGACCACCCCGTATACTTGTCCCTCCTGTTCCCTCTCTTCTTCACAATGTCCTGTTGTAGTTAGAGGATCCCCACCATGCCAGTGTTATTAGACGCGTTCTCACGACCGGCCAGGAAAGACGCAACAAACCAGAATCTTCTGCGGCAAAGCTTTATTGCTTACATCTTCAGGAGCCAGAGTGCAAGAAGCAAAAGAGAGAGAAAACGAAAACCCCGTCCCTCTTAAGGAGAATTCTCCTTCGCCTAGGACGTGTCACTCCCTGATTGGCTGCAGCCCATCGGCCGAGTTGACGTCACGGGGAAGGCAGAGCACATGGAGTGGAGAATCACCCTCGGCATATGCGCAGATTATTTGTTTACCACTTAGAACACAGCTGTCAGCGCCATCTTGTAACGGCGAATGTGGGCGCGGCTCCCAACATGCCAGTACCACAATATTTGGATCCTTAATCCCGTGAACCCCTTTATACATTACCCAGCTTCACATATCCTGTTCTTACAACACAAAACAGCCCCAGGACGGCCACTAGGTTAATCATCACTTTGTGAAGGTTGAGTGACTTTAAATATGTTTGAATCCTCAGTGCTTTGTGTATAGCATAAAAACAGATGCACCCACAACTAATATTAGAATCCTCTGGGCTGAGTGGTAAAGTCAGACTCTAGAAAGAAAATTTGCCCAAAAGCAAAAAAAAAAGGGGGGGGAAGAAATTTTAATTAAAAATAAACTGAGCTAAAATGAAAGCTATTCTTGCTACACTTGCTCATTAGGGGTATCTCCAAAGATAGATAAATGCCCCTTCAGAGCTCTGCCTCCCTCTCCCCATTGGCTAGGGAGGAAGAAAGCAGAGCTAAGGACAAGTGGCAGGCCAGGAAGTGTGTTGCTGTCAGTTTCCATGCTAAACATTTGGTCTAAGTTTCTAGGATTTAGGAAAAACAATGTGGGCGGTTTACATATTTGCACAGAGCTCGCTAAATCTCTGAACTCCCAGGGGGAAAATATCTACAAACTTCTTTAAACCTGGTGTGTGAGAATTTGTTCCCAGGAGCCCCAAAGGGTGCTTTGTGGCGTCGGGCTCCTGTCCTGCAGAAAGGGTTATCCTTCAGTGCCAAAGAGAATTATTTTCTCTTAAGCTAGAGTCCAAACTGGGGCTAACATGTAGCAACTGGAAAGCTTATTAGCATACTTATTGGGGGCCTTGTCTAACACTCTGTTTTGAAAGTCCAAACATTTGAAACATGAGCAGACTTTATCACTCCATGAATATTTTAAACAGAAGGGAACACCCACTGCCACCGTGCCTTGCTGTACTTCTTACTATGAGGCTAATGGTCACAAGGCATTTCTGAACTGATGCTCGTTGAAACTGATCTTGATGATTACGTTAAAGAGCCAAGATTGTGGCTCCTTATTTCCCTTCTAATTTTTAAACTTCAGTCATGAGTCATTTTTATATCAAAAACAAACAGACAGACAGACAGACAAACAAACAAAAAACATATACCACGACCAGTGCCTCTCTCACCCAAAATGCAGAAGCAAGCTTGATAATTTGCTCAACCCGTTTATGAAGATTAGTCTTCATTCTGCCTTTGTAGCTGGTGTGTGCAAGCCTGAAGCAGTGGATGGGAGCTCTCTCCTCTGGAGGGAAGAGCAATTTGCAGATTCGTTTAGATCCTCTTTAGGTTTCTAATGCCAGGCTGTTTTATTTCTCTCTTTTGTGTTGAGCTACCTCTGCTGTTGCCAGTGCCTCTTATTAAACACTAATGGTAATTGCTAACCCTTTTCAGTACTCTCTGTAGCCCAAGGCCTACGCCCTTACTGTGGCCTTTGTTCAGTCCTCTCCATGAAGCAAAAAAAAAAAAAAAAAAAGTGGTTGCTATTATTACCCTCATTTTTCCTGGAAAGAAACACAAAGGCTCGGAGAGGTCAAGTGTGCTGCCCAGAGTGATTCTGCCTCCAGGTCATTGTGGGTGCTATCCTTACACTGAGTACTGGGATGCCCAGGACACAAGAGCTCCTGAGGTATCTACATGGCCCACAGGGTAGCCAGGACAGGACCTTGTACAATAAGCATTTGTTGAATGAAATTTTTTCATTTCTCTACGTCTTGAATTTCCCATCTGGGAGCTGGCCTTGCATTTATATTTACTTAGCATATAGTTATATTACAGCATTTAAACATGAGAAAACTGTCACTTGCCAATGATAGAAGATAGATATGCACCTGTATATATAATACATATGTATATAAATATTAAATTTTCCCAGATAAGTGGTTTTTATGGTGGTATTGCAAACAGAAATCTAATTAATAATTTTCTTTCCCTCTTCAAAACACACACTAAGCTAATTAGGACTGGCAGGCACATGCAAGCAGACTGAGAACATACTTAAAAAGACTGACAGCCTTTATTCTAAAAACAAACACCCTAAAATGTAAATTATCAGAGCTTCATTACTTTCAGGTTCATTTACTCTCTTTAATGAATTAAAAAAAAAAAAAACCTATCAGGTATTTGCCCAACTAGACCTTCTTCAGTATGGGTCGGCTGAACAAAACCACAAGAAAAGGAAGTATATATTATGAATCATGTACGTGTTTGTGGGCTCTCCTGGTCTCCTGTCTGCTGTCTGTTTCCACTATGTAATAATTACCTTAGAGAAGTTTTATTTTATTTATGCACACAGAGACACCCACATATACCCTTGCACACTATCTACCCATCCAGCTATCCATTTATCTTTCCATCCATCCATCCAACCATCCATCTATCCATCTATCCATCCATGATGGTTTGGAAGATCTTTGTTCTGAGCATGGTATGGAAGAATCAACCAACTCTGATCAAACAAGTAAAGTACTTTATAGTTAAAATTCATCATCATATTTTAGAAATTTTTTTATTTACTTAAAACATTTTTCTTCCATAACCTGTCATCTGCAGCAAGAAGTGTGACCGTGTCTGCCGAGCAGCGTACTGTGTGGGAAGGAGAGACGCTTACCCTTCTCTGCAAGGCAGCTGGGGATGTGAGTGCTCTATCTGTGAGTTGGTGGCTCACCCCACAGAACCAGTCCACACCCGTGTTTGTGGCTGGCATGGGGCAAGATGGTACTGTGCAGCTGGGAGTCTCTTCTCCGGGCCCTGCGCACCGTGGTAACAGGAGGCTGGAGAAAGTGGACTGGGCCACCTTTCGGCTGGAGATTGCCTCTGCCATGGTCACAGACAGCGGTACCTATGAATGCAGGGTGTCAGAGAGACTCCAGAACCAGGCCAAAGGTTTGCAGTCAACCCAGAAGATTTCAGTCACTGTAAAATCTCTGAGTAAGTCACTGGGAAAAGTCCTTTTCTGAGTATATGACAGTCACCTTATTCTGTACTGAAGTTTGGATGGTGTCATTCAGAACTCCTGCCAGAGGTGCACGTACCCCGAGTGCCCTGGGTACGTGTGCTGTGAGTGCCAGTGGTATGTGCACCCCAAGTGCCAGCCAGCGGCATGTGTACCGTGAGACATGCAGAGCAGAATATGCAAATCAGGCCTGACAGCAACCTCTTGAGTTTATTCATCTTTATAAAGATCATTCTAGAGTGCAGCTTGTACATTGTTCAAAGTTGAAAACAAACCCCTGTGATTCCTGGTTGACTAGCAGATGAGTGGAGCCAAGCTTGCTCCGTCCCAGCAGCAGCCCAGCTATCATGGAGTTTTCTCTAGCATGGGCAAGAGAGTGACATTGAGCCCGGGGGGGGGGGGGGGGGGGAGAGGGGGGGTGGAGGGCAGGGCGGGCAGAGGGAGGAAGGAGGCCAGACCGTGCTGTGAGTGTTCTACTTGCTGAGTGGGGAGAGGAAAGAGGCCAGACCCTGGCTGCGCGTGGTGTCCCTGCTCTGTGCAGCTGTCTAAGTGGCGCACTGGAGAAACACTGCCTGTTTGTTGTGGCTGCTGAGAACAGTCGTAGGCGAGGGGGGAGACTTGGAGAGCCGAGGTTGAAATTCAGGACAGACTGTACTGTGGACCAACCTCTACCCCCAAATTCATGTCACTCCAGGAACACAAGTGTGTGGCCCTGTGTAAAGGGTGGCATTGAGAAAACTTGGAAGTCCCCAAGCTTGGACCTGGTAAACAGGAAGTGTGTCTCACGTTCTCCCCCACAGAGTCAAGTTTACGAGTTAATCTGATGAGCCGTCAGCCACAAGTGATGCTAGCCCATACCTTCGACCTGTCCTGCGTAGTGAGGGCCGACTACTCGGATCTCAAGCTGCCATTTTCGGTAACGTGGCAGTTCCAGCCAGCGGGCTCTGGAGCCTTTCATCGGCTTATTCGAATTGCCCACAATGGCACCGTTGAATGGGGGGACGTCCTCTCCCAGATCCACAGGAAGACGAAGGTGTCACAGTCTTTCTTTCATTCTCAACTCCAAATCTACGATGCAGCTATGGAGGAGACAGGGGTGTATCGGTGTACAGTGGAGGTTTATGACAGAGATTCCATGTGCACAAGTGGCCCAGCCAGGGTATCTGCCACCTCTAACCTATTAATGATTACTGTCACCTTTCCAGGTAAGTGATACTTGACATTGAGCCTTTTTTAAAAAAGAAAAGAATATCCTTTTTTTTTTTGGCCAGGTGTAGTGCATACCTATAATCCCAGTATTCAGGAGGCCAAATTAGGAGAATTGAGAATTTGAGGTCAGCCTAGGCTGAAATAGTGAGCCCCTGTCTCAAATAACAACGGAGCTCCTCCCACTTTGTGTAAACTATAGAAACAGACATAATGTATCCATTCACCACGTTTGTCCTGGTAAAGTGAGCATGATTTAATGGCATCAACATGAAGTTAGTATACGTGGAATGGCCACATTGGTTGCTAAAACAATGAAATACTTCCTTAGCAGCTATTAACCACTGCTCTTTGACCTTTCCACACCTGCCACGAGTTCTCATTGCCAGCAGCCACATGATACTGTGTGGCACAGCTGAGCCTCAAGAACCTCCTACAGGGCAGACGATATTTTAAGTCAGTCACTGCTGGTACTCCAGTGTGGTTTTCGTATTTGGAAGTGGTGGGGAATCATGCAAATTCTATTAGAATACTGTCTTAGGGTTTTATTGCTGTGAAGAGACACCATGACCATGGCAACTCTTATAAAGGAAAATATTTAATTTGGGCCTGTCTTATAGTTTCAGAGGTTCAATCCATTATCATCATGGCTGGAAGCATGACAGCATCCAGGCAAATGTAGTGCTGGAGAAGGAGCTAACAGTTCTACATCTTGATCCACAGGCAGCAGGAAGAGACTGTGTGCCACACTGTGGATAGCTTGGGCAATAGAAAACCTCCCAACCTGCCTCCTCAGTGACACACTTCCTCCAACAAGGCCACACCTACTCCAACAAGGCCACACCTCCTAATAGTGCCACACTCCCTATGGCCAAGTATTCAAACACATGAGTTTATAGGGGGCATAACCATTCAAACCACAACAAATATGCTTAGCTGCCTCTTTTAATATATTAACATGTAAGAGAGACTTTGTGGTTCCAAGTCCAATTCAGTCTTAATGCAATAGCAGAACACAGAGGCTGAAAGTGAAACCCTCCCTAGCCTGAGGTTCTGCCACGCCTTGTGCTTCCTCTTTCCTGATTTGCTGTGAGGGACTTTGAGATGGCTCAGATGTGATAAGCTCCAGGTTTGGGCAAGTCACTTAATCTATCCCTACCGTAGTCAACACCTCGATAAATCTCTGACGTAACATTGAACTGGGGTGTGTCTATTGTGCCCCCAAAGCAAATAGTCTTGCATGGCAGCCACCACCTGCTCTGTGCTGCTGAGCAATGTTTTTGTTAATAGTCGTGATCTTGCTCATGAATTCATGCCTTGACTTACTCGCTCTTCCCATGATGTCTGAGATTGCTTCCACGAGCCTTGCTTGCTCTCGGCTCCACGCCATGAGGTTTCCTTCCTAACACCAAGAATTCCTTCTCCTCCTCCTCCTCCTCCTCTCCTCCTCTTCCTCCTCCTCCTCCTCTGAGTCGCTATATTAATTCTTTTGTTTGTTTTTGTTTTTGACGGTGTGCAGTCTAGCCTGAAGTTCTCAGTCCTTCTGCCCCAACCCACTAAGTGCTCTGGTTACAGGTGTATGCTCCAATGCTTGGCTTGGCTTTTCTTTCTAAACTAGTCTTGTTAGGTGACCAGGAATGACCCTGAACTTCTGAACCTCCTCCTTGGTACTCATGCACTCGTCCCATTGAGCCCAGGTGGTTTTGTTTGTTTGTTTTGTTTTTTAAAGCAACTGTTCTTAGATATGTCCTCTGAGTCTCCACGTTTTTCTAGGGGAAACAATTCTTCCCGTGGATACAATCTACTTGTTGACAACCTCTGTGTTCATTACCCAGAATGGTTTGTCTTCTGGTCTTGGAATTTACATCTAACTGCTTCCAAGGCATGCCTATATTCAGTGTCATAGCATAGGTCGTTATCATTGTCCCTTCCATATTGTTCATGATGTGGTGGTCCTCCCCACGTCCCAGCACCACAGATTAGAAACCTTGTCCTCCGCATGTCCAAACTCCCATGACAGGCATAAAAGATCTTTTATACTCACTTGTCTCTTCATCGCCTCCTACTTTCCATCCTAGATCTGACTTCCAACCAAACTCAACTGCCTGGATTCGATAATCCCCACTTCCTTTTATGTGGAAATCCTTTGCTCTCTATTCATCAGAATGACTGCTATTGATCTTCAAGGCTCAGTTCAGAGACGTCTCCCCTCACTCCTGACCTTGGGTTAGATAAATCTGCTGGGGGATCCTAACATTTGTTCCATTACTGCATATCTCTGTCCTATATTGGTGACCAATTCCAGGAAGTCTTTGTTCCTGTCCTATAACTTCCTCTAAACCGTGGTTCACTGACAGGAGCTATACACAAAATACCTAGAATAGTCTGGTATGTGATACACAATGTGATTAATAAATGTTTGTTGAAGGGGGAATTCAGGGACCTACTGGTAACATCAAGAAAAGTAGAGTTATCAACAAGAGATGGCAAAGAGGTTTGTGATATTTATTGTTCATCTTAGGACAAAGGAGAGGCCACTGGTGTTAAGGGATAGCAGACCCAAGTCCATGTGGTAGTTTCAAATGGACTGGCTGCAAAAAGATAGCATTTTAACAGCTTGAGAATAACCTCCTCTTGTGTACTCTTGTTTGAAGGCAGCTCTAACTAGACGTTGACAAATTGGGGATCCAGAAGTGGTTCAGAGGCAGGGCGCTCATAATGTCATTTTCTTTCAAATGATGCAAATATGCTATGGAAGAGATTCCTCTGCTTAAATATGACAGGATTGTCATGTGGGGAAAAAGCTGGGCTTTTTTTTTTTTCATGACTGTCCCCCATCCCCACACAGTAAGGGCAGAAGGAGAGCCAGCAGATGGATGTTATGAAGAGAGAAACATCAAATCACAATCACACAGACTTCTCACAGTCATGTCTGGCCTTTTGACATTGTGACACTACACTGTCATCTACAGAGTTCATGTACAACCAAAACACCAAAAGCAAAAAAACAAACAAACAAACAAACAAACAAACAAAAACATAGTGTTTTAAGTCCATTACAATTCTGTGTTGGGTCCCATTCACAGTTCCTCTTAGCTACATGCTGCCCGTGAAACAGACAGACCTCATTGATGAAGGGAACAGCGTCCTCAGATTATATGTCATACCAAAGTTGAGTGGACAGTTAGGGCAGCTGCTGTGGGGGAATTCAGCCACACTATGGTTGTAGAGCAGCAGTTCTCAACTTGGGGGTCAAGAGAGAACCTGTGTATCAGATATTTGCATCGTGACTAACAACAGTAGCAAAATTATAGACATGAAGTAGCAACAAAATAACTTTATGTTAGGGTCACCACCACAACATGAGGAATTGTATTAAAGGGTCTCGGCACTAGTAAGGCTGAGAACCACTGCTGCAACAATGGCTATTTGTCCTGTTTAACAAGCTAGCTTAAAATTCTGGCGTGTGTGTGTGTGTGTGTGTGTGTGTGTGTTTCCAGTAAAGTAATTCTTTCCATTATTTCCTTCAGAGAGCAAACTGAGCGTGAACTCAAGCAGTCAGGTCCAAGAGCTATCCATCAGCTCCAGCACTCAGATAGAATGTGCCATCTTGTCCCGATCTGCTGGAAACCTTCCGTTATCCATCATTTGGTACTTCTCTTCCGTTTCTGCAAATGCATCCTATCTGAAAATCCTAGAAATGGACCAAAGCAGTGTTGTAAAATATGGGGACGAATTTCAAACCCCTCGGAGCAAGCAAAAATTTTATTCTGAGAAAGTTTCTCAAGACTTATTTCTGCTGAACATTCTGAGTGTGGAGGACAGTGACCAGGGCCACTACCACTGTGCTGTAGAGGAATGGCTCTTATCTACAAATGACACTTGGCAAAAGCTTGAAAGAAAGACTTCAGGACTCACAGAATTGAAACTCAGGCCCACAGGTAAACCTTAGGAGAGTATTGTCAGACATTTTTCTCCAGTGATGTTTAAGATGTGACTATGAAGAGATTAAAAAATATGATCTGGACCATAGAAATAATAGGCACCTACAAATGACTACAGGACAGGGTAGCCTACCAGAGGAGGGGAGGTTGCTTAGGGTGAATCAGTATAAGGTTTCAAGCTCGAACAGGAACAAGATCCCTTTGCCTGGTTTGCTTATCAGCTTGGCAGCCTGGTCCATGCAGCTGCCCAGGGAATCGTATCTCCAGATCTCTATAATAACAAGCTGTGTCACTCCAGTGGGGGCCCTACTGTAATTTGGCAGAGAAAGAGTAATACGAAGCATATTTCTCCCACTGTGAACAGAAACTGTACAACTCTATGGGGATATGTGGAGAAATTGCTTTTCAACATTTGGCTGCCTAAACATAAGGCAAGTAAGAGTAGTTAACTGTTGGAATGGCTTACTGGGGGAGTCTTCTCCACCTCTGGAGATCTTTAAAAGTGTAATGGAACTTCCATCCATTCCAGCTAGTCTGCGAGTGCTGCTGTCTGAATGCAGACAGGCTTGACTGGGTCTCTCGGTCCTGGCTGGGTCACCTCTGTTGATTAAAGTCAAATGGGTACCACAGCTAAGGACCTGGGCAAGATCCAACAGTGTGGTGTAAATAACTCAATCTAATGTGGTGCTTAAAGTACTGTTTTCAAGATGACATTTTTTTTTATAAAGCCCCTAAGATTATACCTGGACATTCCCATATGCTAGAAACGGGACTGCAAAGGTAAGTGAGACAGGGCTCTTGCCCATGGTGAGCTTACAGGCTACAAGAGACAAATAAGAGAAATCAGCTTAGGGAGCAACGTCTCCCTCTGTCCTTTCTCTTCAGGTCCCTCCCATTCTCTGTTTAGCTTGAGTGCTCCCCAGGGAGTGATCCTAGGCTCTTCTTCTTAGTCCCTGCTTTTCTCAGAACTTCTAAAACCCTGCCCTGGCTTTAACTATTGTCTACAAGCTAATCACCCCAAATCTTTGGATTTAGATATTCTGAGCCTTGTACTTTTAGACTCTACTGTTCACTTCTACTTGGATGGCCCCAGAGATCCCATTTATTATCTTTTCTGACCCTCATGATTACTTTGTCTTCCTATATTCTGGATCTGTGTGACTGATATCCCTGCCTTCCAGTAGTCTTAACCAAACACTTGACTGTGCGTGCCTGCACGGTTTTAAGGAAGCAACATCTCTTGGCTCAAGCCAGTGTTTCTATGGCTTCAGGATTAGATCTTTTAGTGTATCAAGAAATTCTCACAGTCTGCACTGTTAGGTCAATTGGATTGGGAGGCACCGAGGAGGTTAGTAGAGTCCACTTCAGGTGTGTTTATAAGAACATTTCCAGAGAGAGAGTAGCTAGGGGAGACCTGCCTGAATGTGTGTGGCCTGGGGTTAGGAGTAGGGCACCAGACCAAATAAAAGGGAAGAAGGAAGTCCATGTGAGTAGCTGTGCTCTCTCTTCCTCCTTGCCATCCTCAGAGCAACTTTTGCCACCTGTTCCAACACTATGAAATTCTGCCTCACCTCTGGCTCAAAGCTGAGATGACCTTGGACTGAACTCTCTGAAGTTATCAACAGAATAAGCATTTCTTCCTCTAAACTCTTCCTTTTAAGTATTTGTTACAGCAGCAGCAGCAGCAGCAGCTGCAGCAACAACAACAAACTAACATAGAAAGTTGATTCCAGGGAGGTGGGAGTCAATGCTGTGATCCAGCCTGATAAAGTAATTCTTAAGCATATGAAACTGGTTTGAGGGAGGAGTTTGGAAGAAGTTGAAAAAGCAAGCCAGAACAGTTCTAGAGTGTTTTAAGCAGACCTTAATGGACAGTCCTGGTGAAAGAAAATGTTGGTAGCTGTATGGACAGAGAGACCTTGCTCATGAAATTTAACATGGAAATGGCGGCTTTATTGGGAAGTGGCCTAAAGGTCATTCATGTTGAATTCTGGCAAATATTTTATTCATTCCCTGAGACTTGAGTGAGGTTGAACTCAAAAGGAAAAAAATAAAATTCCAAGGCAACTCGGGTTATGGCCTGGTTACTGTGCCTTCCTTTTAGCCAGGTTTACAGTGACAACTAGCGACAAAAAAAAGAGCAGAGAGACGTGAAAACTTTGGCATCCGCCCAATAAAGAGGCTCACGTAAAGCTGAGGAGTGGGGAGTCAAAGAATGTTGGCTGCTAGAGATTAGTGTTACATACTTCATACCCGCACCCAGGAAAGGCACTATGGAGGCATCTCAGGAATTGGCCCACCTGTCAGCCATCACAGACTCAAGGATGTAAAAGAGTAAACTCACTGAGGAGAGGTTTGCTTGAAAGCCATGTGTGGTGGCATTCAGCTAGGAAGACTGAGGCACAGTAGGACAACTTTGAAGACACCCTGACTTACAGAGTGAGTTCGAGACTACCCTGAGCTACTGCGATTTTTTTTTTTTTAATGACTTTCTCTTGAGGTGCTAGCAACATGACCAGAGTTCCTGGCTCCCACTGAGCTCTGTAGGAAGTTTGTTCTGTAGAATCCATTTTACTGGGCACAGCTGCATAGGTACTAAGAGGCCACTGAAGCCGTGGTCCAATGACACCTAATTGTAAGGCAAGCCATGCACATGGCTCTGGTTTTGTAGACATGCAGAACATAGGGGTTATTCGATCCTGGAGCCCGAAACCCCCAGTCACACAATAACTTTGCTTCCTTAAGTTGTCTTGCTCCGGTATTTTTATTGCAATGATAAAAAACTGACTAACCTAACACAGTGACATTTCTCAACTCGAGAATGCTTGTAACTGACCAAAGTCTCTTAAAATACTCCGTGTGATCGCCATGTGACTGTGGGTTGATGGCTGCTGTACACCTGGGTTAGGAAACGAATTATGGAATAAGCTGCCAGGAGATACTTTGGGCATCACCGTGGCGGGAGCTTTTTCCCCAGGTCAAAAGAAGAAAGAATGTCAAGAAGAAAATAAACCTTAGTGACTAAGGCCAATGAGAAAACCATGACTGAAGAGATCTCTTGAGCTTGCAAGTGGTCCTTGGTTGAGTATTGGGATGAATTAGAAACCAATTTGCAACCAAATAGGGAGTAACTGGAGGCAAGGACACAGAGAAGTTTATGTGAATGAAGATTCTACATGATTCCCCATGAAGAGCATGTAAACACTAATTAGACTAAACATAGTGGGGAGGGAGTTGAAAAACAACAAAACAGATTAATAAATTAATTTGCAGTGGAATGGTAAATGTATTATACACTGTAATGCTCCACCTTGACTTTCGGTTATTCTTTGTTATAAATTCTGGGGATTTTATTTCAAGTTCTCGTCTGCTGGTTAGTGGGGGACAGGGAGGGAGGAGGAAGGCTGCTTAAGGCATACTGATTGATTGCTGAGACGGATCCCTTGGGCGGTATTCTGACACTGGTATCAGTGTTCTGTCTCTCAGTGTGTCTGAACAAGAAGATGACATCTGGGCGTGGTGGGGGAAGGTGATTTCATAAGGACCGGTACTGCTGTAATACTTAGCTTGGTGGAATATGGAAAGTTGGGAGCTGAGCAGCACCTGTGGCAAATCAAAGAGGAAGTTCAAAGTCGGGCAAAAGCTGTGAGCCTGGCTGAAGTCTATTTTAGCAGGAGGCTCCATCAGGCAAGAGGCTAAAGGAGGGAAGTGGTTAGCTTGGTTTGCAGCAGAGAATGTCCTGGCAAGTGTGACAAAAAGGAGAAGCATTGAAGGAAAACATTCATGATGAAGGTTCTCATGTCTGGAAAATCCCAGATGAGATCTCCCAGTGGAAATGATAGGGCTCAGAGGTGGCCAGGCCAAAAGTCTTGCTCTTCTCTAACTGTCCACCACTTTGCCTCCTAGGAAGCCAGGTCCATGTCTCCAAAGTGAATTGGACAGGAAACGCTACCGAGTATGGAGAGGCGGGCTTCAGCTGCAGCCTAGATGGCTCAGGCAGCACAGCTTCCCTATACTCTGTGACATGGTACCGGGGCAGAGGAACTGCCACGGCTACTGCTACCGCAGTTGCCAATGCCACTGCCACCATCACTGCCCCCGCAGGGAGTCAAATGCTGGTGCACCTGCAGTATGACGGCTTGCTGCAGTATGGCAGAGAGGGGAGCAGGAGGCTCCAGCACTGCTACCGATCCTCTCCCACAGACTTCGTCCTGAAGCTGCATCGGGTGGAAATGGAGGATGCTGGGATATATTGGTGCAGGGTGACTGAGTGGCAGCAACATGGCCACCCAGGCAAGTGGATCAACCAAGCCTCAGGCGAGTCGCAACGAATGGTGCTCAGGGTGCTGCGCTCAGGTAACTTGGGGGTCACTCAGCCACTGGCTCAGGGGCCGTGGCATATCTCTTCCCCTCTGCAACTCCTGCTAGCCTTCTTTCCTCCTTTCTTCTGGCTAATGATAAGATTTCAAATTCCTCAAAGATAACTTGACTGCCTTCTCCATACTAACTCATTTTAACCAGCAAGGTCTGCGTGAGGTTTGGGCACAGATACCTGACTAATAGGTACATCTGACCTGTCTGACCTTCCCTGCCCAAGCAAAGAGCCATCCGCATCATGTATGCCTCTGATACCCAAACAGCATGTGCAGCCAGCATCCTTACCTCTTGGCTGATGCTCTAATCCTCGGATGCTGTTTTTTAGTGGAAAAGAAAACGAGGCAGAATAAGATGGTTGTTGTGGTGATAGTTCTGCACTTTGACTCAACTGAACCAGAGTCAGTTACACCCAAATACTTCCTTGGTCAAGGGAAGAAAAGAACCCAAACACTCTTC
This sequence comes from Mus musculus, assembly GCF_000001635.26. Lineage (NCBI taxonomy): Eukaryota > Metazoa > Chordata > Mammalia > Rodentia > Muridae > Mus > Mus musculus. The sequence continues at coordinate 849,075 of NT_187022.1, read as the reverse complement.
CTCAAAGAACCATTGCTGGGATCTCTACCCAACGTGCAGAGGCAGAACAATTGCTGTGGTTCAAAGCTTTAGAGACTCTGGTCCATGATCATTTGGCCCTGTGACTGAGTCTGCAGCAGCATACCATGGCAGGAGTATGTAGCTGAGCAAAACCACTCACCCCGTGACTAGGAAGTCAGAGAGAAAGGAAGAGGAAGGGCTGGTGTCTCACTGTCCCCTTCAATGATGCGCCTTTAATAACACAAAGATCTCCTACTAGAACCATCTCCCACTAGGCACCACCACCTCCTAATAGAACCAAACTGAAGAGCAGGCCCTTAACACATGGACTTCTAGGGCATCAGATGGTCATTTAAGACCCAAATGGTAGCAATGGTCATTTAGTATCCTCTTTCCATTGTATCATTGTGTCCTGGAAGACTTCAAAGAGAGGACAATGTCATAGAGAGTTAGTTGCCTCCTGGGCTCCAACAAAGAGAACCACCACTCAAAGGCCTTTGACCAAAGAGTGACAGTTCTTTGTGTAGGGAAGTCATCCTCAGCCACTGCCTCAGCCTAGTGTCGAATGAGACATGTGATAAGCATCTATGAGGCATGTGCTAATAAGACACATCTTCTAGCAAGACCAATAAATTGGGGCTGGCTATAGGATCTGCCAGATAATTATCTTAGCTACTTCTTTCTTATTCCAGTGAGACTCAAGTAGGTGAAAGGCAAATTACAGGCTGACCTTCTGTTGGAAAAGGAAGACTAGAGAAATTAAGGCAAAGTCTTAGTACTCTACCACAGGAAAGATAAATGGATTTATCATAAAATTGACATTCCTAGGAGACCAGCTGGCTTTAGTAACAGTTCCTGGAAGGAGAAGGGTCCATATGTCAATTTCTCACAGGCAGAGAGCCTCACTACATCCAGTTAGGGTCCACCTGAAGTGTTCCCTGGGGCTCTACCATCCTCTTCCCTGTCTAATCTTCAGGGCTCCATCATCCTTCATCCTTCAGTAATTTTTTTATGTGTCCAGGTAGAATTTTTCTTATCAGCTTTCCATTACAACAGTTATAGATGCTGTTCCACACATCTGGGTACACCCTACAAATGTTTTCCTCTGGAATTCATGGGCCCTATGGAGTCAGCAGTTTTTATAGTAGAATAGGTAACAACCATAGGAAGGACAGACTCCGTGACTAGCAAGCATGTCCCCTATGAGACAGGTGAGATGCTGCACGGTCTATCTATGTGAGAACGTGTGGAGCAGGTGCAAAGGAGGAACTCTGGAGGGAGACAGTAAAACAATGACGTCACTTGTGTCTCCTCTGAAAATGCTCACAAGCCTGGGCCACGACCAGCAGGGATTTCACTGCAACTAACACCATGTGTTCCCAAGGCAGCCCTGTGACTGAGACACTGGCCTGGACCACCTCACTGCTCCTGGCTGGTGGTTAGGGAAACAGGCTGGAGCAACAAAAAGTCCTTAAGGATTGGAGACCATAAGCCTAAACTCAGCTTACAGTCCTACCATGTATTAGCTATGTCATCAGACTGTGTTTCCACATATGGGGTTTGGCTTTCTCATAAAAAGAGGATCATAATACAAATACATTTTTTAAAAACCTAGTACAGACACTGGCATATTTTAAGTTTTCGATAAATGTTCCAGTACAGCCAGGGCTACACAGTAAAACACTGTCTGGAAAAACCAAAAGAAAAAAGATACAGTTCCGGATGGAAAGAAAGTCGGGGTGGCAGGAACTTGAGGAGGGTGAGTTCCATTGTGTCTGCATTTTGGAGGAACCAGCAATGGGTGCTTATGCTGGGCTCACTTTCTCCTTCTTTAGAATCTGAGTCTAAGGAATGATGCCACCCACAGTGGGCAAGCCTTCACACCTCAGTTAACATGATCAAGATAACCCTCCACAGAATTGCCTGTTTCCTAGGTGATACCAGATTCAGTCAAGCTAAGGACTCTAACCATCACACATACCTACGTAATATGCTTATACCCATCTATGTGGCAGACTGTTTTAGTTTGCTCAATAAGTAATCGTATGAGATCTGAGCACACAAAAGTACCTATGGCAGAGGTCGTTCCCACAGAGTGGGAAGAGTCGAACCTGCTGTGCTGAGCATCATCAGAGAAATAGTCCCGGGATGCAGAGAGAGCAACTGAACTGGAGTGAAGGGTCAAGGATGGATGCTATCTGGGAAGGTCCCCTATAATATGGATGAATGGGAAGAAGGAAAACTATTCTAAGGAATGGTATACAAGATGGCAAAAAGATCTAAAACTCCATGCCAGAGCAAGGGACCCTCAGTGGTAGAGAATGCCTGGATCTCAATGCACAAGACTAAGCGATGGGAGAACGGGTGTGGGAATAGCACAGAGCTAAGATGTGCTTGGTGTCTAAAGTGAGGGAGAGGTGCTTTATCATGGCAGTTATGGGTGCTACTGCATAGGTTCAGGTGCAGCGGCGACACCCTCAGAGTCACATTTAGAAGGTTCCCATTGAGTGGAGCAGTGAAGCTGAGGTGAAGGGAGGCTGACAGAGCAGGGTGAGCTACATGAAACTGTAGCCAAGATGAGGGGAGATGGAGGCCTGAGCTCGGGCGGTGCTAGTGAGAAGGAGGGACGAGTGAACAGTCAAGTGTTTGGAGGTTGCTAGCTAGCTAGACATCTGTGGTCAGTGAGTGAGCAGAAGAGGCAAATCAGTATTGGGGCTTGGGTGGATCACGAGACCGTTTACCAAGCAAAACCAAACCCAGGCTTAGAGCGGGAGATTTTTCTGATATGTGCAAGTTGAGCTGGACCGCAACTCAAAAAGAGTTTCTAAGAAGCGTTTATCTGGGAAATAGTGGGAATTCCAAGGGTGACCCACACCTAACTTGTACACTAGGAGATATCAATGTATGGCCAGTAATGATGCTCAGGGGAGGACCCCCGAGGTAAAGTGCCAGGCATCAGTGGGTATCAGGTATCAGTGGGTATCAGGAGGTGAGAGAAACTCAAGAGAGGGAAAAGTACAATAGGCTGCTTAAGATAAGAATGGGAGATGCCTCAGGGCTTAAAAAAAAAAAAACAGCTGTGTAACCATGGTAACTAGAGTTCAGGTCCTAGGACCCCTGCAACAAGCCAGGCATGACCTCATATGCACGTGTGATTCTATTGGTGACAAAGTAGGAAAGCTCTCTGGGGTTTGCTGGTTGCCAGCCTAGGCAAAAAGTAACATGAGCTACAGGAGAGACCCTGACTCAAGAGGACAAGGCAGAGGCACACACAGAGAGAGAGAGAGAGAGAGAGAAAGAGAGAGGGAGAAAGAGAGAGAGAGAGAGAGAGAGACAGAGACAGAGACAGAGACAGAGAGACAGCGACAGAGAGAATGGGAACATCTTCACTGGATCTAACATGGTAAAGGCAGAAAAGCTATATGAAAGTCAGCCTGAGGAGGCTGAAGAGTGAGGAAGCTGACAGGCTAGGTGTAAGGTAATTTCTCAAGAGCTGTAAAGGTCAGGAGAGAAAACCAGAAGAAATGGCAGGGAACATTGATACATGAGGTTTAATTATTTGTCCTGCTTGAGGTTCAAGTCGGTAGGCTCGGGGGCATGTTTACAGTACACAGAGGAAGAGGCAGCAGGGTTGGATGGAGATGCAGTCCTGACAGCGGCCCAGCATCTCCTCCTATTATCCTTCCTGGTCTGCATCTGAGCCCTTGTGGTTCTCCGTCATCACCCTGCAGCTACCTGTACCATACAGATCACCACTAGGGGGCACCCAAGACAGGCACAGATGTTTGCTGGCGTTGACTCAGTTGACTCCTGCTGACTGCCAGCTCTGCATGTTGGTAGACTCCAAATCAAAGACAGCTTATAACGGCTCCTCACTTCACCACCTCCCCTATTTGGCCACACCAGATGGGGTTAGCTTTAGAACTTCACGAAAGAGCCATGGATCACGTGGCTTGAGCAGACATATCCTGGACCTAGTTTCCCCCTCCCCGCCCCCAACTGTCTCTTTACAGTGACTCTCTAGGGTGAGTGCTATAGGGCTGAGCCTTTTTGTCTCACCTCAGATCCTAAGTACAAATGTGTTGCCTTTTTTTTTTTTTTTTTTTTTTTTTGAGTTAAGGTTTCATGCTCCCAGGCTGTTTGAACACATGCTATGTAGGATAATCATGAACTTGTGATCTTTCTGTCTCTACCTCCTCAGTGCTAGGATTACACATCTGCCCTATCACAGCATACATATATACACATATATACACAGCATACATATACATAGACAACACGAGGGTTCAGACCCAGATTTTTGTGCATGCATGCCAGACAAACGCCTTACCTAAATGTTGTGTTCTGAAAAATTGTCTTGATGCAGTGATAGGCCAGACCACTGTATCTCTGTTTTTATTTAGATAAGAATTTATTAAGAAATGGATTCTTAAAGGAGGCATGCATTCCTCCCACACTGGAGTTTCTAGAGAGGCCATTTGTTTCTTCTCCACGGCGTACTCAACAAGGTCTGGCACGAGGCACTGAGCTAACACTTGAGAGAATGAACAAGCACTCCTTCAATTAGGTTAAAACAGGAAGCTGTCAGGGGCCGCCTACACTTGCTGCAGAGATCCAAACCCCACTTTTAGTTCTTGGCAGGAGCCAGATCTCTCAAGTGACCTTATATGGCCCAAGTTCTGAATGGAGGTAGAGAGAGGCTGAAAACACCTCTCTCTCTCTCTCTCTCTCTCTCTCTCTCTCTCTCTCTCTCTCTCTCTAGTCAGCATTTCTGAGGAAATGTCCAAAAGCAAAGCTCTTCCTGGTGTGCCTGGCCATGGGCAGAAGGAAGCAACTTCTAAACAATTGCTCAAGACGAAGTGAGTTCATTACGTCTTTGGCTCCATTCTGCAGGCCTTGTTCTTTGAGTCTGGGGCACTTAGTCGGATTGATTCAAAATGCCAAACTGTAATGGTTTCGTGTGTCACCAGCTCTCTTCCAAATCTGGGTGAGAGGCAGATGGTGGGAAATGGGCACCGCAGGATCCGGAGCAACCAGCGCCCTCCCCTGAGAGGTCATTTAGAAGCACCAGAGCTGACAGTGGCTCACACTTGGCCAACTCAGCACTGTGCAGAGGGCCCTGTGCTGCCCTTTGGTGGCAGACTGCACTAAATGGAGTTGTCTCCTCCCAGGAAGGCAGTTCCTTCATGCTGAAGGCTAGCGTCTTGGGGGCAGAAAAACCCAGTGCCACATTTCTTCCTGTATCCTGTGTGCCCGTCCCTGTCACCATCATCATATGCCATCCCAGCATCTGTGAGACTCACCACAGACTCACCTCCTGATTCCCTCCCACCCGACTAGAAAGAAAGCCAGCAGATTAGTTCCCTTGCTGTTGCTATGATAAAACACCGTGACCAGGGTAACTTATAGAAGAATTAATTTGTTTGGGCCTATAATTCCAGAGGGTTAGACGCCATGATGGCAGAGCAGAGGCAGCAGGTAGTGGGTATGGCAGCTGGCACAGACAATGAGGGCTCACATCCTGAACTACAAGCACGAAGCAGAGAAAGTGAACTAGAAGGGCAGTATGGCTCCTTAAACTCTCAAAGCCTGCCACAGTGACATATTTCCCCCAGCACGGCCATACTTCCTACTCCTCCCCAGGCAGCACCAACAACTGAGGACCAAGTGTTCAAACGCCTGAGATAGATGGGGTTATCTTACTCAAATCACCGTAGCCAGGGTCTCCAAAGCACTTGACTTTCCCTGTGGAGGGTGAGATTTAGCCATGGAAGAACATGAGAAGTCCATTGTGGTTGTTGGCTTCCCATCTCTGGGACAGAAGACCTGAGATAACTTCTAAGGAAGAAAGGAATATTTTTGTCTCATTGTTTTGGAGTTTTCAGGGCATGGTTGGTTGGTCTATGGCTTCCGTCTGGCAGCAAGATGGATAAGAGGGGAGGGTGTGGCACTTCAAGAACCTTCTCACCTCTTGGCATCCTGGAAGCAAAGAGAAAAAGGGGAGGGAGGGAGGGAGGAAGAATAAGAATGAATGAATACCAGAACTCTACTGTCCCCTTTAAGGCTGTGCTCCCAGTGACCTATGACCTCCCGTTGAGCTCCACCTCTTAAAGGTCCCATCAACTTTCCAGTAGTGCCAAGCCAAGGCCACATCTTTACTACCTGGCTCTTTTGCAGGACATTCCAGATCCAAACTACAGAGCTGAGGTCTCTGTGGGGAATCAGTAACCTAGGGAGAAGGTTGCCTGGGCGTTTCTCACTTGTCCCAGGAACATTTCTAGCTCATGTCTATTGCTTACTCACTCAACAAATGGTCCAGGTATTGTATTAAATGTTATATTTCATATTATCTCATCGCAGCTCCATAAGTTATTATCCCTGTTTAGTTGATAAGGAAATAGAGGCTGGGGGAGATGAATAACTTCTCCAATGTTCATAAGAGTGAGTTGAGGAGTGAAGAAGAGCTGAACCAAGTTCTCTCTGAAGTACAGGCGGTTACTCATTCACTCCGGTGTAGGGACCGCTCATGGCCAGTGTTTTCTTAGGGACTCCATGGCTCCATCCCCTCCCTGTGAAAGGTTTTGGGTCTGGGGTCAAGAGAGACACTAAAGCAGATTGCCATGTTTGGGTAAGAAGTTTATTACAAGGGTTATTAATGCCAAGGACAGACAGCAGCATGGCAGGAGCCCTAATGAGTGTTCAAGCCCACGGGCAGAGTTAGGAGGGCACCTCTTAGAGGTCTCAGGAAGGGGATGGGGTCACATGGTGAGCGTGCAGCCAGGCTCTCTCTGTTTCAGCGGCTGCAGAGTGGAGAGCAGAAGGGAATTCCAGGAAAGAGATGTGCAGCTCTGAGGATCTGGGGAAGTGAGGAAGAAGGGCCTGGCTAGTTGACGTCTATCCAGTATATGGTGGAGGCATGTGTCAACGCTGGTGCCCTTTTGATATTCCAGGGGGTCCAGCCCTGAGGTTTGTAAATTTGCTTGGGGAAGTGAAAAACTGTGGCTGTCTGTCATTCTCTGGGAGTCTGGACACCTGAGGAAACTGTTGACACTCTCCTAGATGGGCTTTCTGTAGGGGGCCCGTCATTTCCTGACAGTGACCACTGCTATAAAAAGAAGCTTCTTTGGGTAGCCATGGTTGAGTGGCCTGGCCTATTCTAACACAACATCGCAGCCTGCTTCATTTGACCATGCTTGCCAGCGTCATATCACATGCGACCCAGGGGACTAATTATCATTCGCCTGGATCATTTGAAAGAAGAATGCAGAAAGAGGTTAGAAAAAAATTAAAAATTAAACCAGGCATGGTGACACACTCCCATAATCCCAGCCTTTGGGAAGTTGAGGCAGGAAGATCTTGTGTTTGAGGTTAGTTCAGGCTACATAGTGAGACTCAGCCTCAGATCAAAACAAACAATAGGAAAAAAAAATTCAAAATCTCTCTCTCTCTCTCTGCCATTGATTACATTTTCAAGAAGGAAAATCAGATGCAAGATGAAAACTACAATTGAGAACAGAAAAAAAATATCTAGGCCACCAACTCTGCAGCTCTGTGCCAAACCCATTCAGAACTGACAGCCTAATGCCAGGGACCGACACTGCATGATGGCGGCCACCTTGGCTCTTGCATGGGGAATACACTCGGTAGCTGGTTCCTTCTCCAGGATCCTGGAGGACTTTCGGGGGAGGTGCGTTACAAGGTACAGAGACATGTAAGACACAGGCCCAAGCCTCCAGGAGCTCACAGTACCTATCACGAGCAAATGTCTGGGCTCTCTCTTGATTTCCAGTGAAGAGGCAGTCTTTGACGTGTAAAGTGCTTCAGAGAGGCCCCAAGGGGTCTTTTCTTTTGCACTTGGAGGTTGGTCAGAACGACCTATCAAAACTGTTTTATCACTGGGAATCCATAGTCTCGGAAATTGTATAGCTTAACCTTTGAAGAAGAGAGGTCTCCTGTCGTTACAGTTTCCCAAGCAAAGCACAGCTGCTGTTAGCATCGGATTGTTCAGAATAGCCCTGATTTCAAATAGTTCAGAAATGTAGTTGGAAGAGTGCAGTGAGTGGTTGGTACCACTTTACACATGTGGCTTTCTGCTGAATGCCTGTAACCCAGGCCTTTAGCCATTAGCCCAGGGTACCATTTCCGAGGACCTGTGGTGGCCGCAGTCCTCTCTGCTTTGCCTCTCTGGGAAATGACCAGGAGCCCCAATGCCCCACATGTCAGTCTGTTGATGGTGCCTCCCATCGGCCTGCAGCTGCGGAGGATCGGAGGATCGCATGCTTTGGCGTGCCTCTCTGTATGGTGGCTTTGACTCTGTGGCGGCATTCAGTTTGGTTTAAGATCACCAAAGGCAGGAACCCAGGACACTTAGCCATTCTCAGTCCAGGGAAGAAAGGAGCCGAAACAAAGGGCTGTGTGACAAGGAGGGGTGAGCACGGGACCATGCAAGAAGTCTGGGAGAAGTGAGATCCAACCAGACAGGGACTGTGCCCAGTGGCTTAGATACAGGAAGTGAGAATTGAGCATAGTGGGGCAAGGAGTCAGGACCCGGGATAACCTATATGTCATGGGTCAGGGGCAAAAGTGCCCTCCTTCATAGGCACAGCTGTTACTGAGGACAGCTTAGTGCACTGTGAGTTTCAGAAACAGCAGTGGGAATATCTCAGTTAAAAATTCAGAGCCAGCCACACAGTTGAGAACGAGAACTGAATTATACATATCTTTTCTGAGGGAAGAAGATTAAAGGAAAGGTTTTCTTTCTCTCTCTTCTTTTTTTTTTTGTTTTGCTTTTCTTTTTTGGCTGGTGGTTGTAAGTAGGTCATTGGCAGCTGTACAGCTGCAATGGCCGGGCAGGGGGAAGAGGTGTGTGTTGGGAATGTCCTGGGCCTGTTCTTCCAGTGCACTTGCAGGGCGAGAGGCCTGTGCCATTCCACCTTGTCATCTACACGGACTTGCCGATAATGATGTGTAGGGAGACGTACTCGCCTGCTCGGCCCCGATCGTTGGGACACTGATTGATTGTCTTCTGTGTTTCTCTGGTTGCAGAGCCCACGGTCTCCTCCCTGATCTGCTCCTCGGGGCCCTTGCTCCACTTCCTCATCGTCTGCCCCTTCGTCATGCTGCTCCTTCTGGCCACGTCCTTCCTCTGCTTGTACCGGAAGGCCAGGAAGTTGTCACAGCTGAGTCTCAGTGCAAAGAAAGAAAAGGCTCTCTGGGTGGGCATGAGAAAGACATCACTTCAGAAGGAAGCTGGAGAGGAGAGTGGACACTACTGAGGAGCACCTGGGCTGGAGAAAGGAGCGTGGAGGGATTGGGTTGGAGCATGGAGGATGAATGAATTCTGTTTTAGACCTTGGCCAAGTTACCAAGGGACCAGAAGGGATGTGCCATGGACATAGATTGTTAACCATATCTTGTCGAGTGTTTCTTTGTGTAGCAACCATTTTTTTTTCTTTGCATCCTTCAGAAGCAGATAGTGTCATTGTCCCCACTCACACAGACCTCACCTCCTGGAGGTCCAGCCTCATCTGGAAAGAGAGGAACACCAGCTGTCGAGCCTTCCTTCCTCTCTCATTCCTCTCCCACTCATCTATTCCCTTGGCAACATCAGCTTGGCCCAGTCACAAGGGAAATCATTTTTCTCTAGATAAGAAATGTAGGAAAAACCGGGTGTCGGCAAAGCCGGAGGGATTGAGAGCATGGACTGGCTTGCCTGAAATCGGACTCCCCCAATCATTATGTAATTTTTTCTAGGCAGAAATCCGATGTTTTTTCTCCAACCCCCCTTTACAAATGCCCGCTGAAAAGTGTAAGAGTCGTTGTCTAATCAATATCGGCGCTTTGACAAAAGGGTAATGTGTTACAGCCTTTTGGAAGTTTTCATTTGGCTTCCTGCTTTTATAATTGGGGATGCTTTTTGTTTCTGTTTTTATGATGTCAAGGAAAGGCCTTGGGATACAGCCCTAGGCCAGCCTTGAACTTGATCTCACTGTCTAGCCCTACACTGTACAGTCTGGACCGTCCTCCACCTTACAGCCCTCTTCCCCCCACCAAGGCCAGCCTCCAAGGGCTGGGATTCAAAGCATGCATTGGCACTGGTCGGTGCTGTGCATGTCTTTAATCCCAGCACTCAGGAGATAGAAGTGTATGAATCTCTACACTCAAGGCCAGCCTGGTCTACAGACTGAGTTCCAGGAAACCCAGGCAGGGCTACACCGAGAAACCCTCTCTTGGAAAAAGAAGGAGGAAGAAGAAAAGGAGGAGGAGGAGGAAGAGGAAAGGGAGGGTGAGGAGAGCAGGGGCATTGGCATGCTTGGTTTAAGAGATAGTAAGTCATCGTTGAAGAGCATCCTTCTTCCCATACAACAGTGTTCTACTCAGCCCCCAAGGCCTCCTATCTCCTTCACACACACACACACACACACACACACAAACACACACACACACACACACACCAGCCTACCACCATAGTGCTAGGCCTTGGCCAGTGCCTTTGTTGAAAGCACTGAGTCGGAGGAAAGAGCCTCGGTAGAACTTGGGAGACGGCTCTGCAGTAATGCCCCTGTCTCATGGTACTGGAGTGTGGGTTCAAGGGAAGAAGAGGGTCAAGTCTGACTCCTGAGTTTCCTAATCTCACCCTAGAAATCCCAAGGGCGAGGTGTGATGGTTTAAGGCTTTCAAGAGCTGTTTCCACTGAGCAGGCCTGGCTGTAGCCAGAATTGAAAATCAATCAAATAAAGGACCTCAGATAACACATCTATTTATTGTCTATGTGACCACCAGGGTTTCTTCAGTACTTGGTAATTTGCATTTCTAAGGAGAGCCATTTATTTTTAATTATTTTATCAGGCACACAGTCCTCTCCAAAGATAATTAGTTCCTTTGCTCCTTTGCAAGCAGATTATCCGTGGCTGTGAGAACTGCCACCACAGACCTGCTGCTTCCTTAATCCAACTCCCTCTAAAGCCTCGTTTGAAACATTCCAAATGTTTTCTCAAACAACCAACACATTAACTTCTTCTCTCCCAGGTAATGATGAGAAGAAGAACGAAATTAGATAGTCCTTCAGACATAAATATGATGCCCCTACCCCACATTTTTAGAGGCCTTTCTATTTTTAAAAAATTTTTATTTTGTGTATTGATAATTTGTCTGCATGTATGCCTGTGTACCACATGCATGCAGAGTCCACTAAGGTCAGACAATGGCATGATATCTTGGAACTGAAGTTATAGATGGTTGTGAGCTGCCTGCCGTGTGGTTGCTGGGGAAGGAACCTGCGTCCTCTGGAAGAGCAGCCAATGCTTTTAACTGATGAGCCATCTCTCCAGCATTCATCCCCGACCTTCTAATTTTATTCTGTAGCCATGACTGGCCTGGAATTCACACGGTAAACCAGGGCTAACCTAGTACTCATAGAGATCTGCCTGCCTCTGTAGTGGTATGCCTAGAAGAAACTTGTATTTCAATGGACACCTGGCTGGAGAATCATGAACATCACACTGTGGTACTTCCCATCTTGTTCTTGAAGTACTCTCCCAACCTTCCCCTTCTCTTCTTTACCTCAACTGTTATTTCTTTTCCATCAAACCCAGGACAGACCTTCTTCAAGGAGACAGGGTTTGGGAAAGTATGTCTCTGAAACATTCTTTGTTTGTCAGGCATTGTAGTAGACAAAAGGGTGGTGACTCAATATGTCTACCCCCACAGCAGTATTGCCTGGCCCATTCTGGATGCTCTCTTGCATAAATGGCATGAGCAGCAAGCACATCTGATTGCCTTTGCAGCTATATCTCACTACTGGTCCAACAATCAGTTTGTAGGCAACTGACCCCCCCCCCCAAACTCTGTAACTTTTGGCTTCCGTGTGTGTGTGTGTGTGTGTGTGTGTGTGTGTGTGTGTGTGTGTGTGTACTGACCTGAGTGTGCAGATATATGCACCTGTGTGGTATGTGTAGAGGCCAGAAGTAGACACTGGGATACTGGGATGTCTTTCTCAATCACTACCCTGCCTTTTTCTGAGGAAGGATCTCTTACAGAACCCAGAGCTCACCTGTTTTGGGCTAGACAGACCGGCCAGTGCATCACCAGGATGTCTTGTGTTCCCCACCCTCCCAGCACTCATGCTAACCCAGAGCTGGGGTACAGACATGTACAACCATACACTGCTCTTATGTGAATAGTGGGGATTTGAACTCAGGACCTCAAACCTATCCAGCCCACACTTTACCTATTAACCTTGACCTACCATAAAATATATTTTCCAGGAGACTTCTCTCCGGTTGTACCCTTGTTTGTTTTGGTGTTTGCATCCTGTGGAGGGATTCTCTTGGGCTCAGTGGTTGCAACTTTCCTATTCTGTGCCCCCACCTGGCTTCATTTGCAGCTTTGTAATAAGTCCTCCTTGGCAATGAGACAAACCTTTATCTCAGGAATTGGCTAACCACATCCCAAGGGTCTGGAACAGCCTTACACCAGTGTTTTAAATACAATTTACTGGAATACAGTCATTCTCATTCTCTTACATTGTATGCATGGCTGCCTTTGTGAGGAAATGACCACAAAGGGGTTGCTAAGGAGACTGTGTGTGTGCTGGCTCGTTCTTATTGTCAACTTTACATAACTTAGAGTCACCTGGGAAGAGTCAACCTCAATCAAGGAGTTGCCTAGGTCAGACTGAGCTAGAGGCATGTCTAAGAGAGATTTTATTGATTGCTAGTTGATATAGGCCAACCTAGTCCAGTGTGGACAGTACCACTCATCCCTAGGCAGGCGGGCCTGGGCTGGGTAAGGAAGTGAGCCAGAGACCGAACTAGTAAGTGCTGTTCCTCCATGGTTTCTGCTTCAAGCCTCTCCCTGGCTTTCCTCAGTAATGGATCATGACCTGGATGTATCAGGCAGACAAACCCTTTCTCCCCAGGTTGCTTTTGGTCAGAATGTTTTTTGTTTTGTTTTGTTTTGGTTTGTTTGTTTTTTATCACAGCAACATAAAGAAAGCTGGAACACCACGTGACCTACAAAGTCTAAAATGATTTCTTTCTAACCCTGTACTCAGACCATTTTTCTAGCTTCTGTCTCTTCTGGTTAACATTTTGCCCATTGTAGCCACGTATGATGTTCCTGAAACACTTGATTTGACCTATTTTGTCTCCCGTTGTTGTGTATTTGGCTGACTTAATAGACAGTCTTAGGCTCTCTGGACTGGTGTGTGGTCCAAGCCGATTCTGCACTTCGGATGTTCCTTAGCAGGCTGGCCGTTAAGGGTGGGAAGCTCGCCGCCCCTAGGAACTCCACGGCACTGTTCTGAGAACCCTGTCTAAATGAGGCAGGCTGACACAGAGATGAATAAGGCAGGGCCGCTCCTCTCATTGTTTTTAGTCTTCTGAGACGTGTGTAACCCTGACTGATTTATGGCTGAGGATCAATGCAGTGTTGAAAAGATGCAAGCCACGCTGATTCCTCACAACTGCTCAGAATGTATTCACCATCGTAGAGTTTCCTGGCGTCCTACACAGAAGGGATTGTTTCTGTCCTACAAATGAGGAGCTGGTGCTCAGAGAGGTTAGGATTTATCCAGGATCAGCTAGCGCTGTGCAGAACTGAAAGAACCAAAATTTAGGTTTATTTACCAAGCAATCCTAAACCTTCCTAATGCTCTGGCCCTTTAATACAGTCCCCTCCCCACCTTTTGTCACTACTTCATAACTGGAATTGTGTTGCTGTTATGCATCATAATATAAATATCTGATATGCTACTTCTGTGAAAGGGTCATTTGATCCCGAAGGGGTCGAGACTCACAGGTTGAGAGCTTCTGTCCTCGACTCTCTTACCACAAACACTGTGCTTAAATTTATTGCTATGGGGGGAAGTTGTGAATACTCACATCACATGATTCAACTCAGGGGCTTATGTAGACATAAGAGCTTGTTTATTTCATTTTCCATGGCGGGGTTCTCCGTGGTAGCCGCAGCTCCCATTTACAATAGTTGAGCCACAGAAAGCAGCTTGCTCGCATCTCAGCAGCCAACTTATAAATAGGTTTCAAACCACTTCAAATCAGAAGTGAATGTCACTGTATCTCCATTTTTTTCTGGCCCTACCTGTGCTCATATGAAATGAAATCAATAGTAGTAATTCAGATTTTATAGGCTTTTGTCATGGCTTGCTTACAACAGGGTTTTCAACATCAATAATGTCCTTCAAATATACCTAAGGATTCTGCAGGATTGTGAGGATTCACATGCTAGTGAAGTCTCTCCCGTAACACCCTGTGATTTTGTTGGGTACCAGGGACTCCATGGAGCATAGGATGCTGGGGCATGAGCGATGAGCAGGCAGCACTGCCCTCCATGGTGACTCTCTGTCTGTCTGCATCATACTCAGCCCTAAGGGGACAGATCTAAGGTCTCTATGACTTTCTGATGTCTAGTTACTCTTTTGTGAAAATAGCTCTATGGTCTTTTGCCCAAAATCTCCCTTGTAACATCTAAACCCTGGCCAGTCTGGGATCATTGTGTTCTTCCTTCTGCCTTCTGTCCTATGGCCTCAAATGCTGTGTATTTCATCTCCTCTCTGCCTTTGCTTCCTGCAGGGAGGTCATACAAACCTGCTTGAGGGGGACACCAGACCAGACAGGCTCCAAGGTATCTGTATTCCCTCAAATGGCACTTCTGTCACACTGGCTATTCATTTTACCCCAAGTGAACTAAGCACTAAAACCACTGAAAAATGAGAGAAATACCATAAAGGCAATGCTGTTGGACTGAGGATTAAAAGTAATGGCGTATCTTTAAAAGAAAACTTGAGTTGAGGTAAACAGTCTAGGCAGAGGAGACTCTCAAGAAAAATGCCACGCATAGAGTAGCTCCAAGTTGGTTTAAGTGTCATGTCCCCAGAGAGGGCTGAGCAAAGGGATCTGGAATATGCATAGAGACTTGGGTTTTATGGTCACCATTGGTTAGCCAAGAAACGTTGCTTTCCAGGAAAGGAGAGCTTGAGTGTTCAGGCAATGAAAATGACCAGTGAAGAGTTTGGCTGAAATTGGGTTGAGGAGGCAGTGGTACCAAGGTGAAGCAGGGCAGCTGGCTGCAAAACAATCATTTTCCTAATGTGAAGAATGCAGATGACATTGGTTTTGTGAATGCCTTGAGTGTAGAACAAAATTACCAGAAAATTCAAGTTTTAGGCAAACCTGGGCCACATAGCAAGACTCTTACTCAGATATGAAAACGAGAAAGGGGGGAGGGAGGGAGGGAGGGAGGGAGGGAGGGAGGGAGGAAGGAAGGAAGGAAGGAAGGAAGGAAGGAAGGAAGGAAGGTAGAAAAATAGATATTTGGTCACAAAGTACTAATATTTATTTGGTAAATACAGTGACACATCAGGACATCAGGATATGTATAGAAATAGCAGGCAGTTACATTTGCTATCTCAATTGTTTTTTCTTTTGGCTTTTATGAGATAGGATCTTGCCATGTAGGCCAGGCTAGCCCAGAACTGTAATCCTCTTGTCTTGGGCTCCTGAATACTGGCATTATAGGTGTGTACCATCATGCCGGTCTCCATCTATCTTCTTTTACTCATGTCTACATTTAATGTGATTGTTAGAAACTGGAAGCGTTTACCACATCACCTCTTCTGGACCAACTACCAACTAGAAATGTATTGTTGAAACCATTTGCTGAGACAAAAGACCACATTAGGTAAGGACAGTGATTCCTAAGTGTCCCAGCCATCAGCACCTGTGTATGAAAGTGCAAAGTTATTCTTTCTGTGAGGCAGAAGGTGCCTACTTTGAGCGGTGCATCCAATAATAGGATCCTTGAGAACACATCTCTCCTGATCCCTTTTTGGTACCCAGTGTTCCAGTTATAACCAATGACTCGATGAGACAACAAATGACTTGTCAAGTCCCAACTGTATTTCTTGTTGTGTGTCTTTTACTGTGGAAACCTTTTTTTTTCCTGCCTGTGATCTTGATTAATCCCTTGAGTTGACCTCAATATTTCTGAGGCCTACACAAAGTCTTAGGAGAGAGCTGTACTGCTGATTCTTTTGTTTGCATGTTCTAGACTGGATGAAATTCAGATAGAGCTGTGATACAACAGGATCTCAGCGCACTCCCTACGCCCCTCCCCCAAGACTCTTTGGTAACTGAGATCATGAGTGCCCCTGCTCTTCTCCTGGGTCATCTCCTTACATGCTGCCAGGAAGCACTTCTATACAGTTTGATGTCACACTCAGCACTGCATGGAGAGACTCGATAATATGGAACCTGCCCCTTGTCACTGGTGCACGTGTGCAGCTGACCATGGTGCACAAGCCATTCTTCAACATGAGGGATTTTCAACATTGTAGTTATTAGTTACAACACTAATCAGTGAGAGCACCGAGCATTGGGGCTCACACTGTAGGACCAGCACATGGGAGGAGGAGGCAGGAGGACCAGGAATTCCTCAGCTGCAAGATGAAGCCAAGGTCACTTCGTACTTCATGAAATTCTACAAACAAACAAGCGAACAAACAACTACAAAACATAAAATAATCACTGAGAGTTTGGGGCACACAGAATAGATATATACTATGGCGATAGCAGTGGGTGTCCTTTGGGGGTGTGCGTGTGTGTGCGCGCACACACACACACACACACACACACACACACACGCACATTGAGTCCCTAATTGAAATATATACCATTAATAGCTCTTGGTACGATTACTCTATAGAGCAAGGATCACCAGCTTAGACTTAAGCAGGTAAATTAAAAGGAAAACAATTTGTCTGAGGAGAGTCCTTAGGGAGTGATGCAGACAGAGGTATTTGGAGCATGCATTTCTATTTAAAGGCACTTAGATCCAAGGTAATATATGAGATAATTGTGCAAGGAATTAGAAGGTTTCGAGGAAGGGTTCAATCCTTTGAATCCCGCCTCACTTCCTGAAGCCATCAGATACCAAAAACTCCACCATTCAAACAGCATCTCAAGGTTCTAAGTAGAGCCACAGATCACAAGGCTATGTAATGCAGCTAGTTTGCTATTTTACCTTTCAAAGGTAAGCCTATCACACACTGAAAATGAATTCTGTGTCTCACACTCGCTAGAGTGTCATCGTTGGGAATGTAAAACCGCCTAGCTGTCGCGAGCAAGCAATAGGTCAATTCCTTTCATTCCTTTTCCTTATCTGATTTGCATTATCTTACTGTAAAACATGGAAATGGAATTACCATATAATCCATATAACTTTGCTTCTGAGTTTATAGACAAACTAGTGAAAGCAAGGCCACAAAGAGATTTTGTACACCCATGTTCATAACAACAGCATGCACAATAGCCAAATCTCTAAAGGCAACCCAAGGTCCATGGAGCCATGGATAAATTAACAGAATACGATACTACACATAATAGAGTGTGAGTCATCCTTTTAAAGGGGCAGAACATTATGAAATGCATAACAACATGGATGATCCTGGGAGACACTGTAAGAAAACCATATCAATCACAAATGGGTAAGTGGTGTAAGAGTCTCTCATAAGAAGCCTGGAGTAATCGGATTTATAGACACATAAAGCAGAATAGAGTTTTCCGGGGCTAAGTGCAAAATCATTTTGTTAACAGAATGGAGAGAAAATTCTTCATCAGCTCTATAGATGCAGGGAAAGAATTTAATAGTTTTTAGAGTTCGTATTCAATACATTTCTCAGCAAACAGACAATAGAGAGGAACTTCTGCAAGTTGACAAAGGCTGTCAAATCCAGCTGTACAACACCGAGCACTTCTTGCCTTTTATTAGGAGTTTGATGGGATGCCAACTAGCAAGCACTCTATCTCTTGAACACTTGACTGAAAGTTCTTGTAATGTAATACGTAACAGACCCTAGCACTACTGATGCCATGTGGGAGGCGCCTTGCTGACCTCCAAACTCTTCACAGGTCCCAAAGCCTGGGAAAACAGAAACAAAGACTTAGCCCATAGCCCCAAGAAAGCCCTGAGGAAAATGTTCCTTAATGCACTAGCCTTGCTTTTTGGCTTCTGTAGTTCCACTTTGTGCTAACTGAAGTGTGCTGACCAGGATAGAGTCTTTGTGTGTAAAAGATAAAGCGCTGAAAGGCCTGGGCTTGGGGCTGCAGGGTTTGGTCAAGTACCCTGTGCAGCCAGCAGCTGGCTGGCAATAAAGACTTTCCTTTTGTCTTTAAGAGTATGGTGGTCTCTGGTGGACTTATCGTACAGTGATTCAATAGGACAAAGAAGTTAAAGGCAGAAAACGTTGAAACAGAAGTTAGACTGTCTTTATTTTCGGGTGACTTGATTACATTTTTTGGGAATCCCAAATCAGATACTAGATCAGTACAGAAAATAAACTGTAGCCTAATATCAAATGACTTGGAAATCATACCTGTAATAGAATAAAACATCAAATGCCTTGAAATAAATTTTTAAGAATCCTATATTTAACACTATAAGTAAGATATTGCTGGGCTGAAAAAGACCTATTAGTGAGTCTATTTTCATAGTTAAAAGACTCAGCATCATTAACACGTCAATTATCTTTGAGTCGACCTACTGATGTGAAGCAGCTGTTAACAGTGCAGGGAGACATTTTTGGTGTCGCATCTCAGGGAAATGCTAGTGAACGAGAGACCAGTATTCTCTGAACACTCTGAAATGCGTAAAACGGCACCCCCAAAAGGATATACTTTTCAAGCCCCAAACTTCATTAGTGGCACACTTAACGGAATCCTGACTCAAATCCCAGATACTTTTAGGCATCAATATGCTCATCCTAATGCTAAAATATGTATAATGTATATGTAAAATACATATAAAAATACATAGTATTTGGGACCAAGAAGACCATGTGTAAAAATAAAAGGTTGAAGGAATTACATGATCAGGTTACAGGAAATCCTGTAAAATACAATAATTAAGACCTGAAATGTGTCTACATATAAATAAAGAACCAATAGAGAAGAATTGGAGACCTGAAGTAAATCTACACAAATGTATTTACCCGATTTCTACTCTCGCTGCGACTTTACTGAGGAGAGAATACTTCTTTCAGTGAATTATGCTTGAGTAATTAAAAATAATACGTAAACACTACCTCACACTGTACATGATAAAATGATAAAGATCATTAAAATTAAAAATTGAGGATCAAATAGGTGACTGACATTGCATAATTTTAGTATTAAAGAGGAATGGTGAGGTACATATTTTTAATGAGCGTCCCATGGTTCTGATTGTGTGATGAGGTTTATACTAAGAGCCAAGTGCGCGGAAGTTGCTGACAAAGTCCCTTCTCTCAGCAAAGAGGGAAGCGAAGTGTACACTTATCTCGTTGAGCAGATACCATGGGTTTAGAAGGATTGAATCTCTGTGACAACATGGTGGAGAAAATGGCATCAGTCAGAGTTCTCCAGAGAAACAGAAGTGACGGGATCTGAACCGAGATGTCAGAGGAATTTTGTTTTGGAAATTGTTTCACACAGTTTTGGAAGCGGTGAGATCTCTAGAACAATGTTGGTGGACCAGAGACCCTGGAAGCAAATGGTGTGATTTAATCAGCACCCAGGGGCCTGAGAAACTAGGGGAGCCAGTGAGGTGGTTCCTGCACTGGGGTGTAAGGCCTGAGAACTGAAGGGCAAAGGCACGAAGGCCTTGCAGCCTCAGGCATCAAAAGTCTGGTATTCAAGGGCAGAAGATGGACATCACCTCAAGAAGAGAGGATTTGCCTTTTCTCAGGCTTTTGTCTATTTGTGCTGGTAACACAACCTGTAACTACCAACCTGGAGACTGATCTTTTTATTTAATTGGTTTTTTTTTTTAGATTATTTTATT
This sequence comes from Mus musculus, assembly GCF_000001635.26. Classification (NCBI taxonomy): domain Eukaryota; kingdom Metazoa; phylum Chordata; class Mammalia; order Rodentia; family Muridae; genus Mus; species Mus musculus. The sequence continues at coordinate 829,239 of NT_187022.1, read as the reverse complement.
TCATGTGTATTGAATGTTTTCCCCGCATGTATTTATGTGTACCTCAGGTGTGCATGGAGATCCAAAAAGGGTGTCAGAACACCTGGAACTGGAATTATAGATGTTTGTGAGCCACCTCGGGAGTACTGGGAATTGAACCTGGGTCCTTTGCAAGAGCAATGGGTGCTCTAACCACTGAGCAAACTCTCTAGCTCACAGGGCTGATAATCTTTATGTGGCTTGCTTGCTCATTTTCTCCCTGCAGCATCCTTCCAGACATAGCCAGGAACAGTATTTTATTAGTTATCTTGGGCATTCTTTAGCCCAATCAAGTTGCTGCATAGAATTATCCATCACAACTGTAAAACAGGGAGACAGTTCTGTCTTATGATCACTGAGGATCATGACACCCAAAGCAGTGCTCCCTCTTCTGCAGTGTGCAGAGACTCTGCCCTCTCATGAACAGAAACACATCAGTAACACAAGTGTAACAGGAGCCCCACTGGGGCAACAGCAGTGATAGGACCTAACTGAGAGGTCTCGCTCTTAAGAGAGAGGTGACATTGGCTCAGGGAAGCTGGGGAGCCCTTTGCACTCAGCACTAACTTCCACAGAGTCTCTTTCAGCCCAACACTTGTCGAGAGTGTGGTCACTCAGTGTGACCTTATGAGGGAGTTTATACAGACACAGGAAGATGTATTTTGTGATGGTCTCCTGTCACTGAAGGCAGACGCTACAAATTCTCAAATCTGTCTTTAGGGAGTCTTTGCATTGTCTTTAGGGAGCCTTTGCATTGTTTCCTGGCCTGTCTGGCAGCAACTATTTGTACCACCCTGCTGGTCACGAATAATGGAAGGTTCTCTAGTGGCCATTGCTCAAGATACGACCTGCTCAATAAAAGGCTGCTCATAGCAGAATGACCTGCGTTTCCTTAAGCATTGTTCAGATGCCCGCCAAGCCCTACAGCCGACAAATAGCAGTTCTGTGCCTGGCGAACAGGTCGACTGAGGGAACAGCTTGAGAGGAGCTGCAGCATCTGAAGGGAAGCAGTGGGGCTCAGCTTCCAATGTGAGGAAGGGCTGTCCACTCTGCCCAGCGTCAGCTCCTAGCACGCAGGCGCGTCTAAGTGTACCCGTGGTGCTTGAGTGAGGAAAGGCATTCACAAGGCATGAAATAAGGAAGCACCAGTCACTATCCTGCTCCCATGTAGTCACCTGCCCTGTTCAGCAGTTTGTCCCTCCCCTCCAAAGGCATAGTAAACACAGAAGCCCTCACCAAGGAGCTCATTTCAATAAGACAGAGTGAAGCTACTAAGTACTTCTACTCACCAACCACTTTGACTTTTTGCCCTTTTTAGATCCACAAAATATAGGTAATGTCTCTGACCTGACAGGGCTCAGGTGAGGCTTCAATGAGAAAGACGTGAGGGAGTTAGCGTTCCTTCCTTTAGGGAGTAGTCGTCCCCACCAGCTCCTTGTGTGACGCTTTCTGCACCTGGAAGGGAAACACCAGCTACCTGTGTTCTAACTCCTAACATATCCTGGAGAGCAAGGCGTGGGATCTGAACACAAGCCCAGATGCAGTCACAAAATAGGAGTGCTGCCCTGTTCTCAGCTGTGGAGGGCTACCAGGGCAAGGGGAATAAAGGAACTTTTGGATAATGTGGTCTGGGCACTTTTCAGTTAAATGAGAAGCCAGTGTGGTTTAGTCCAGGGGTTCAAAGCAAAGATATATAAATATGTGGAGAATAATGAGGAATGGAGTCACTGGAGAGTTCTATACTTGTATTAATTAGCTAATTCAATTTATATGTAGATTTTAGTGCAAATGGCACATTCAGAAAACATTGTATGTGGAAACATATGCTGTGGTAGTTGGTAAACAATTAGCTTGGGAATTTGTGTTGGTATGCTCTGGCCGAGGGTAAAACACCAGAGGCGGGTGATGGACATCACAGAAATTTATTTTCTCACAGTTCTCAAGGCTGAATCCCGGATCAAAGTGCTGATCCGTTGTCAGCTGAGGGTGCTTCCTGGCCTATGAATAAGACATCTTCCTCCTCAGTGTGCTTTCTGACAGGGAGAGCGATCCTTTCTGCTCATGTTCTCTTTGTCTCTGTCTGACTGTCTCCTTGTCTCTGTGTCTGTCTGTCTGTGTCTGTCTGTCTGTCGTCTGTCTCTCTCTGTCTGTCTCTCTCTGTCTGTCTCTCTCTCTCCCTCTCTCTCTCTCTCTCTCTCTCTCTCTCTCTCTCTCTCTCTCTCTCTCTCGTAGGCATTTGCATGTCGAGGCACACTTGTAGACTTCTGAGAACAGCCTTGGACTTTGGACTCTGCCTCCCATCATGTTGAATACAAGGTGTCTTGTGTGCAGCTGCACAAGCCAGAGGAGCTGGTCCCCAAGCTTCCAGGGACTCTCCAACCCCAGTTTCCTATCTCACAGTAGGAGTATTAGTATTACAGATGTGTGCTACTGCATCTGGCATTTACTTAGGTTCTGGGGATTCAAACTCAGGTCTTCACACTTGCGTGGTAAAAGCTTTACCCACTGAGCCATCTCCCCTATTGTGTCTTCTGGTAAGGACATTAATAATCATCTCAAGAGCATTAATAATTGTCACCTTCAGAACCTCATCTAAATCTAATTACCCCCTAAAGCGCCATCCTAAATATTAATGTTTTGGCACCAGTGCATGAACTGTGGGGAACATAATGCCATAGCAGAATTCTTGAGATAATCAACGAACGTTTTTCCCGTATTTACCATACATGAATGTTCTTCAAGACTCAGAACATTTTTCAATGAAGAAAAGTTATTTAAGTGCTATAGGCCTGGTATGTTTTATTGTATAAGCACACACGCGCACAACACACACACACACACACACACTGTGTAATCTTAAAGCAGCATCAGTTGAATGAAGTGAGCTCAATTTCTCCACCTGTCACTTAGCCCTGCTCCAGCTCTTCCATGAGAAACAAGCAATGCCTGAAGTGGCAGGCATAGTGTCATCATGAAAAAGTTTAAGAATGCAGAGGCATTGCTTAAGGATGCGTGCAGAGCTCTGGGTAGGGACAGAGAGCCAGGCTGTGACCCCGCCCACCACCACCTCCCAGGCATCCAGGGACGCTGCTTTCATCTGCCCTGCTCTGAAGAAGTGTCCTGAGTGAGGGGCGGGGAGTGAACAAGCAGGAGTCAAAGAGGAATGGAAGAGAAGACACAGGGGTAGTGAGCTCATAGGGTGAGAAAGGAGGAATAACAGGAGACAGCCCACAGAGGGGCCACACACACACACACTTACACACACACACACATACATACATACATATACACAGACACACTACACACACACATACACACACACACACACACACACACACACACACACACACACACCTGCCCCCGGCTCTCTGATTCCCACTAGCATGGGTAGCTCTGGATGGGCCCAGGGGTAAGAAGACAGCAAGCTTTTAGGAAGAAGACCTTTAGATATCCTGAACTGTAGAGGCAGCAAGTGTCACAGAGCTTAGTGGCCTGACTGCCTCCCGGGCACAGTAGACAGGGTCTGCTGTGCATGGAAGCACAACTGTTAGGCTTCCAGTTATAATGAGGTGTAAGGTCAGCCCAGGAAACAGGGTGAGGAAGTATTAAAGAGGAAGCGACGAGAGGCGGGCTGGACCGAGTGGTTCAGGCGGGCTCCTGCACTGAGGTTCGTAAGGAGGTGGCCTCAGATCTCATCAAAATATCGAGCTCTTCTCACTGAGTGCATGCAGCAAATCCCTTACTTAGAATCTTCCCACCCCACATCCAAACGCATACAAACCTCAGAGAATACCAAAAAGGGCCCGGAGGGGGAGGCAGACAGAGCCAGGAGCAGGAGGGATAGACGTTGTGACCAAATTGATGAGACAGGAGGTGATGTGGTTGAATGAACCACCAGCCCTAGTATATGGCAAGAGCTTTGTCCTGAAGAGCCATTTTCCTCTGTGGCTGTTTCCGGAGCCAGTCACCAAGAAAAAGCCAAGACAGACTAGCCTCATTTCTTTGACTGTAAGGTTTTGAATGCTGATCAACAAAGGGACAGCAGCCATGAATGACAGCACTAGATTCAACACTGTGACTCCATTCTTGACTGAATGACTGTGGCATCATGTTTACCTGGAGGAGTGCTCTGCCTGGCTCAGCAGTTTTGTAGGCAGCACCCCCGAAGGGATGGAGGGTAGGCTTGTCAAGTGTTCAATGGGGAGACAGTACTAATAAGGCAGCCCTGAGAAATAAGATTCAAAGAGATCTGGACCGGCTATAAGTAGACGGATCAAACAAACAAGATGAAATTCGGAATCCATGGTTAAGTTCAAGCAAATTACATGCACTGGGTTGGTTTTTTTTTTTTTTTTTTGAGTCCATGTGTGAAAAATGAAAGCTGTGGTGTTGGTTGATTGCATACTCGATAAAAATTACTAGCATGACATATTTGCTATAAAGAGAGAGAGGAGAAGGAGGAGTCACATAATAAGCTGGTCAGAACCAAAAGAAAAAGGAGCTAACGATCCCACTGTGCTCTCATTGAAGATGCCTGGGATGAAGCAAATCTCCCTTGAAAACCATCACTAAGGGGACCACGGGGGAGAGAATCGCAGCAGCTGGGACAGCTTCTCTGGAGGAAAGGACACGCGTGCAATATTCGAAGAGGATGGACTGGCTTATTAGAAATTTTAAAGTGATGCTAGAAAAGACTTGCTGTGCCCTGGGTAGCCTCACATGACAAGAAGGCGGTCACTGCCGACAGCACGGTTTCTCCTCAGCAGGCAGGAGAATTCACTGATATGTGATAATAATAAAGAACCGGTGGTGACCAGGTCTCTTTGTGCCATATCCATTAGGGATGCTGTGGAAGGGGCTGGCAGGCAAGATAAGTGATGCTAAGGTTCTTCCACTCTCGTTTTATCCACCCATGCGGCAGGTATATATTGAGTTTTCACACCCTGTGCTTAGCACGAGTGCTGAGCACAAGTCTCTGATCTTGGCACTTACGCATAGTCAGTCCATGGAAGAGACAGAGGATGATCAGACACACAAAGGACTTCGTGCTCAGTGCTGGGTGGGAAAGGAATGGGACTCTCCCTGAAAGAACAGCAAGGAAGGTGCTCTGTGGCGATGCACAGTGTGGCTGACGTATGCTTGGGCTGAGGCCTCAGGGGTGAGAGGCTGGACCCTTTTGAAGAATTGGGAGAAGCAGTGGGGATGGATGGTAAAGAGTGACCAGAGCCTTAGGGTGAAGGAAGGCTTGGCATTTGGAGAGTTGAGGGCGGATGGGGTAGACACGTGGAACGCAAGAGACAGGAGGGTAGCAGGGAGGAAGGAGAACTGGACTGCGCCAGATCCTATGGACCCAGGGGGGTTTATATCTGTCTTCAATTACTAGAGAGCCACCGGGGAGTTTTGCTTGGGGAAACAAGAGTCAATCATGCTTTTGATGGTTGGTATTTCTTGAATATCTCTTTTGTTTTTGAAATACTGTTTATTCTTTGAAGATTTTATACACTTATATAATGTATATTGACCATATCCATCCACTACCACCTCCCTCCAACTCCTCCTACCCCCACCTCACCTCCCTCCCAACTTCACATTGTGGTTTTGTTTTTTTAATTATCAATATTTAGGAGGCCAACTTGCACTGCCTATATGCATATGGGCATGGGACTAGCCCCTGGAGTATGAGGGGACAGTGACTTCCCTCTACAGTAGCTATCAACTGTCAATAGCCTCTCTGATGAGAGCAGGTCCTCAGCTTCCTAGTCCCAAGCTATGTTAGACCTTTGACTGTCTCAGTCAGGTAAAGGTCCTGCATAGGTAATCAGCTGCTATGAATTAATACATATAACAGCCATGACATGACCAACCTCAGCATCTCACAGATCTCCCGATTCATTGCCTCTTCCTTCAAGTTCCCTAGACCTGTGCACATACCCAAAGGACTTCTCTCCTACTCCAGAGATAACTACAGATTCGTGTTCCTTGAGGCTCAGGTCACCATAGCTGGGCGATTGAGTCACTCAAGACGCCTTTCATGACACATGGATAAGAAAAATGCATCACACACGCACGATGGAGTATTACTCAGTTGAAAAGAATGAAATCACTAAATTTACAGGTAAATCTATGGACCTGGAAAAGCTACAGTGAGTGAGGCTACCCAGGTCTAGAAAGACACGTTGCATGCTATCTCCCACGTGTGGATTCTGGGTGTTTAACGTGGAGTGCATGTGGAAGCCAGGACACTAGAAACGGGCCACTGAGGGGTAAGCGCCTTAAAGGAAGATGGATAGTGAAATACGGGTGAAATGAAGGCAGAGGAGGGGAAAGGTTCAGCATAGGGGAAGTGGGGGTGGGGACAGTGCATGCAAAGCTACTATGATCATCTAACCCAAGACAACCTTTCCATTGCTCCTGGTTGCTCATCATACCCATGTCTGTCCATATTGCTGAAGGTGATACTCACTTCAGAGGCAGGGCATAGAGAAATCAATCTCGGACTGACCAGGAAACGTTTTCCCTGATTGCTGAAGTACAACACAATCAGGCGGTACGTAGGCTGCTGCAGAAGAAAAGCACCAGTGGTGCTAACTAGCCCTAACCCCAGCCCCAGCCCCAGCCCCAGCCCCAGCCCCAGCCCCAGCCCCAGCCCCAGCCCCAGCCCCAGCCCCAGCCCCAGCCCCAGCCCCAGCCCCAGCCCCAGCCCCAGCCCCAGCCCCAGCCCTAGCCCTAGCCCCAGCCCTAGCCCTAGCCCTAACACCAGCACTGGTCCCAGCGGCTACAGTGCCAACCTGCCCGGAAAGATGTGCATACTGGGGAAAAGTGTGGCATGACCAACTGCTTTCTGATCAGATCTAAGGCCCGATTCACAGGGAAGAGTTCATGGCTGGTGTGGCAAACCTAGTCAAAAGCCATGGTGGGAGAATCATATACTCTAGAGGAGAACCCACTACTGTTGTTTTGCAGAATGGCCATCTTGCCGTACTGCACTGTAAACATTTCTGTTTATAGTCACAGACATGTGCTGCTCGCAGCTTTGGTCAGAGAGGCTTCTTTTGTGCAGTGGGTAATGGTTAACACAGACTCATAACTGGCCTAAGTGCTGAGTATAAACAATGGAGCGCTCAGCTATGGGTGAGCATTTGCTCTGAAATAAAATAGTGCAATGCAGACTGCTCTATTCCAGCTCCTAGGTGAAGCCAGGAAGGAGCTGTGGGGCGCTATCACCAGATCTGTGCAGGTTGTCTCAGCCACTAAGAACCCAGCATCTGGAGGGGCTCAGAGGTGGTGAATCTTCAGAACTTGGGGTAACACATTCCTTCTCAACAGGAGAACTTAGCCTGTGCCCAAGTGCCATGTGTTACCACCCAGAGAAAAGGCAACTTGGGGCAACTGTGTATCCAGCCACAGCAGCCTTCTCATCCTGGTGTGTGTGTATGTGTGTGTGTGTGTGTGTGTGTGTGTGTGTGTGTGTGTGTGTGATGATTATAGCCTTAGGGAAGCAGCGAGGAGTACTCCTGCATACTAAGAACATTAGAAATTAGGGTCAAGAATCAAGCTAGAATTAAGTAAAATACCTAATATGGAGAGAGCAAAAAGGAGAAAGGACTTAGCTTAAGTATGAAATTAGATAGAAAACAGAGGGTGGGAGGAAATAGAAAGATCCAAAGAAGAAAGGATTAATTACAGGACGGGGTTAAACAGCCAGGCTGAGAAGCACACACATATAGAAGATTATGAAAGAGACAGACATGTTATCCCAAGGCCACTCTATGGCAGTGTAATGAGATTACATGGGAATAAAAATGGGGGAGGGCACCCCAAGTCCTACCATTTCATATAAGCATAATCATTATGATTCTGGTGCACTCTCTTTGTCGCATCTCCCTGTGCACTTGCTTTTAATGGCATTTTTGGAGTTTTTAAATCATAAGAGCGATACATGCTAGTTGTACAGAGTAGAACAGCAGAGATCTGCCAGCCAGCCTTCCCAGAGGGATAGAAATAGAGCCGTGTAATACAGAGCTTTAAAAGTTTATGGTTTGATGTCTCAAAATATTGGCATGACTACAGTCGGAGTACACAAACAATATTGATGTGTTCCACTGTTCCATTCTAGTTTCTCTGATGTCCTTGGGGTGGACCACTGATACACTAGACAGTATGGCTGAATCTCAAAGGCATCACACAGGGATGCTCTAAAACAGAAGCAATAGACATGCTCTGTGACTCCATTTATAGATGCTCAGAAGGCAACGTTTTGAAGATGGAGATCATTAGGTTGATCTCATTTTCAGGACCATAAAAATGGTCTTAAACTGTGGGGAGGGGCTTGGAGAGGGCACAGCTAGTGAAATTCTTGTCACATAAGCACAAGGACCTGAGTTAGGATCCCCAGCGCCCGGAGAAACCAGGTGTGGCTGTGCATGCAGACACATGGATCCCTGGAGCTTGCTGGCCAGCCACTCTAACCAAGGGATAAGACTCAGGTTCACCAAGAGATCACGCCTCAAAAACCAAGATGGAGAACGACAGTGGATGATATCTTATGTCAAGCTCTGCTCTCCATATGCGCATGTGCACACACACAGGCACACAGATGTATGTGTGCACATACACATTATACCATATACAAAAAAAATGTTCTAAACCCAGTTGGCAATGCAACTCTACACGTTAAAAAAAATGCACGACGATGAATTATATACAAGTAGGAAAAACTGCTCTGAACAACTCTTGGCATCATATTTTAAGAACAGTGAAATTTGGAATCTAACACTGCAAGATTTTGGTACAACAAACTCATTTGTCAGACTGAATGACAGTTCAGCTATAAACAGATTTTTGCCCACAGTAACATCTTGATTGTTCCTTAATCAAAGGACAGGTTTAAAACTCTCATATATCTGGAAGGCACCAAACAAAATGAAATCGAGTGAGCAGTAAGGATTTGTTAGCAAAAGGAATGAAACAGAAGTGGGCAGGCCTTCTGCTTGGTTTTCATGTTAATAGGCTGCCACCTAGTGGTATCTTGTAAAATGGCTTTTACATTTGTTTTATTTAGTCTTATAATTTGTTAAGCATGCCACTGCAAACACCTAGATGTTTGATGAAATGCAAGTGAACTATCTGAGTCACTGAATATATTTTAAAATTTAAAAATTTTGCCTGGCAGTGGTGGCATATGGTTTCCATCCTAGCACTTAGGAGGCAGAAGCTGGTTGATCTGAGTTCAAGGACAGCCTGGTCTACAGGGTTAGTTCTAGGGCAATCAGGGCTACAAAATGAACCCCTGCCTCAAAAAAACCAAAATTAATAATTATAATTATAATAATTTTAGCACACTATTTTTTGAGACGATATCCTACACATCTAGCTGTGTAACTCAGGCTAGCTTGGTCTCTCTATGTAGTTTGCCTTTAACTCAAGGCAATCCTCCTTCATGCTGGGGTTACAGGTGTGAGCCACCAGACCTGACTATGTTAAATCTTTAAACCTAGGAATAAAGAACGCGTGTTGCTAGGGTAGTTGTGAGCACTAAATAACAGCCCTCATCTTACAACACACCTCAGAGAAAGCTGAGATTTGACAACTTCCCTTCTCAGAATGTGCTGCAGGGCAAAGATCTGTCACATGCCAGTTAGAATGAGGCTCTCCGTTTGCAACAATCAAAATGCCCAAGAGTTTCAGAAAATCCGGTGCTGGATGGGGTGGTACTCAGTGATTCAGTACTAACTTAGCATGCTCAAGGCATCCTGGCACTGTCTCCTCACCCCTACCCCACAGAATAGGATACTTAGAACTGACAGCTGGCTAGAAACCCTCATATACAATAAATGAGACTTGCAGAGCTACTAGAATCTGACAACTGGCTTGAATTTTAAATTGCTGGATACTTTTAAAAATGATGCTGACAGGGGTGTTAAGGGGTTAGTGTCGGAGTGCACCCTCTCACCTCTAAGGAGTGCCCAATGAGGCTGACGTGTGTCAGCCAGCATGGTGCTGAGTATACTTGCTTTCAATTCCTCAATAACTAACATGAGTGTATTGTCCTGGATTCACAGATTAGGAAACCCATCTGCTTCAGGGTCACCACCGATTGCGAGTAAAGTGTGTCTACTACCAAGTTCTTCAGCCACTAGGCTATTTACTCAGCATGTTGGCATGCCTACCATTTACTTTCCACACGGAAGCTTCCAGCACCACTTACAGAGATGGCTCAGCAGTTAAGAGCACTAAATGCTCTTCTAGAGGTCCTGAGTTCAAATCCCAGCAACCACATGGTGGCTCACAACCATCCGTAATGAGATCTGATGCCCTCTTCTGGGGTGTCTGAAGACAGCAACAGTGTACTCATATAAATACATCTTTGGGCCAGAGCCAGCCAGGCTGGAGTGAGAGAAGTGTCTGAAGACAGCTACAGTATACTTACATATAATAAATAAATAAATCTTAAAAGAAAACAAACAAACAAAAAACCCCAGCTCTCTTGAGGCCCAATTTAGTTCTCATAAAAGTCACCTATTCTAAATCAAGCATGGAGATGCATGCCTATAAACTCATCATATAGGAAGCTGAGGCAGGAGAATTGTGTTTTGAAAGTCAGCCTGGGAAACATACGCAGTTCAAGACCAGGTTGAGTTAATCCTAAGACTCTATCTCTAAACAAACAAACAAACAAACAAACATAGCTTTTTTTTTAGTTCAAGTGCAGTCACTGTCACAATACAGCTACAAATTCCAACATAAACTGTGTTTAGGCCAGCCCATAAGTCAATAATTTCTATTGTTAACTTGTACATTTAAAACATCTAGATTTAGGATTTACTCAAACATTTGTTCTGAGTATGACAAGGCTATTAAGAAACCCAAAAACTTACATCCTCTGCTTCATTCCAAATAGAAATTTATATACAGTTCATTCTCAGAGGTCTCTCCAGATGTTTTCAGGTTAAGAACATATATGAACTATATATGCACAAAACCTGTACTTGCTTGGCTGTCCCACTGGTCCAAAACCACCCCTGTTAATATGATCCGGGGTCTAAACATTTTTATTTAGCACATCCTAGATTTCTAGAAGGAACAGTTTTCCTTGCTGTATGTTATCTGTGTCCATTTTTACTTACTGGATGTGTGCAGGGCGGCTGAGCAGCTTCAGAGGAAACGGTGTCTGGAATGACGCATTTGAGACCTGGACTTTGTCTAGTCTCAAAGTCATCTTGTGCAGGAAAGAACCTGTAACCTGGGGCTGGAGAAATGCCTCCGAGATTAAGAGCTCTTGCTGTATGAGTTCAAATCCCAGCAACCACATGGTGGCTCATAACCACCTATAATGAGATCTGGTGCCCTCTTCTGGCCTGTAGGCATACATGGAAAAAAGGGAGATATCTATCTATCTATATCTGTATCTGTACCTGTACCTGTACCTGTACCTGTACCTGTACCTGTACCTGTACCTGTACCTGTACCTGTACCTGTACCTGTACCTGTACCTGTACCTGTATCTATATCTATATCTATATCTATATCTATATCTATATCTATATCTATATCTATATCTATATCTATATCTATATCTATAGAGAGATATCACCAGACTTTTGGGTACTTTGTGAATTCTTTTTAATTCCACTCTTTTCCACCCCTCTCCTTTCCACCCCCTAACACTAGGTAGAAAAGACAAAAGGGCAGAGGGGGAAAGGGGTGACATTATTGTTAGACAACTTCCTGCTGATTAGGGGCGTCGAGTTTCTTGGGGCAAGTTTGAGCTTCTTCACCATCATATCTAATTTCTTCCTTTCATCTCTTTGTACACAACTGCTTAACAAATCACAGTCAACAGCATCCAACTGCTGAGCAGCCAACCAGTTCCTAGTATCAGGCCCTAGTATTTATATACCCTCTGAAGAGTCCCCAGAATTCCACACACTCTCAGAAACCATCTGCAGCTGGCAAAACCACACCCCTGTTAGAGCATGAGGCAAATTACAGTCAGCTGCTGTGGACAATCTGAAGCAGCCCCACCTGGGGTTAAAACAAACAAACAAACAAACAAAACATTCTTTATAATTTCTGTGTTTTTTTAAAGAAACCAAAATTCTCACTACAAGAATCACCGTGGTCCTCTTTCCCTAAACCTTAGTGTTTGTGGTCTCCACCTCCTCAGATGGTATCCACTTCACATGCATATAATACAGATCTTGGAATTGCTATCTAGGAATAAAGAAAATAAAGAAAATCTGTTTGTATAAACTTTCACTGGAGAACTGGGGGGTGGGGGTGGGGGTGGGGGACACTGCGTGCACTTGGAAATTCATATCTCTCTCAAGCTCTCCAGGTTTGCTGCTGACTCCATTCATTTGACATTTATATACTATTGTATATTTATTTAAGCATTAGGTAGAGGCTAGTTCAGCTTCTTCCACTCAGTAAGCCCCTTGTGGTTAGAACAGTTGCTTTAAATGTATGCATTAAATGAACTTTATATTTCTCAAACACCTACTCCTCTTGGGACACCAAAAAAGCTATTTAGTAAGAACTGCTTAATTCATAAATGATACCTCGGGACTGTCTGGACTCTGAACTCCTAAAACATTTACAGTCTCCATATAGCCCAGACTTCTTAGACATTGCAGCTTTTCTGTCCTCATAGCAGTTGTGTGTGCCACTCCAAGACACATGATTGTCAGCTGCTGAAATATGAAGTCATGGCTATTGCAGCCAAGCTCCGATAGTCATTCCTCACCTTCTGCTCACTGAAAGAATCCATTACAAGTTCTTTCCTTTCCTTTCCTTTCCTTTCCTTTTCTTTCTTTCTTTCTTTCTTTTTTTTTTTTTTGGTTTTTCGAGACAGGGTTTCTCTGTGTAGCCCTGGCTGCTGTCCTGGAACTCACTTTGTAGACCAGACTGGCATTGAACTCAGAAATCTGCCTGCCTCTGCCTTCCAAGTGCTGGGATTAAAGGTGTGTGCCACCACGCCAGGCCTCCATTACAATTTCTAAAGACTCATTTTGTTTTTAATTCTGTGTATGTGTCTCTCTGTGTGCACAAGTTAATGTGAGAGTCCATGGAGGCCTGGAGCTGGATTACAAGTGGTTGTGAGAGGCCGAAAGTAGGTGCTAGGAACCAAACTCAGGTCTGCAAGAACAGCCAGCAAACTCTCTTAAATGCTGAGCCATATCTCTAGCCCCTTGGTTACAATCTCAAATGCAATATTCTTTCTTTCTTTTTTTTTTCGAGACAGGGTTTCTCTGTATAGCTCTGGCTGTCCTGGAACTCACTCTGTAGACCAGGCTGGCCTTGAACTCAGAAATCTGCCTGCCTCTGCCTCCCGAGTGCTGGGATTAAAGGCGTGCGCCACCATGCGTCACTCTCGGTTTTTTAAAAGTACAAATGCAAAATAAGTTCAAAAGGTTTGACAATGCAAAACGCACAATGTAAAATTAGTAAGCTCGCAAGGTCTTGTATTGCCCTCAGGTTCTTCTCTCAGACCCAGGGCGTCCACACCAGGCGGTCCTTAGAACCTCACCAGGGGAAGGCAGCCTCAAAGACTCAAAGAGCGCGGAACCTGGAACTGAGATCTGTGCAGATGTTCAATCTTTGGTGACCCCGTGGACGCCCTGCACTCATTTAAAGGTTGCCGGGGTCCTAAGGGAGTCTTTGTGCTTATTACAGACTATGCAGTAGATTCCCACAGTTTTAAGGGATGCTCCCGCCTTTTGGCCGCCTCAAGTTGAAGTGTTCCCGCCCACAGTGGCTGCTTCCCGAGCAGGCTAGCGGCTCTGGCTCCCTCTGGGTCTAGTGGTTCCTCAGGAGTCTCCCAAGCTCAGCCTCGTCCACTCCTCTCCAAGTCCTGCTTTCCCCAAGCCAGGGAGCATGCGGGCGTCCTCACTGGAGCTCAGCCACGCCTCCTCACTCCAAGTTTGATTTCAGAGCGCGCCAAGCCTGAGGGAGGCTGTAATTGGTTGAAAGTGAGAGACTCTCCCACTTGATTGGTGGAGTGTTGTGGTGGGCGGGACGGGGCGGAGTCAAAGACGGAAACCGGGCGGGCCAGGGCTTCCTGGCTGCGGTATGGACCTGGTTAAGTGTCCGGAGCACGGTAAGGCCTCAGTCTCGGGATTTCCCTCCCGGGGACTGTGGGACTGGCTTGGAGTGGCCGATGCTGACCTTCTTGTTTCCTCAGGGGACGCCTGCTTCTTAAAGACTGGCGTCCGCGATGGCCCGAATAAGGGAAAGAGCTTCTACGTGTGCCGGACGAACACATGCGGCTTCGTGCAGGCCACCGAGTGAGTCTCCAGCCCGGCCCGGTTACACGGAGTGACCCAGCCTGGTCACTTCAGCTGTCTTGGGACGCGGACTCACCCACACTCCGATCCTTCTAGAGTCTGCTTCAAGTTTCTAGGCACCTGTCTGGCCTTACTTAGCCACTCCCCTTTGCCCCGGCATCCTTTCTGCTCCCTCTAAAAAGTGTAAACAAACAGTGGACATGGGAATTAATTTGCTAGTCTTGTACCAATTTTAGGTCGCCATTTAAATTTTACGTTTAAGGTTAAAACATATTAATTAGACACAAGCTTTTCTCCTTCATCTAGTGGCATGACGTTAACAACCCAGAGAGAGCCAGAGTCTTTAGGGCAGTGTTTCTCAACCTGCGGGTCACGACCTTCAGGATCTAAGGACGCTTTCACAGGGGTTGCATTTCAGTTATCCTGCAAATCAGATATTTTTACATTGCGATTCAAAACGGCAAAAATTACAGTTATAAAGTAGCAATGGGAATGATTTTATGATTGGGGTCACCATAACTGTTGTAACGGGTATTAGGAAGGTTGAGAACCGCTGCTGTAGGGAGTTAGTGCTGAAAGAAACATCAGAGGTTGATGTGGATCGCAGGTTCTGCAGATGTGAAAGCTGAGACCTAGAAACCTCAAGCATCTTGTCTAAAGTGAGGAAAGTCAAGTGTGACAATCTTTTTTTTTTTTTTTTTTTCCCAGACAGGGTTTCTCTGTATAGCCCTGGCTGTCCTGGAACTCACTCTGTAGACCAGGCTGGCCTCGAACTCAGAAATCCGCCTGCCTCTGCCTCCCAAGTGCTGGGATTAAAGTCGTGCGCCACCACCGCCCGGCAAGTGTGACAATCTTAACATACCGGGTGTTGACATTCTCGAAGTGAAATTAAACTGTGGTGTCATTTAACATTTCTCCCTGCTCTCTATTCAGCTGGATTTTGTAGAGCATGGTTTTTTTTTTTTTTAGTATCATAGCTATACTAATATACTAATGAATATTAGTAATATACTAATGAATATTAGTACTGGAATAACTTGTGTGATTTGTGTCTCCACTTTGTACCAGAATTTACTATTTATTTCTAGAAATATTATATAGATAATGTTTCTAAATATACTGAGATTTGGTACCCTGCTCAAATGTTTTAAGACACATGTGGGCTCATGTTTATAGGAATTGTGCATCAATGTTGGTCTTAGGTTTGATTCAACATTAAAAGAAATGTTCTTGTGGACTGGAGAGATGGGCCAACCTTTAAGAGCACTGGCTGTTCTTCCAGAGGCCCTAGCTTCAATTTCCAGCACCCACTTAGGGGCTGTCAAATGTCTATAACTTCAGTTCCAGGGGATCGGGTGCCCACTTCTGGCCTCTGAAGGCCCAGCATGTACTTGGTGTATAGACACACATGCAGGCAAAATATCCCTAAACATAAAATAGAAATAAATCAATCTTGAAAAAGAGAGTGAAGATTCTTAAACAGTGTGTCACTTACATGGCTACACTGCAATACAGACTAGTACAGTACTTTCACTCGAGGCTTGCAGTGTGTCTGAGGAGCAGACTGCAGACAGTTTTACAAGTCACGGGAGAATGCTTTAGACCTTCACTCAAACCTGTTCACATATTTTTCTTCTATAAGTAATAAGGAGGGACATTTAAGATTTTATGCCAGGCAAGCAGCACATGAGTAAGTTATTGTAAGAGGGAGACACGTGAGTAACAGCACGTGGCACCTAATAGGGTATTAATGGATAAAGGGTAATGGGAGAACCTGAGGAGAAGTCACAGCAGGCCTGCCCTATAGCCTGCCTTAGACTATAAGCCATCCCTGGGAGGGTTGCAATGTGGGCATCATAGGACAGTCAGGAAGAAAAAAATACAGAGTGAGTTCCAGGACAGCCAGGGCTACACAGAGAAACCCTGTCTCAAACAACCAAAATAATAACAATAATAATAATTATGGCCATGCTTTGGTTTAGAAAGTGAGAAGAGGGAAAGACTATGGATCCTTTCCTCAGGAAGCCACACAGGTAACCAACCATCTGTGGGACTTACAAACCCAGGACACCTTGGTGTAACATCTGTGGCTGGGCTGGGTGTGGTGGCACACACCTGTGATCCTAGGACTCAAGAGGCAGAAGAAGGATTGCTGCAAGTCTGAGGCCACACTGGTCTAGGTAGTGACTCCCAGGCCAGCCAGGGCTACTCAGTGAGACTCTGTCTCCAAATATGTAAATAAAAATAAAAATTCAAGCTTGGATTTGACTTCAGACTGTTGACCTCTCTCTATTTCTTGTCTTCTAATAAAGTTATTTTATTGTATTCTTCTCTTCTAGTATTCCTGTTTCTCACTGTTTATTGCATGAGGAGTTTGTGGTCGAGCTTCAGGGTTTGTTTCTACCACAGGACAAGAAAGAATGGAGGTGAGTGTCCAGAGGAACCCCCCCCCACACACACACACATATCCACACATACACACACACACCCCCAATCTTGAAAGAGTTACAGTCATAGTTTTTTTTTGTTTGTTTGTTTTTAATTTTTTAAAAATAAGGGATTTTGTTCTTTAAAGGTCATTACTGAAACCCTTTGTTGTACATGCTGATCATCATCTAGCTACCTTGTTGGCAATTCCAAACCTGTGGGTCTCGGGTCTTGACCCTTTCACAGGGGTCACATATCAGATATTTACATTATGATTCATAACAGTAGCACAATTACAGTTATGAAGTATCAACAAAAATAATTTTATGATTGAGGTTATCTCAACATGAGGAACTGTATTAAAGGGTCACGGTGTTAAGGTTGACAACCAGTGCCCCAAATACTGACTGAGCTACCCTGAGCAGCCAGTTCCCCCCCTGCTGTTCAGTTGCTAATAACATCAACCTTGTCAACTTTCTATTCTGGTAATAGAAAAAGGGAAAAGGTCTAACATGCTAAGTAAGACTCAGTAAAGTGCAGTTTTCCTTGGGAAGAGCAGGGAAGTCCATATAGATGGGAGAAGTTATTCGTCATGAATATTAAAGGGTAAATAGAAAGTTACCAGTCATTAGATAGTCTTTTAAAGGAACACATTGCATTGGGATACCAAGGCGTGACATAACATGACCACTTCAAGAATTGGCTTGGTGGTTTGGCCAAGAAGGCAGGGGTTATACACACATGATGGTTTTTATGTAATAGTCTATGTTTTAGAATTTATGTGTTCTAAGTCTCTGTCCCCAATCAAAGGCTATCGAAATACTTGGCATCCTTGTTAAAAAAAAAAACAAAAAAAAACTGACCCTAAGTTTGTGTCCGTGCCTGAGGTGGTTAGTTTTTGTCCGTTGCTTCATTTACATGTTCTGTGTGGTTGTTATATGAAATAGTCTGTCTTCCAGCTTCTTCAAGATTGTGCTGGAAATGTGGGATCGTTGTGTTTGCATATCAAATATAGATTCAACCTCTTAAATTTCTACAGAAAACTCTGTTGAGGTTGCATAACTTACACAGGCAGCTTTGAGAGAACAGACATCAATATTGGCTTTTCCAGGCTGTGAGCACGGTGCATAGTACAACTTTAAATTTTTCTCTCAGTGTTTCTGAATAATTTCCATTATGCAGCTCTTACACTCCTTTTCCAAAGTGTATTCCTCTGGTTATGTTTCTGCTGCTGTTGTAAATGGAATGTTTGTCGTTCTGTATGTAGGAAGGGGGTGTGTGCCTCTGTATATTTGTATATGTTTGGATGTGTGCGGGTGCTGTGTGAGGCCAGAGGTTGGTGTTGAGTGAGTCTCTTGGTCACCCTCCACTTCACTTACTGACCTTGGAACTCACCTGTTTGCAAGCCTCGATAGGTGACAGCTTGTCTTAGGGACACTTTGCCTGTGCCTCCTGAGTGCTAGGATGACAGGTCGGCTACCAAACCCACCTGTATTTTAAGTGGGTTCTTTGGTTTTCACACTTGCAAGGAAGCACTTTATTCATTAAGACAGCTCCCTAGCCTATAAATGTGATTAAAATAGATAGATGGGGGGGGGGGAGAGAGAAATTGATTGATTGATTGATTGATTGATTGATTGGGAGAGTGATTGTTTTCTGTTAGTAGAGTCAGGCTGGCAAATCTTTATTAGGTTCAGTCCTGTTCCCCTGACACTTAAGATCACTTGTCTCTTGATACAGAAACACCAACCTCTATAGGTGGTAGATAGCAACCAGTGGCTTTCTAATTTGCATTAAAAGAACCATGGAGGTTCAAAAGTGGAGACTGAGGAAAAGTGCTTTGAGATAATAGCTGCCAAAGAACTGAGCCGCATGGCACCTTGTTATCCTGTGCCTTCCATGCCTGACTGCAGTAGTTGGTCTCAGTAGCTGGTTTACAGGTGGGTGTAAGTCTGCTCTTCGAGAGGTTGGGAAGGGAATCTGAGTTCCAGTGGTTGCTGGGATTCAAACCCAGCTCCAGCCACTGAACACAGCTGCTTTCTCTGAGTGACAGCTTGAATTGAGGTGGTGAGGCTGAGTGCAGTTAGGCTGAGAGAGCTGGGACGGCATGCCATCGCCTGGCGGTACGTCCAGGGTGTACCTTGCTCCATCTCTTATCTGCGACAGCGATGGTGGGGCTCCAGAAAGACCCTAGGTTGTGAACAGTTAGCTGTGTGATACCATTTGGAGTTTGCTAGTATTTCTTGTATGTTTAGCTACTTCCTTTTTCAGACAGTATTGTGGCCCCTCTTCTGGCGCACACAATATCTGGTTATCCTTTTTCTGTTTGGCAGCCATTGCTGGTCTCTCTCCTTTGTCCTTCATACAGGGAAAAAAAAAGAGTAAACCAGGGCATCCTTTCGGGTATCATATCATTTTGATTCTTGACTTCCAGCCCTAAAAATGTCCTCTGCAGGGGCTGGAGTGATGGCTTAGATACGCTGCTAGCTGTGCAAGCATGAAGACCTGAATTCAGATCTTCAGCACCACGTAAAAACCAGGGGTGACCAGCTAGGGCTGTGGTGAGGCCTGCCCCCTCCTTCTCTCTCTCTCTCTCTCTCTCTCTTTCTCTCATTACGAGTTTAGATTGATGCTTAGTGGTTAAGAGCACTTGGTGCTCTTGAATAAGCCTTGGGATTCTGTTCCCATTACCCATAATATCATGCAGTGCACAACAAAATTGCAGGCCTGAATCGAGTTCCAGGGAATCCAGTGCCATCTTCTGGCCCCTTCAGGCACTACATGTATAAATGCAGGCAAGATGCTCATGCGTACACAAAATCAATAAAAACCCGTAAAAGATGAAGCTCTTTAACATTTGTACCTTAATTACCTGTTTCATACTCCATTAGGCTGTTCTTCCGATGTGCTAGAACCAAGGCGGAGGGGAAGCAGTGGTGTGGAAACGTCCCATGGCGGCAGGTAGGCATCGCCCATGTGTCTTCCGCCCACAGAAAGCACCCCAGTCTGTAAGATTGCTGCTGTCCGTCACACTGCCGCTAAGCGCCCTGAAGGGTTTTGTGGCTGCTCATTCAAAGAGCCACTGCTGTGGTCAAAGTTTGATTACTTACCTTCTGTTTTACACAAATGTCTTCCAGTGTCATAAAAGCAGCCAGTATCCTCCTACTTAGGGAAGAAAGACTAACAGCCTCATCTTTTTTTAGATCAGTATTGACTTGATTTTGATATAAGCTAAATGTAATGCCTCGGTTCCTAGACTATAAAAGACTATATATATATATATATACATATATATATATATAGACTATAAAAGAGGCCCTATTCTTGTGTAGTACATGGGGACTTGATCTGGGGAACAGGCAACACTCGTAAAGAATAGAGAAATCCACATTGTGGCTGTGGATTCCTTGTGAATTTGGCATTTTTCCTTTTTAAATGCAGAAGCCATACTAGGCACGGACTGTACTTACTGTGTTTCCCTTTCCTCCAAAAGGACATTTTAGATACAAGGCAGCCCTATTTTATATTATAATGTTTATTTTCATTATCTATAGGATCCTAACCGTAAAGAACTCTCTGTAACCAGTAAGCCTCAGCAGCCATCTGAGTCACAGCTTCACTCTCCCAGCCAGCCGAGAAACCCATTTAGGGTGCTTAACAAGAATCAAAAAACACTCGAACGAAAACAGTTTGTCGAAGAAGGTGAGAGAAAGACAGCTGATAAGAAGCTGAGAGAAAACAATGAGCAGCTCTTGGATCAAAGGAAAGAACAGAAGCCCAAATCTAACTGCAGGATGGAGAAGGACCCCTCATCTGACCTGGTGGCAACTAGACAGTCTGGAGGTGACAGGGAAGAACAAGAGGAGAAATCAAAGTTCCAGCCCAAAACTAAGAAAGCTGAAGGAATGGCTTCCAAGCAAGGCCATGGAGAGGTGCTTCAAGGAATACCCAAGGGTCCTCACATGTCAGAGAGTGAGAGTCGAGGGGTCCCGAACAAGCCAGAGCCTCTGAGAGAAAAGGAAACCCAGCTTTTGGTGCCAAGTGTTCCTGGTCAGAACCCAGAAAGCAAGGTCCAGAAAGAGGGACACGTCAGCAGGGAGCCCCTCAAGAACGGGGAGGCCCCTAGTGCACAGGTCGCCCAGAAGGGGCTCGCTCAGGGGCCTCTCCAGGGACCGTCCAAGACTTGGAGGCCTGTTCCTGAAGCACCAGCAGCACCTGGGCTTTGCTCGGGAATGGCCCACCATGCCACCTCCAGCAGTGAGGACAGTGAAGATGATGGTGTTTCCAGTAGGCCAGGGTCCCCACTTCTCTTTGACTCGACTGTGGACTCAAAGAAGAAGGGGAGCCTTCAGCATTCTGACCAGAGTGTGCAGAGACAGATGCCTGCTGCTTCAGGTGTTTCCAAGAAGGGAGATTCCTCTGACCCAGCAGCCCAGCGTGCAAACCTAACAACACAGCTGAAACAAAAGAAGGTGAGTCTGCAGTGTATACTGCCCTGGCAGAAGACCCCAGTTCGGGTCCAACCCGTGCCAGCTGGCTTCAAACCCCCTGTAACCTCAGCTCCAGGGTTCTGACAGCCTCTCTTCGCCTCGGCACCTTCACTCACATTTACATACTTATCCACAGTTTCTGTGCATACAGATACACATAATGAAAACAAACCAAAACAGCAGGCCAGTCTTGACTTGTACTTTGTCTCTAAGGCAGTGGTTTTCAGCCTGTGAGTTGGAACCTTGTTGGGAGTCAATTGACCCTTTCACAGGGATTGCCTATGACTGTCAGAAAACAGACATTTGTATTATGATTCATAGCAGTAGTAAAATTATAGTTATAAAGTAGCAGTGAAATAATGTTATGGTTGGGGGTCACCACATTATGAAGAACTGTGCTAAAGGGTTGAAGCATTAGGAAGGATGAGAACCACTGCCCTAGGGTCAGGGTGTTCCTGTGGGCAGCTGGGAGCTGCTTGCAGAGTTGAGTACATTCCTGAGAGGGCTTTCTAGGGGACTGCTTAATACCTGCCTTTCCTGTGTAGACGTAGGCTTAGTGTGCTAGCTCGGATCTTATTTTGCTTTTTTTTTTTTTTTTTTTTTTTTTTTTTTTTTTTTTTTTTTGGTTTTTCGAGACAGAGTTTCTCTGTGTAGCCCTGGCTGTCCTGGAACTCACTCTGTGGACCAGGTTGGCCTCGAACTCAGAAATCCGCCTGCCTCTGCCTCCCGAGTGCTGGGATTAAAGGCGTGCGCCACCACGCCCGGCTTTATTTTGCTTTTTAATCCTGGTTTTTACATTCATAATTAGAAGATCATTTTGAGTTTTGTCATGGTAAGCCAAATTTAAAAGTTTGAAGCTGTCCTTTAATAACTTGAGAGGCCAGTTGTGTTTGACAGGATCTGTTTTTTAGGGCACCCTGGCTGCAGTGAACATCCAGGCTCTCCCTGATAAGGGTGAGAAGTTGCTTAAGCAAATCCAGGCTTTGGAGGACGCACTCAGTGCTCTGGCTCTCTCCTCAGATCAAGGTATGATGGGGTTTGCCCTAGAACTCAGCGTTTGTGAACGTGTCAGACACATTCCGAGAAAGGTTGAGTTCATTTTTTCTGCCTTATTGTTGGCTTCCAGGCGTTCTCCTAGTGATATGTGCTGGTGTTTGTCACAGCGCTCCTGCACGCTGTGCTCTGGGCACAGCTGAAGCTCAGGCTTCTCTGGGAGCCTCCACGGGCTGCATTTGCTTAGGGTCTTCACTTGCTTGTCTCCCTTCAGTCTGTTTTCCCTTGTGTGTTGAACAGGAACTAAAGAGAAGTGCAGCGCTCAGGAACCAGAGCAGAGCAACATCACCAAAGCTGCTGCTGCCCCTCTCCACTTGGTACCTCCCCAGCCCCTTCCCAGGCCCCTCATCCAGCCTGCAAGCTCTCTAGGACTAAAGGCAGGCCGCCAGGAAACTCCTGAGGGAGCCAGCCAGTGCTCAGGAGGTAAGGTTCAAAGGACTCAGCCCTGCTGTGGCAAGCTGATAAGTTATGTGCTGCCCAGCAGATATTTGCAGCCACTCGAAGGGGAAGCCGTTTATTCTTGGACTGAAAGTTGCACGTGTGTTAGATATCTGATTCTCTGTAGAGCTTTGAATAGTTGTTTTCAGACTATGAAGCTAGGGGCTGGTTACTGCCTTATGCCACCATAAGCCCACCCACCAACCCAGAAGTCGATACATAGGATACACAGACAGTATTGTGTATGAAAACCAACTTATTACTATGAGGCAGGTAGCTAGCAGGTAACATTTTTATTTCCCTGTATGAAAGATGGGGGGGATGGGTCAGGCATGCCTAGAGGCAGAGAAGAATGACCTAAGTGGTGACCCGTGCCTTCAGACACATAAAAAGTAGTAACTCCCTAGTTAGCTAGATTTCTGTTGCTAACTTCCAGACAACTTTGCAGGTCCCTAGGAGAGTCTTGGTTGTTTTGTTTTGTTTTGTTTTGTTTTAAGGTTTTCTTGGTTTTGTTTGTTTTTTGAAAGAGGGTCTCACCTGTTTCAGAAGGCTGGCCCGGAACTTGCTGTATGGACCAGGTTGGCCTCCAAGCATTGGGTAAAGGAGTGACCCCCCACGCCCAGCGCCCAGATAGAGCCTCAGGGGTGCTGTCTGATGACTGGGTTTGCAGGCAGGAGATTGGAGGTGAAAGGGGGCTGGCAGCAACTAGGAAAGCAGTGGCAGTTTTCTCCCAGTGATAACTGCTACAGGTGTAAAAAATTGAAAGGCAGCCTTGACAGGGAGTGTCTAATAGATGGGGTGGGTGGTATTTGAATTTAGGCCTCTCTAAAAGTCATTGAGAAAACATTTGGTCATATAGGTAGCCATCTTGGCTGCTCAGGAAGCTTTTTGGGACCAAAGCTTATGTTACAACATTATTTCATTACTTAATAGTGATGAAGTCACCTAGGGAGACATTAAACTACAGCAGCTTATTGATGTGAAAGAACATGTGACAGGCCGGGCGTCGTGGCACACTCCTTTAATCCCAGCACTCGAGAGGTAGAGGCAGGTGGATTTCTGAGTTCAAGGCCAGCCTGGTCTACAAAGTGAGTTCTAGGATGACCAGGGCTACACAGAGAAACCCTGTCTCAAAAAAACCAACCAAAAAAGAACATGTGACAGGTCTTGGAAAGAGTTCTCCTAAGACAGTGTTAAGGGTTTCAGAACTTCAAGTTGCCCATTGTCTAGAAACCTTGTCCTAGAAATGCTTTCTCCCTAGACTTGGGAACCGCTTGTGTGTCTTGCCTGTGTGGGATGAGAGGGCCAGCAGTACAGTATGACATAGTCCACTGTGACCTGCATCTCAGGGATCAGCTTCCTGCCCTCACAGATGACCTCGTGCCTGGCTCTTCTCTTTTGGATTCGGAGGCCTTTGCTTCCAGGATCACTGCCCGGGATGACCTTTGTGGCCACTGCTTTTCAGAACTGAAAAATAAGTGATCAACCCACCGAGGGCCTGGCTGGAGGTGGACTCGGTGGCGGTGCTTGCCCGACGTATTCAAGGCCTCACATATGGTCTCCAGCTCTAGAAAAATATTATAGGTTGTTTTGTTCTAAATAACAGTTGTTTGTGTGGTTAAGGAATCAGAATGGGAGTAGAAAAGCTTGTGAGACCAGGAGAGCCTTGAGGTAGGAGTTTTCACTCAGTACAGATTCATCATTTAGCAGATAATTACGTTTTTGAGGCTCTATCCAGAATACAGTACTTGTCTTGCTGTTTTTATTTGAGAGACAGGGCCTCCTGTATTCTAATTTGTATGGCATTGGGGATCAAACCCATTTATGTGAGTCAGGTACTACAGTGACAGCACTGCATCCCCAGCCCTCAGGACACAGCACTTGTGACATCTTTGGGGAACACTTATCTGTCCTCAGGCCATATGAACCAACATCATCTTTATAATGTGTGGAAAATCACGAGTGAAGCCATAGATGAGCTGCATCGGTCACTGAAGTCTTGTCCGGGTGAAACAGCAGTAGCAGAAGACCCAGCTGGCTTGAAGGTGAGCCAGGAGCTACAATGAGAATCCAGCACCCCGGAGAGCACTGTGACACCTCCTGCAGAGAGATGCCTCAGTGGCTTCTGAGTGGCTCCTTCTTTTTTGTTGAACAGTAAAAATAGTAATGAACCTTTCTTTTTCAAGTCATAGGCTATACAGTTCTATAACAGCCAAGGATCTGTGTTTTCAGTTGCTATATGCTATAGGATCCAAACCAGTTCTTATGTGTAATGAGCTACTGCGGTGGAAATAAGTAAAACAAATGTCATCATAAGACAAAGATAAAAAGCACGGTCTTGCCAAGCAGTGGTGGCACACATCTTTAATCTTAGCACTCAACAGCCAGTAGGTGAATCTCTATGCGTTTGAGGCCAGCCTGGTCTCAGAGTGAGTTTCAGGACAGCGAGGGCTGCACAGAGAAACCCTGTCTCAAAAACAAACAAAAAAACCAAAAAACTAACAAACAAAAAAATAAGAGGGCTTTGCAGGCCATGTATATAAAGTACAAACTCAAAATAATGGCCAGTAAGTAGTTTTATACCTTAAAAAATGCAAATATTTAGAG
Source organism: Mus musculus (assembly GCF_000001635.26). NCBI lineage: Eukaryota > Metazoa > Chordata > Mammalia > Rodentia > Muridae > Mus > Mus musculus. The sequence continues at coordinate 803,921 of NT_187022.1, read as the reverse complement.
GGCAGAGAAGATAATAACAACACAGGACAATGAGAAGCAGGAGTGAGGGGTCAGGTTGGTATTAATGAGTGATGGATGGGTGAGTGTCACCACTCCCTCACTGGGAGGAGTAGGTAGTGCTACTGAGAATAGGGAGAGTCCCTTGTAGTGGACCCTGACATTGGCAAATGAACTTAGATTTGAATGGTTCAATATTTCCTGTGCACTAGTGATAACTCTATAAAGGTTTATGAATGTTGTGAAGGTTTGTTCTCTCCCAGAGCACAACATAAACTAGGGCACAAAAGAACTGGGAGGAAGTCAGTAGTTGAAGAGCTGTTGCAGCTTGTGACTATCAGTCCAGACTGGGCTGTTGAGTAGGAAGGAGAGTCAAATATAAGGATCATGAAAAGGAACAGGACGGCTAGTAAAAGTCAAGTGACCTTCTCAAGCTTGGTTGCAGGCAGTAAAATGTGAAGACAAAAGTGACCTTTTAGTGGAGACATGAACAGGAGCATCCTAATAGAGATGCTGAGTGTTAGCCATAGGGAAGTCTTCACCAGAGTGGACAGGTGAAACCAGCAGCTCGTGGCCACAGCTAGAACATAAAGGGCTCACCTGTACAAAAGAGGAGAATGAAGCTGGGGTCCAGCATAGCCTCTCGTTAGGATTCATTCTGGCATTTGACTTATTTTGTCAGGTCCCCTTGCTACTGCACCAGAAGCAGGCATTAGCCTGGTTACTGTGGAGGGAAAGTCAGAAGCCACAAGGAGGGATCCTGGGTAAGTTTGGTAATGCTTAGCCACTATGTTAACTGTGCTGTAGTGTGGGACTTGATGTTGTCCCAGTGCTAAGAGGAAGATATATGCATTTTTCAGATGGAAAACTAAAGTGTAGAAATGTTAAGAGCTTGGTTAAAAACACATAGTGTACCAAAGGAGGTGTTGGCAACCAACATTAGTAGCTGCCTCTGACTAAGGAAAGAGTTTGTTCCATGCTGGTCCCCACGGTCTCCCCACAGCTTCTAGCTGTGGAATATGAACCTGGGGACCAGCCTTTCCAGAAGCACAGGCCATGGCCACAATTGCAAACTGATCATGACTTTGCTCTGAGCGTTCGAGGAAGCTAAGGCTTCCGTCTGCCCAGAGTTCAGAGACTTGTAATAGGACCCACAATATTTAGTCCATCCCACAGCCATGATGTACACAGATCAAAATCAGCAGAAGGCTCACAGGACAGAATCCTGGGAGCAGTCTTCTGGAGCCTTCTCCTAATGAAGTCTCATGGGTCACACTTAAACCATCCTAGCAGTAAGTTGGAGGATGTTTCCAGCCACAGAAGCATTTTGGAAACTTAGTGCCCAGGGAGTTTTCTAGGAGCATGTAACATAGGCAGTTTCATCCTGGTAGACAGCAAGATTCCATCCTCCAGAAGGGAAGGCTGTGTTGGCACAGAACTACGTCATTTATACAAATGGTGTAGGCAGTTTGGAAATGTGAGAGCTCGCCTTACATGTTAGTTCCATGGGTAGCCATGGCCTGATGTTGGGCAGGGCGCTCAGACGTTGACTCACACACAGGCTGTCCATGTTGATGCACACACTGTGTCAGAGGCAGAGTGAACCGCTCTACTGCCGGGTCACAGTGAGGATGCTGAAAGACTATAGAGGCCGGTGAGATAATCCAAGTGTCGCATTTGGAATGAAGAGTACGTTAGGTCATCTCAGTGGCTGGCACAGGGACAGTGTAATGCAAGAAGTGTCTGCCACAGCTAGTGACATGGCTCAGTAAGCAAACACTTGTAAAAGCCTGGTGACCCAAGTTTGATCTTTGGAATTCATGTAAAAAGTAGAAGGAGAGAACTGACTCCACACATGTGCCTTAGCATGTGATACTTTTGTGCATGTGCACACATATGCACGCACACACAAATGTGTGTGTGCGTAATATATATATATATATGTATATGTATATATAAAATGAAGTGTTCAGTTATGGCCTTTGATAGGTAAAGGAAGTGCATGATAGACTGCTGAACTGTGGCAGAGTAGAGTAGGTGATAGGATATGTTAGCTAGACATTTTTGTTTTGGGGAATAACAAAAAAAGCAGGCACCGTCATGAAACTGAAAGTCAATCCACTGTTAGATAAATCCACTGTAGCAGGGAAACTGAGGTAAGAGTAAGATCTAGCTATTTATTGTATGGTATCTGACCTCGATCTCCATACAAATGGCAGGAGGCCACTTTTTACACAGAGACCCATGGGATAGGGAGTAGGCCAATTTCTGCCAGGAGTCTTCTCTTAAAGTCATGTTGAGCCTTTGTTTCTTCTTATTTTTAGCGGATGATATGGGCTTAGGAAAGACTCTGACAATGATTGCACTCATCCTAACCAAGAAGAATCAGCAGAAAAGCAAGGAAAAGGAGAGAAGCGAGCCTGTGACGTGGCTTTCCAAGAATGGTAGGTATAAGCCCTTCTGCCATTCCCAACCTTATTTGAGCCAGCAGAGGGAGGTTTTCAAGCTAACAAATGATAGCTTTGGTCACATCTAATTAATCTGTTATAAAACCAGTATTGGTTACTTTCCTGTGTTTGTTCTTTCTTTCTTCCTTCCTTTCTTTCTTTCTTTCTTTCTTTTTTTTTTTTTTTTTTTTTTTTTTTTTTTTTTTGACTCTGGAGTTTTATTCAGTGGGTCTCTGGATTTAGAAGTTGTTGGGCCTCTTGGTAGTGCAGCAAGGCTTTTGCTGTCATGGAAGCACTTGGTGGGGCTATGGTAACTTGAAGCCATGAAACTGCTTGATGCCCAGCTGGCTACACCCTCTTTTACCTTCATGATCTGGAAGGAGTGCTCGTGGGCACGGAACATGGTTTCACATATGTGTGAACATGGTGTGACCCCGCCAGTGATTGTTAGGTTCCCTTGCTCCCAGTGCATGTTGTGTGTGCCAGAGTGGGGGTCCTAGCACGGCCAGATGCCAAAGGTCTTCACGTGCAGTGCTACTTCTCAGACAGTACACTGTCTCCTGGAAGACTGACTTCTTCATCTTCTTCACCCGTGACACGAGGTACTGGAAATGAGGCCTGGCCACCGCGTGGTTGGATGCAAAGATGCTCATTCAGTACAGTGGCGCTGTGCGGCACTTCAGGGTGGGCAAGCAGCGCCCTGCCTGGTACCCCGAAGTGTGCCTGACACCTTCATGGCTGTCTGTCCTCATTCGCCACCATCCCTCCTGTGTTATTTCTGATGCTGGGTGTGCAGTTATAAATGACTTCTCCGTTTTATTTAAATTTAGCTTGATCTGGGATTCAAAAAAGTTTTTTGGAGATAGGTGAGGTCCTAGAACAGATAGTCCAAGCATAGTAATTAGTGTTTTCTGTTGGTGCTGGGGATAAACTCCCAGGTATATCCAACTTAAGGTACCTTTTTAAAGGTGCATATTCTATTTGTTTCTTAACTTGTTTTAAAAATATAGCTTTATGCATATTTTATGTTGATACATGTTATCAGTAAATACCGTGTAAATTACCATGAACATGAACACAGTCCTGCTTTGTTTATATGGCCAGAAGCATGTAGCGCTCTCTCTCAGGGCCTGTGGTACACACTGTTGCAGCTGGGCCCCTCACCCTGCATGGAGTAACACACACACACACACAAGATGAGAAACATTGGTAAATACTGTGTGCCAATAGATGGTTACAAATCACATTTGCAGGGCTGGAGAGACAGCTCAGAGGTTAAGAGCATGGACTGCTCATCCAGAGGTCCTGAGTTCAATTCCCAAGAACTACAAGATGGCTCACAGCCATCTGTAATGAGATCTGGTGCCCTCTTCTGGTGTACAGGCATACATGCAGGCAGAACATTGTATACATAATTAAAAAAATCTTTTAAAATAATCACATTTGCTTCTCTTAGGAGAAGTTCTTTCTACTCATTTAATGCAGAGCAATTTGTATTTATATTTTAATGTAATTTGTTACATTTTTATATAGAAAAACACAAAACAATAATTCCTGGTAGCGAATCATCTCAGGAGTCCTTAGGAAAGGGCCTGCTTCCACCTCTAGCCACGTGAAAGAGCATTCCTTTTTAGACTGGGTCACACACTGCCCACTTCCCTCCCTGTCATTCTAAAATAAATAATTGTTTGGTTTAAAAGACTGTCTCTTCCGTTTTCTATTCTGTTTGCTTTGTGTAGAACTAAACCAGTAGTTAAAAGTACTGATTGAAGGGGTAAAGTCATCATGTTCAAGGCTGTTCAGCGACTGTAACTAGGTATTGATTTCTTCCTCTAGACTCCTCTGTCTTTACTTCCAGTGGAACACTGATCGTCTGCCCCGCTTCCCTGATCCATCACTGGAAGAACGAAGTAGAGAAACGTGTAACCAGCAACAGACTCAGAATCTATCTCTACCATGGGCCAAACCGGAGTCGGCACGCAAAGGTGTAAGTAAGTGGGAAGTGCCTGGACGTGTCTGCAACTCACACAGGGAGCCCGTTTGTCTTTCTGCTTGCCCGATTCTTTGGGGCTAGTCATATGGGTGGAGACTGAGGACAGTTTTCAGTCTTAAGTGTCAGGCAGGTTGCGCTCAAACACACCTCAGAGTTTAGTGGTTTCACTTTGCCATTGCCAGTCACTCTTCCTAGCGAAAGCTGCAGTAGGAGGGGCTTGCAGTGCCTGGGCTGCCTAAGGTGGCAGCCACATTCCCTGGTAAGCCCTGGGGAACGAGGAAATGTCAGGGTCTCTCTTGGGCACTGAAGACCTGAGGCTAGAACTCATCTTCCATTTCCCTGAGTGTAAAAGGAAGCACTTAGTCTTATGCGATATCTTGGTAGCGCTCTGTCAATTACCCGCTGTGGGCTGTGTGGATGTAAGTATGCTTATGACTGTATTTTCACATATAGACTGTTCAGTAAGGTTAAACGCAAGAGTTTTAGATGCAGAATTGTTAGACTTAGTAAACATTCTTGGAAGGGGATGCTTGGGAGGGAGACGAGATCACCCCAGATGGCAATCTTTAGGTTTTGGATTTTGGGGTGTTTTTTGTTTTTATTTCTAGTGCTAGGACTCAAATACCTTAAGCATTCTGGGTAAACACCTTAACACTGAGTTACAGCCTGTTAACTTGAAGGACCTTCCAGAGGACCCAGGTTCAATTCTCAGCACCCACATGGCAGCTCACAACTGACTGTAACTCCAGTTCCAGGAGATCTGACATCCTTACACAGACACATGCAAATAAAACACTAATGCATGTAAAATAAATGAATAAATAATTTTTAAAAAATCATTCCTTAATAAGAACCTTTGTGTGTAAACAATGTAGAAAAGATGAACTGAAAGCGTACTACATTTTTCTGCCCAAAACTAAGTTAATGGGTTTTTATAAATCTATTGTAAAGTGATAGCAAGAAGGTACCATTGGCATGGGGTTGACAGTGCTTTGAAGAGTTCTTTTTTCTTGGACACCTGAGCATCACCTACTTCAAATCATTAAATATCAGTTTCCAGCCCTGACCTACTTTCTATTCTGATCAGGTCATAGCAAACTTATTATGACTACAGCTAGACATTTTCCTTTCTGGCTCACTGGATGGTTGCTGGAATGAACAGTCTATATAGGAAGAATGATCACATTAGTAAGAGATAAGGAAGTCTGATAGAAAAGTCCACCTCATATTTCACACATACACACAGAGAGAGAGAGAGAGAGAGACGGAGCTCATGTGTGTACCAAGTACATAATTAGTTGATGTCAATTCTGCTATCTTTTTTTTTTTTTTTCTCTCTAAGTTTTGTTTTGTTTTGTTTTTGCAGTCCTGGGAAATAAACTGAGAGCCTTGAGCATCCTGGCAAACACCCTACCCCTGAGCTATTTTTTCTCCCCAGCTCCCTAGGCCCTTTTATAAAGAAGCTGCCTCTGCCACTGCCCCTGGCAGGTCCCAGGAGGAATTGTTTACTGTTCGCTTTTTGTATCCACGCAGACTCTCTACGTATGACATCGTGATTACTACTTACAGCCTTCTGGCCAAGGAGATTCCTACAACGAAGCAAGAGGGAGAGGTCCCAGGAGCAAACCTCAGTGTGGAGGTGAGACTTAGGGGTGCCAGGGAGGTAGAGGAAGGGCCACACATAGTCTTCCTGCCCGGAGAAGAGTGCTCCAGGCAGCCCACCTGTGGGACTGAGTCCCTCTGCTCCTTTCTATTCTGGACAAGCACCCAGTGGTAAATTCGTACTTGGCACAGAGCTCAGCTACTTTTACAAGTAAAGAAACATACATTATAACTGTGGTAATAATAATCACACTTGAGTGCCGAAGAACCTCACATGCTATTTTCATCTTAGACTATATGGAGTATACACTAATATGCTGTTCTTTATGTTAGACTATATGGAGTATATGCTAATGCTCTGTTCTTTATGTCTTTATGTATCAACCTGTTACTGCCTGCCTTTCTTCTACCTCCCAGAAAAGAGCTTTGCAAATAATAGGGCTACAAATGGGTCAGAAGCTAAACCATGACCTTCTTCATTTGTAGGCAGAGTCAGGAATCTTGTCAGCTGTTTCACAGGCTTTCTTGTACAATTTTGAGGGGATTTCTGTATTCTGGGTGATTTATAGAGTATCATTCCAGCTCAAACCAAGCTAAGTGCTTTTCTATGGCTCTAAGAGAAAAACCCAAATTCCTATGTAATGTCTCAGGTGCCGTGTGGTGCTGGCCTCTCTCTCCTCTCTCCCCATCTGCGCCCTCCCTGAGGCACTGCATCTTGTGTGCCGTCATACCTGCCACCCTCTGGGCTTCTCTGAGTAGTGTGCTTAGCTACCTCCCTTTTCTCAGGAGTGTTTCCTAACCAGTTTCAGGAAGCCTTTCTGAACTGCTTTCTCCTAGGCGTTTGGATGCGTGCCTCCTGGCACCTTGTGCTCACATGGTTGTAGCTCTGTTCAGTCAGCTGGTGTGGAGGCTCTGCTGGGTTGGGGGAAGCCTCCACTGTCCTGTATTGAGTGACTTCTGCATAGACCTTATGCTCTCATGACATTCTTCTCTCTTGCCAGAGTTTGGGCTTCTGGAGGGTCTGAGATGGCCTTTCTGTTTTTGACTTAGCATCTTACACCTAAAAATTGGCATATAGGAAGTTTTAATAAATTGAATAAATACTTTACTGACTAAGCGAATTTTCAACCTTATACCTAGTTTATTCCTGACTAAATATTATTAATGGTGCTGCTGAATGTGGGTGGAGAGAATAAATGGAAACTCGGGTATATTCTGTTTGGAGTGACCATTTATTTGAACTTTTTGAGAAGTTCTGTGCTTGGTTTCTAACCACAGTTCAGTGGAAGAGTCTAAGTAAATTAGAGGGTCTGAGTGGGCCCTCAGGTTATGTTCCCTCCTCTTGAGGACACGTGCATGTTCCCACACTGACTGGTATTAAATGATCCTTTGTTCCTTCCAGGGTACCTCAGCACCTTTGCTTCAGGTAGTCTGGGCTCGGATCATTTTGGATGAAGCTCATAACGTGAAAAACCCTCGAGTACAGACATCCATTGCTGTGTGTAAGCTCCAAGCCCAGGCCCGGTGGGCTGTCACTGGAACCCCCATTCAGAACAACCTGTTGGATATGTATTCACTGATGAAGTGAGTGACCTCTTTGGGGTCACATTAATGTGACCTTGTCCCTGTTTGTAACCCTTCATCATTATTTCATGCCTTGGGATGGACTCTGATGTGTCCAGATTATCTTGTGTGGCAGGTGGCCAGCTTTAGAGGCAAAGAATGAATATTCATGATAAAGTATTAATGGTTTGATACAGTATTTTATGCAGACATATGGAGCAGCTTGAATTAAAGGAAACCAAGGTCACTGTTCTTCAGCCCTGTGGCTGTTTTAGGCTGCTTGCTTTAAAATACGTGGGCCAGAGCAGGACTGCAATGTATTTGAGGCAAACAGAAAAGAATGCTAACTTTTAAATGCTAACTTTTTAAAAGTGAGCCCATAAAAGTCTTTGGAATTTCTTCGCTAACATCGATGCTTTAGTAATAAATTCTAGCTGTTCATTATACATCCTGTTGGGGCTGTTTCCATTGTTCCTGTAAAATGCACAACTTTACAGTGTGATTTTCCTTACTGACTTGGGCTTTTGGCCTGTCAAGCAGACATTGGCGTGGCTTTCATTTTCAGATGGGATGGGAGCATAGGGCAACAGATCTGATTTGTTTTCATCTGCTGTCTTCCTTTGGACCCTGATACTGTCCTCTCCAATCTCCTCTCCTGCTTTGTCTTTCCCGGCCCTCCAAAAGGTTTCTCCGTTGCTCCCCATTTGATGAGTTCAGTCTTTGGAAGAGCCAGGTGGACAATGGTTCAATGAAAGGAGGGGAACGGTTAAGCATTTTAACCAAGAGCCTTTTGCTGAGGAGAACAAAAGACCAGCTGGATTCCACTGGTAAACCTCTGGTAACCAGATTTCTGCCTATCCCCAGGGAGGCCTGGGAGGGAATGTGATCTGGACCTCAGGTAGACCACTCAGTGTCAGGAGCCTCCATTTCCTTCTGGGGAGACTCCTGAGAGCAGTCCCTGGTGCTGTGCTAGCTCAGTCATTTGCAGGGAAGAGGGGACCGCAGTGCAGAGACTGGTGCAGCGAGCCAGCGTGTTAGCTCTGAAGTACTCAGTGCTTTACAGAGCTTCACAGCATCTCCTTTCCCATTCCCCAGGTAGCACTGCCTGCACGTAGATGCCAGCTGCACCGGTTAAAGCTTTCTGAGGACGAGCGGGCCGTTTATGACATCTTTCTTGCAAGGTCAAGGTGAGTACCAGGAGGAAGCACCTTCTCTATGCTTTGTTTTTTCTTTCTTGGCTGGGGAAGAATCCAGGCTTATATTTCCTTAAGTTTCACATAGAATACTAATGTGTTACATCTTCATTTTCCCGAAAACCCCCAAATTTTATAGTTCTTTTTAATTTCTTTTTCCCTTCCTCTTGTCCTATCTCTGTCTCTCCTACACACTGAAGGCAGAATTTTGACCCCACTTTTAATTGTCTTCTTTACCTAGCAATCAGAGAGTATAGGATCTGTCTGCCCCTTTGGGGATTGGATAATATATTGGATGATGACTCTCTTTGGCCTTTGACCTACCACGCAGCGTCTCACTGGAGTTTAAATCCCAGCTTTGGGATCACACTGTTTGCTGTCAGCACCTTGTCTAGAACTCTTGTCATTCTTCTCTTACTCCTTCCCATGGGCCGATATCTGTTTCCAGGAGGATTGTGCCTTTTGTCTTTTTATACTTTAGACGTACTATGCGTTTTTTAGGGGTTTTGTTTTGTGAATAATAATAATAATTATTATTATTTTGCTTATGGCCCATGTTGGCTGTGAGCTGAGCAGCATTTAGCCAGTACATTCTCTATCCTGCCCAGGCCCCGCTCCAAGGTAAGAGCCTGGCGTTAGTGGCTGTAATGTGTGCATTCTGACAGGTCAGCTCTCCAGTCCTATCTAAAGAGACAAGAAGGTAGAGGCAGCCACCATGGAAGAAGCCCTGATAATCCATTCAGTAGAGGTAAGCCAGGGGATATTCAACTATGAATAGCTGAGAAAGGAAAGTGGGATTTCTAGCCCTTAAAATAACAAACAGATTATGGGCCCTGGGTATCAGAGAGACCACATTTTATCAAAGCTTGTTAAGCCAGAGAAATACACACTGATCTGAAAAATGTAAAGACTTTTTTTTGTTTTCTAAATCTACATTATTTAAAACACAGGCATGCCTACAGAGAAACCCAGTATTTCTTTCTTTCTTCTCCCTCTCCTCTCCTCTCCTCCTCTCCTCTCCTCTCCTCTCCTCTCCTCTCCTCTCCTCTCCTCTCCTTCCTTCCTTCCTTCCTTTCTTTTTTTTTTTTTTTTGAGACAGGGTTTCTCTGTATAGCTCTAGCTGTCCTGGAACTTAGTACTCTGTAGACCAGGCTGGCCTCGAACTCAGAAATCCGCCTGCCTCTGCCTCCCAAGTGCTGGGATTAAAGGCGTGTGCCACCACATTTCATTTGACTTCATAAAAGTATGTTTTAGGGCTATCAGGAAGGCTCAGCTGATAAGGGGGCTTGGTGCCAAGCCTGATGCCCCGGGTTCAATCCCCAGGCCCCAGAGTGTAGGACAACTTTTTACAGGTTGTCTTCTAACCTTCACATGCACGCCTTGGCACACATCACACCACAAAGGTTGGTTGGCTTGTTTGTTTCAAGGTTATTGAGTGTCAGGTCAAACTGTTTAAGTAGCTGGACTCAGGTCCGCTTCTTCCCCAGAGCTCCTGTTTTAAATCTTGTACTGTCTCCTCTCTTGTCTTCTCTCCTCCAGTGGCTCAGGAGTTTGGATCCAGTGTGTCCCAGGGCTGCCCTGCGGCAGACTCCCAAAGACCCAGCACCGTCCATGTCCTGTCCCAGCTTCTGCGGCTTCGCCAGTGCTGCTGCCATCTTTCTCTGCTGAAGTCGGTGAGAGACGCCCCGTCTGTAGTCATCTCCACAGTCGGCTGTAGCCGGGATCCTGCGTCAGGGAAAAGGCTGGTCTGCAGCTCTCTTTTATGGGATGGAGAGGAAACGCATTTCTTCTGCTTTACTTTATATTAATGTTTATTAATGCTCATGAGTTCCATGACAAGATACACTTTTTTTTTGTTTGTTTATTTTAGATCACAACTGACATTTTGTTAAGGGAAACATTTGTGAGTGTTTTGTTATCTCAGAATGTCATAAAGCTTTGGGAGTTACTGGTGTTCAGTACTCTGGGGTGTATGAAAACCCAAGCACACACTGGGAGGTGCTTTTGTACTGGGTGCAGGTGTGTCTAGGATTCTAATTAACTGTGTGCTCACTTCAGAAGCTTAGACTCTGAAAACAGAATGACCATGTAGGCCGTCAGCAGGTTTTTAACTTGCGTCAAGCTTTACACAGGGTCTTTTCTGTAGTGCCTGAGATAAGTCATTTTACTCTCGACTGTTGGAAATCAGCAGGTACGAAGGCTTGCCACCTCCATTGTCCTGTGTTCCCATCTCCTCTCTTTCTTCCAAGGCTCTGGACCCCACAGAACTGGAGAGCGAAGGCCTTGTCCTGTCCCTGGAAGAACAGCTCAGTGCTCTGACCTTGTCCAAGGTCGATGTCTCAGAGCCATCACCCACGGTTAGCCTTAATGGCACATGTTTCAAGGCGGAGCTTTTTGATGACACACGAAGGAGCACCAAGGTACTTTTGTCACCTGTGCTTGATGACAGATATTACCTTTCTCCCTGTGTTGAACATTATGCACGTGGGAAGAGCTTATGAGAGGAGAGTTAGAAGGTCAGATCTTAGATCCCCCTTAGTCTTAAAGCCTCACTTGGTCAGGAGAAGCCCAAAGCCTTCATTCTCTTTTCGCGCCATGTGGGGTCCAGGGATTGAACTCCAGTCAGCAGGCATTCAGCAAGCACAGTTTCCTGCTGAGGCACCTTGCTGGCTCTTGGTTAAAATTTTAGAACTTAAGCCTGGGTATTTACCATAAATAACTGGAAAATCAGAGCCCTGTATGCGAGCAGATTATATATACTCTAGCATCGTTAGAGTTAGCTGCTGTGGCCTTGCCTAATACTCTGGTAATGTTCTTAACACAAGGCCACGAGTAGACTCAAACCATGTTAGGCTTCGTGTACACAGGGAACAGCTTAAAGCCAGCAAAGCTCTTTTGCTTTCTTCTGTGACTGTCAGGCTAGAACCTTGCCTCTTCCAGCAGTGGTCTGGCAGCCAGAAGCACAGGAGGGATCCAGACATGCATGTGTTCAGCTCCTCAGAGGATCTGGTGTCCCGAAAGCAAAGGAAGGCTACTAAGCAATGGTTGTGGCGTGTGATCAGAACCATGGCACTGGTGTAGCCCACACGAAGTTGGGGAGGCTTTCAAAAGTAACACCCATCATACCCCAGCAACATGGCTAAATGAGACCGGAACAATGACAGTACCACAGAGACATGCTAAGGTGGAAGAGAGTCTCCTGGGGTCCTAGCCCTAGCAAAGAAGTACTGGCTGCCCAAGACTGCTTCTGAGAGACAGAGCAGCCTCTCCCACTTCCAAGTGCTTAGCTCTAGAATCATATATATACAAGCCATACTAAAAGTATATAAGTAGGCCACACTTATATATTTATATAAGTATAACAATAATAGAGGCCATTAGTGTAAGAAAGAGTCGAGGGTGCGTGGGAGAGGCTAAAGGTAAGAATGGCAAAGGAGAAGTATTAAAAAGAAAATAAAAATCTACAGCAAAATTAAAAAAAAAAACAACAAAACAAAACCATGACATTAAGCTGGCATGGAAAATGATACTAAAGTAGAGGGACCAGATGTGGCCTATCGGGTCAAGATTTCAGCGTGATTGACATGTCCTTTGAGGAGCGCATAGTGAGGAATGACCAGCGCAGAGGCCAGAGCAGCATGGACACAGCAGGTAAGATTGGACGCGTAGGCTTTATCCTCATTAGGATGTCATAAGAGGAGGAGGGCGGCCTGCTTACATTTAAAAAACAGCTTTCCAGCTGCAGGAGAGGGAGTAGTCAAGCCAGGCCAGAGCATAGAGGCTGTCCTGGAAAGTGCTTCTGTCACTCAGGGAGAGAAGAGAAAAAGCAAATGACCTAAACTGCAATGTTATGTGGCCTTTCCCAGGTGTCTTCTCTGCTGGCAGAACTGGAGGCGATCCAAAAAGGCCCAGGGTCCCAAAAGAGGTGAGCAGCATCTCACCACTTCTGCAAGGGTCATACCCCACAGAACACACACAGCTTATAGCATAAATTCCCTAACTTCTAATTAAAATACTGTGATGTGTATTGAGTGAGATCCCTGGCTTACCCTGGCCCTGAGGATCTAAATAAGGTGTTATCTGAATAGCGGAAGAACAGAAGGGTGAGAGGGGAGCAGGGCAGGGCAGGTCTGCTGCTGAGCTGCTTGCCTGGGGCTTAGAGTCAGGCTTGAGTTGTCCTTTGCTGTGTGTCACATGTATAGTGTTAACACATGCACACCGATATGACTGTATTACACAGACACGTTTATAGACATGAAATAGTGCCTTATAAAATTGTTGAAGCTCTGGTTAAGACACACGTCGGGTGGTCACAAGATGAGTAGCTACTGCCCCTTTCTGCAGGACCACAGGTTTCTGGATGAACACTAGGACCCCAAGCAAAAGACAGCAGACATCATTACTTAGCCTAGCCAGTCTTTTTTTTCTAAGTAGCACCAAATGAGAGTGACGCTTAGAAACAAATGGACTATAAACTTACACCAGGACCTTAAATCATGTGCCTGTATTAGCTTCATGCCAATACTGGGAAAGGAGGCTCTTAAAAAGGCAACAGACTTTTAGCCCATGGCTCCAGATGCTTCAGTTATGACTCGATGCTCCCATTGGCTTAGGCTGAGGGGTATCCGCATTCGCAGGGGTACATATCCGAACAAGGCAGGCAGAGGGAAGAAGAGGTGAGTGCTGCAGCCTCCTGAGAGCTCTGCCTCCTCCAGGCTCTCCTCATACCATTCACCCCCACCCCCCCCCCACACACATACATACACACTGCCACCCCATGACACCCTTTACACACAGGTCCCAGGGGGACACTCTCCAAAGCACAGCATGGCCTTGCTGGTCAGGTGACAAAGTCTTCTTAATGTACATTTGTAACTAATCTTGAGGCTAGTGGGTTACAGCCCACGGGGGAGACTGCTGAGTCCTTTTAGTTGTGTTCTCTCCTCTCTAGTGTCATTGTCTCTCAGTGGACCAGCATGCTGCAGGTAGTAGCACTGCACCTCAAGAAGAACCGACTGACTTACGCCACCATCGATGGCTCTGTCAACCCCAAACAGAGAATGGACCTGGTGGAGGCATTTAACCACTCCCAGGGACCTCAGGTATGGGCGCAGCAAGTGTGCAACCAAGGAACGAACTCTTCTTAGTTACAAAGCAGCAAGGTGTAGCAGCTTAACTTAAAAAGTATTCGGCCTTGATCCCTCCAGTGTTTGTAAGTTTTTAGACACTTATTGCAGATCTGTGCCAAAGTGCACCAATGATCTAAAGAGAATAACTTAACTGTTACTAAGTAAATAAGCTGATGAGTCCGCAGGGCAGGCTGGTGTGGGAGAATCTTTGCAGAGCAGGAAGCCTTGCAGTGTCTGTGGCTTTGATGGGAGATGTAGGAGAACAGGGCCCTAGCATAGTAGGGATTTCAGAAGTACTAGCTGAATGGAAGGAAGGATAATGTAGCTGTGGGGACATGGTCTCAAGACTAGTTATAATTTAATGCAAGGTCACCCCCCCCCCCCCCCCCAAGGATCTTAATTACAGTGTTCACATACTTTGGCAGCTGACTCTCATGTGAGACGGGAGAATTTTTTCAAAGGTGAGGTATGAAAAATGGCAGGTTAGTGGTTCAAAACATTATACCATGGGGAAATTTGAAAGGAATGTGTTCCTTGTGTGTTTTGACCATTTTGAACTAGAGCTGGAAAGATGCTGGTTAGCTCTCTTTCTGTTTCTACAAATACCCCCTCCCCCCAAACACCCCCCATAAAGAGACAGGGCTGCTTTGGGCTTGTTTTGGAGGTTTCAGTAGTCTCCCATTTAGGCTTCTGTTCTGGGCGGGTATCATGGCCAGAGTGTGTGGAGGGAAACAGCCACACGTCTCAGTAAGGAGGTAAAGACAGAGTCAAGGCCAAAGGAAGTGAAGATCAATGATACTGACCCCATAAAGGCTCCACCACCTTTGATCTAGTGCCAGGATGGGGCCAAGTCTTTGCTGCTTGGCTTTTGGGGGGACTGAAGACCCAGACTGTAGTAGCTGCACTATAAGGGCAGGTGGGTGGAAGTTTAATGACGTGTTTCCATTCCAAGGTCATGCTGATCTCCCTCTTGGCTGGCGGTGTTGGACTTAACCTGACTGGAGGAAACCACCTTTTCCTTCTGGACATGCACTGGTAACTTGAGGATGCTCCTGTCCCAACGTCAGGGAGGGCAGTGGTCAGAGGGCAGCAGTCTGACTTTTAGAAAGTCATGGTGACATTCTGTATGGCCCCATCTGAGTGTCATGTGAAGCTGGCTGACGTCCAGTACTGCTGAGGGACCGTTTCATGGCTACTTCATGATTTTATTGTTCACTAACTTAAAAAAAAATTAACATTATTTCTCCTTAAAAACAAGCAGCCAGATGGCGGTGGTGATTATCTCTAATCCCAGCACTCAGGAGGCAGAGGCAGGCGGATTTCTGAGTTCGAGGCCAGCCTGGTGTACAGAGTGAGTTCCAGGACAGCCAGGGTTACACAGAGAAACCCTGTCTCAAAAAGCAAAACAAAACAAAACAAGCAAACAAAATACCAAGGAGTAGTTTTGTTTGATTTTTTTTCTCATGACTAAGCTACATTACTAAGTTTGATGTCTCTGGAGTACCATTTTCCAGACATAGTTTTTGAGGACTCAGGGAAGTCACAGCCTTAGATTAGAAACCTTCCTCCAGAAGGAAGAAGAGGATTTTTCTAGTTGTGATAGAAATGCTTGTTATATCTAGCCTTTGGCTTCACGATGTGTGTGCTACCTGCCAGTCAGTGCCTTGGTATGTGCACCTCCTGGTACTGGACAGGTGAAGTCACATATGGCTAGGTGGAGGCTCACAGTGCCAGGCTCTAATGTTCTGCCTATGCAAACTGGGGTTGCTGTTGCAGACAGCCTTTGTTTTGCTTGCTCTGCAGTTCTGGGGCTGAGCCCAGGGCATTGCACACCTAGCTTTCCTCCTTACTGTTTACCTTGAGATAGGGTTTCACTAGTTGTGCAGGCAAGCCTGGTCTTTCCATCCTCCTGCCGCAGCGCTATAGATAACTGGGATGTCAGGCCTGCACCACGATACTTTGTCCCAGGCCCTCTTTCTAGGGTGATGTGCCTAATGCTCCACGCAGCCTCAAATGGTGCAAAGAGGCCAACTTGCTACCTTTGTGGAGAACGTGTGGGTTTACTTAGGATCCTTATATACACAGAAGTGAGAAAAGCATGCTAGTAATCACACCAGTCTTGAGATGGAGAAATATTACTCCAATTCTAAAGAGGTAAGATGAGCTTAATTTAGAGTTGATAATGAGACTTTATAAGGAAGAGAACAAATTATACCTCTTTAACTGACTTCACTGAACACTAAAGTTGAAAGAAATATTTGAGACTCTTAACCAGCTCTTACGCTTCCAAGTAGGTTCCGAAGCCTGGTGTTATAAGTACTGTGTAGCTGCTGGTTGCGGCTCGGCACCCTCCACAGTCAGTGCCTCCTAGATGGAGCTGACACTTCAGGAAGGTCTCAGGCTCTGCAGGGCACCTAGGTTTCTGTTGCGTATCCTTTGTCTTACGTCATTTTCTTTCTTTCTTTCTTTCTTTCTTTCTTTCTTTCTTTTTCTTTTCTTTTCTTTTCTTTTTTTTTTTTTTTTTTTTTTTTTTTTTTTTTTTTTTTTGAGACAGGGTTTCTCTGTATAGCCCTGGCTGTCCTGGAGCTCACTTTGTAGACCAGGCTGGCCTCGAACTCAGAAATCCACCTGCCTCTGCCTCCCGAGTGCTGGGATTAAAGGCGTGAGCCACCACGCCCAGCCTTACATTGTTTTCTTAAGCCCCTTGAGAATGTAATGACGACTTTTAGCTAAAGAAGCATACAAAAAAGGACTGTCATTTGGACCTGGCAGTAGGCTGTTGGTGTTTCTGAGTTATATATCTCCTCAAACAGGAATCCCTCACTTGAAGACCAAGCTTGTGACCGGATTTACCGAGTAGGACAGAAGAAGGATGTTGTCATACACAGGTGAGCAAAGGCACCAGGCCCCTTCTCAGCATCTCCCTTTGTGAAAGACTTTCCTGGAGAGTATTTCCATCGACTGTGAAGGGCTTGGTGATCAGCACTAATGATATGCAGGCATACCTAAGGAACTCTAGTCAGGAATCAAACTGTCTGATGTAACCTCGCTGGCCATGGCCAGAGATCAATTGTGTGCGGGGATGAGCCACAGCTCACCAAGGAGGCAGCTGTGGAAGGCGTCCTTCCTGCCCACCCTTTCCTTGTGTAATCTCAGTCATAAAGAAAAGTTACAAAGAAATTACCAGAAAGTTCCTGTGTGGGGGTGGGTGGGTGTGAATGTTGGGCATGTTGGAGGTAATCAAGTTCGGTGATAACTGGTTTTCCCGTCTTTAGCTCTCTTTTCTGCTCAGAGGTCCCAAATCTCTATTTTTAGTTCCACTGTCTCCTAAGTGTCAACCTGGGTATCCAGATCTCTGCTAAACATCTAAGCCTAACTGTGCAGGTCATCATCCATCTTCATTAGTTTGTGCGCTCAGATACCTAAGTGAACGTTTACTGAGCACCTGAATATGCCAAGTGTAATTACACCCTCCAGGATAAAAAAGCCAAGCTGAAGTCTTTGCTTCCTCTGCCTCAGTATGTGCATGTACACTATCTGGGGAAATAGCATCCGCTTATCTAGCATACAGACAGGAACTGGACTCCTTCTTCTCCCTCTGCCCAGGCCAAAGCCTTAGCTGTGCTTTCTAAACTTGTAACTATCCTTTCCTTCCATCCCTGCTGCCAGCTCCCTTTCCAGCTCTGCTGATTCCTGTCCTCTGCATTGCAAGTAGAAGGCTCTCCTGAGTCATCTGTCTGCTGGGACATGTCACACCTTCAGCAGCTCACTCCTGTAGACTTACTCTCAGTGTCTTCAGCAGCTCACTCCTGTAGACTTACTCTCAGGGTTTTGGCATGTCAGGACAACCACTAAGGATCTGGCTCACAGCTCCGGAACTTTGCCACCAGCAGACTTGACTGGACAGCAGGCTCTTTAATTAAACATACCACGTTCTGAAGCTCGGCCAGTTTGTTCGTGTTCTCATTCCTGGGGGGTGTGCCTGTTGTATCCTGTCTAGCAAGCCCTGGTCATCCTACATGCCTCACATTAAGGATTAACTCTGATGGAGCCTTCCTTGACTGCTCTACACAGACTGCCTTTTGGACCCTGGACACACTCTTGCTCAGTCACTTCCCATAGGGCATAGTGTATGTATATGTATAGTATATGCATATATATATAGTATATAGTATATATATATATATATAGAGAGAGAGAGAGAGACAGAGAGACAGAGAGAGAGAGACAGAGAGAGAGATACAGACTTAGTCGGTACTTGAGTGACAGCAGGGTGACTTCTTCAATTTGAAAAGCCTGGCTGTGCTATGGATTAGCTAAGAAGTTAAATGCTCCACTTAAAATACACACAGACACTGTCAGAAGGCCTTCTGACCTTGTCAGGATAAGTGTCTGGGTAAAGGTTGGGCCTCTGTATTTGTTTTAGATAGAAATACCTTCTGCAGTTTAAATGGACATATTCAGTGAAAGTTGTGTGGATTCCCTACTCTCCACTATCTCAGGGAAACAGACAGTCTTCTGTGAAAGCGAAGTGGAGTGGAGTTGGAAGGCTCGCTTTCGTGAGCCGTGCGGGCTCTGATGTTCGTTATTATTTGCTCTTAGGTTTGTCTGTGAGGGGACAGTGGAAGAGAAGATCTTACAGCTCCAAGAAAAAAAGAAAGATTTGGCAAAACAGGTCCTTTCTGGATCCGAAGGACCTGTCACCAAGCTCACACTGGCTGACCTCAAGATCCTCTTTGGCATCTAGCTTCGTCTGCTGGAGTGATGCTCTTTCCACGATCCTGGAGTCTTAGATTTCATCCTACTCGAAGTGAGGCTTGTTCCTATGCTAGGAATTGAGGATGGGTTACCAGGTTAACAAACCAGTTAGTCAGTCAGCTTTGTGTAATGTGGGCCATAGAAACCCATTGGTTATTTCAGAATTAAGCCTGGCATGTTAGTGCATGCCTGTAATCCAGCAAGAAGATGGAGAGGTCCACTTTGGCCTGTTGTAGACTCTTTCTCAAAACAAACCACAAAGTGCTCTGGAAGGCAGCCATGTAGTCCATACTTCCCAGCACCTGAAAGGCTGAGTGGGGATTGTGAGTTAGAGGCCAGTTTATGCCACAGAGTACATTTCAGGCCAGCCTGGGCTACAGAATGAGACCGTGTCTTAGAAAAACAAAGTAAAACCAGTGAAGCTTTGGCGTTGGATGGCCTGGAAGCTGAGTCTGGAAGAACTGTGTAAGTGCTGGGTGTGATGCTCAGGGAGCCATTACAAGCATAGTGACACATGCTTAGAATGCTGGCACTTTGTAGGCAAAGGCAAGAGGATCTCGAGTCTAAGGTTAGCCTGGGTAACAGTGAGTTCTTTAGCAGCCTTAATTACATGGGAAGACCCTGTCTGTCAAACAGCCTCAAAGCCCTGTGCTGCCATGTTTGGGACTGATGGCGGACCTGGTCTTATTACCTTGCCTATGTAGGCTCTGTCCTGTTTCCCTGCTGGCAGGCTGCGTCTTGTAAGCCTCTTTGTAACCAACCATCCCTATGAGGCTGGCTGAATCTAGGCAGGTTTAGGGTCAAGATATTTCATATATCTTGAGTTGAGTATTAATCATGGTATCATCTAGCATCTCTCATTTAGCCTGTGCATCATGGTTTCATTTAGGGATATATCAACATCAGTGTGACTGTGTCACTCAGTTTCATCACTGTATCATTTGATATCACAGTATTTCATATAGTATTTGTCTTATTTAATGTTTATGTCCATTTCAGTTGCCAGTGGCATTTAATCTGTTGTGTCACTTAGTTTCTGCCATTGTACCACATTGTGTTATCATTGGTATGGTCTTAATAAACGCCTTCGGCCGTGCACAGAGGTGATGCTGTGTGTTCACCAAACCCCACCTCCTTTCCCTCAGAGCACCAGAGAGCACCTGCTGTGGGTAAGGTCTGCATTACTGAGTTCTAGCTGCTGGGCCACGCAGAGGAGTGACGTACGGAGACAGAATGCCCTGAGCAGCTCTCCCAATGCTTCTTCTTGCTATTTCTGTGAACCTGCTGGAGGTACAAACTGAAAAGATGTTGTGGCCTTAGGAAGGGTAAATACCACTAGATCAGGGATTCTCGTCTTTCTTTTAAAAATGATTGAGAATTTCATATCATATCCTCCACCATTGCTTTTCCATCCCAATTTAATGAACTCTTTTTAAACCCAGTGTCTACACAATGCTGACTGTACACAGGGCCATGCACTGGAACACTGGCAGCCTGTCAGAGGTCGCATCCCTGAGGAAGTGACCATCTTTTACCATATGGCGTGGGAAATCATAAGGCCCTCTCCATCCATGCTGGGACTTGGCTGCCTTGACCTCATGTGGAAGTCATGTGTTCATTCATGTGTGCCTTTCATGTCCGGACAACACTGTGCAGTGGTCTCCCACTGTCTCCAGAAGGATCATGGAGAGGAGGCAGAAAGAACAGGGATACTGAACCTAATTTGGACCATCAACCATTTTATCAGAGTTGGTCTTGGGTATATCGCCTTCACCCACGGCACCTGAACTGTGGTGGAGAGATCATCCTTTAAGTCGTGTGGACTTGGGGTGTCAGGACGCTGCCTGGTATGCTGTGTGAGACTTCCTCATTAGGAAACCAGCTACAGCAGCTTCCAGGACTCTGCTAACTTCTGCGAGGAGAACAAAGCACTTTCCTGGGAAGCACTACTCCCCTTTGAGTTGGCTACAGGCACGGGGCCTATGTTCACCAGTCAGTATGCCTGAGACGCTGTGGTCTATGTGAGGAAAGGCTCCTTGTACGAGTGGGACCCCCAAGGCTGACAAAGGTAAAGATCAGGTGCACAGGTGGGAAGACTCAACTCTAGGACTCTAAATTCTAATTCTAGTCCTACCTTAAATTCACATATTGGTCTCCTCAGTTGTAAGGTAGACCTTGTTTTCAGAACTTAACAGCTACAGTAAGATCTCTGATAAAAGGAAATGAAGGCAGTAGGCTACCCTTTTGAAGTTAGAAGATCAAAGGATTGATAGAGAGGCTTGAGATGGAATGGCTCTTAGCAAGCATGTCCAAGTCTGGCTTGGCCATTAGCTGCCTGCCGCGGGTTAGTCACAGGTCCCGTGGACACCGCAGCCTTTCATCTGTATGGTGTAGTAATTAATATATACTACCTACTATGCTGAGACCTTAATAACAAATATACATGGCTTAACTTACTTTACCTGGCAGGTCCGTGGTATCCATCTGCGAATGTCCACGGTTTGACAGAGTCCTAACTTTCAAATTTAAGTCTTTATTTGGAGAATAGAGAATCTAACCTACTTTCAAGGCCCATTGAGAAATGCCTGTAAGGTAGACCCCTCCTGATACCTTAAAAGACTTCCCTTCATTTTTCCTATTCTGAGGGCGAGCTAGCAAAGCTTCTTTATTGTATCTGAGGTGGACAAGTGTTCCTACCAAAGTGAGGTGCTAGTAATGTCTGTTGGGACGGACTTTATCAAATGTGTTCTTAAATCTCAGTCCCAAGACAAAATACATGAATCAGTACTGTGTGTGGCC
Source organism: Mus musculus (assembly GCF_000001635.26). Classification (NCBI taxonomy): domain Eukaryota; kingdom Metazoa; phylum Chordata; class Mammalia; order Rodentia; family Muridae; genus Mus; species Mus musculus. Next base: position 782,440 of record NT_187022.1, on the reverse strand, counting down.
TTCTGGTATGCATCACAGGTTTGGGTCCACTCATTTTGTCCTGTGGACCTGGGGGTTGAATCACGGAAGTTGGCATGCTACCAAGCACTCCATTACTAGGCTGCTTCCCCAGCCCCCATTATTTATTTATTTATTTATTTATTTACTTACTTACTTACTTAATTTTGTTTGGCATTGACAGGTCCCAGGCTTCTTGCATACTAGGCAGGCACTCTCCCACTGAGCTATATACCCCAGTCTTTATGTTCATTTTATTTATGAGTCAAATTATTGTTGTTTCATACATTTAGAAGGCATATAAAGAGATAGGATCCCTTTAGCCCAGGCTGATCTTGAACTTGTAGTAGCCCTACAGCCTCAACCATCTGAGTGCTAGGTTTAAAGGCATTTGCCACCCTGCATGGCTCACTAATCAATTTCTTTGTAAATGGTGAGTTTGTGCTCCAAATCAATGGGCTGGACCTCACAATGTAGTGACCCTATTGGGGTGCTGTGCTGAGTCCTGCTGATGTCACTGAGCCCTCACAGAAACCTTCACTGCAGGTTTCTTTTCACAGTCGCCTGCCTACTTCATTTGAGGTGGCCCTGAAGAATCTGAGGTAATGAACCATTCTAAATCCTTACATGCCATGTAGTTACTAGTGACAGTGCTGTGGGACAGTGCTGGAGGCGGCATACAGAGCATGCGTATGGCTGGCAGAGCCACACGAATAGTTGTCACCAAGGCACACATTCTCAAACACCAGGTTTACAAGGGCTTTCCTTCATGGAGACTTATCCAACTCTTCTCATGAATGTGGATCAAATAAGAGCGTCCAACAGCCCACAACCTGGGGGTGTTCTAGGCCCTTTCAAACTCCATCCAAGACTCCTTGACATGCCACTGGGAACAGCAGTAGGTAGAAAGATGCCGTTAGGGGATGTGACCCCTTTCTTCGTCAATCATGTAGGTTAGGGGTTTTTTGATGGTGTTTTATTTTAATCCAGGGTCTTGCTATACACCCCGCAGCCTGGGCTGCCTCTACTTCCTGAGTGCAGGGATTATAGGCATACTCCACCATGATTTTCCTCCAGTGCTTCATCGTGGCCCCTTGTACACAGTGATGTTTCCTCGAAGGTATCGCTTGCTCATGACATCAGTGACATGGTTCTCTGCAGGACTCCCAGGTGAAGTTAGATTGTCTTACACCAAGAGGATAATTGTGGGAACACCAGTACCATGCGGCCTGTTCTCTGAAGTCTTGTTTAGTCATTAAGTTTATGGCATGGGATGCTATTACTGCTCTCGTACAGCTTTTCTTAGTGAGGTTTCTGGTTTTCAGATAACACATGGACAAAACGAACTCCGAGAGAACTCTTGCGGTTTACAGCTCCCAGGTCCCACTCTATCGCTGGGGGAGGGCAGGACAAGAGCTGAATCAGGCCATGGAGGGGTGCTGCTTTCCTGGCTTGATCTCCATGGCTGTTGAGCCTGCTTTCTTATACAACCCAGGACCTGGACCAGCCCAGGTGGCACTGCCCGCATAAATCATTCATCAAGAAAATGCCCCATGGGCCAATCTGATGGAGGCATTTTCCCAGATGACCCCAGTTCCTGTCAAGTTGACCATCTAACCAGCACATAGCATCAAGCCCTCAAAATATATAGGAAGAAAAAAAAGTATACGCAAGCACAAAGAGAAATACTAGAAACTTGGAATTCTTGGTCATATAATCTATATTAGAATGTTTTCGTCAATAAACATGAGATCAGGGCTAATTAGGCACGCTGTCCTACAGGATAGAGATAAAGTACTAGGGAGGGAACAGGGAGCAGCCATGGGCTGTGCTCACGATCTTCAGTGCTTTCTACACAGCTTCCATAGCTAAGTCTGAGTGTGGGCAGATGTCTAAGAAAGGAGAGGTGAGGAGTATTTCTGCTGCCCAGTACCTGTACAGTCACTGAAATATATATCAAGCACCTACTGTGTGCAAGGCTCTGCAGGGTACTTCAATTTTAAGGGGAAGCAAAGTCAAGCCTACCTTTCCAAGGCTTAGCATCGAGCGTAAGACTAGCTGTACTGTGACTGGCGAGAGCTGTGGTCGAGGACCTGCGTAGTTAATGGTTCATCACAGAAATTGACCTGTGAGAGCTTTGGGCAAGTGATGAAGGGAATGCCTTATCGACATGTAGGGACTGACACAACCCGGTGGCATGCCGCTTCCTCTGATCTGCTTCTAGCTGCTTTATCTTTATCCAGCCACACCTGACACAGGTGAGCATCCTCGGTTGACAGCCACACCTGACACAGGTGAGCATCCTCGGGTGACAGCCATGCCTGCCACAGGTGTGCATCCTCTGGAGTAAGGGTGAGCAATGATTGCAGAGAGGGAGCAGGAGGGGTGGGCTGGCCAAGACAGCCAAGGTGTTTATATCCCACAGGACCAAGACTCGAATTTGTCGCTTTTTTTCTCAGCCGTAATACCAGCCACATCGCTTACATCATGAAGCTGTATCTTCAGCGTGCACATGAGGACACATTTGTATCCTCCCTAAAAACTCCACTTCTCTTCTCCTTGCCGTAGAGTTTGGGGGTTCTCAGATCACTCTGACCTTTTCATAGTTTTTTTTCAGCTGCCAGAGCATCTGGACTAAATTGGGCTAAGACCCCATTATTGTTCAAACTAAGTAAGAGCCCAGGCACCCCTACCACCGCCCACGGGGACTTTAAACATTAACAGAGTTGTTACCAGCCAAAGTATGTGCTTCCGACCTTGAGTTCTTCCTCCCTGTTTAATGGTAGTAGCTAGACCCTGGATGCCCCACTGAGATCAAAGTTTTCCTCTAGAGATGCAGCTTCATCTACAAAAAGCTGCCCGGTTGTCGCAAGCTCTCCAAGGTAGACTCTCGAGCTGTGCTTGGCTCTGCTGCACTGACTCAAGACCCCTGGGGAAAGATGATGTAATTCCAGAGACTTCAGGGCACAAGACTCCCTGGATGTCTGAGGTAACTGGAAAATTCAAGGCTGGTCCCTTGGGTGCTTACTTGTATCCAACAAGTCTGATAGGCGGTTAAGACCTTTTCCCAAGTGGTCTTTGGTTCAATGGGATATACTTGGGTTTAGGGAAATGGAAGTCATGAAAACATACTAAGTAAAGCCAAACAAAACTCTACCAACTTGAATTTTTATTCATTCAACATACTATTTGTCTCTACTGTGAGCCAAAGTCTGACCTGCATGGGGATAATACAGTTACTGAATGCCAGCTCCCTGCCCTCGCGGAGCTCAGAGTCCAGTACAGCAGATGTAAGACAATACATCACCCGTCAGCTGGTGATGAAGCCGGGCAGGGGATGCCTCCTCCTGGGTGTGATTCTTCTGTTTTACTCAGGATGGTTAGAAACCTCACTAATAGGACAATAGTTGACACTAGAGCAGAAACTTGAAGTCAAAGGGTATGATGCATCTTTGAGAAGGACTGTCAGATAGAAGGCCCATTACTATAAAGGCTCCAAGAAGAGGCTGCTGAGCCTGAGCAGCGGCCGGCAGGGCCACTGTGCCTGGACAGAAGGTGGAGCTGGGTAGGAAGAGAAGGCCATGGATCAGACCACGCTGGCACATGGTAATGTGAAGCAGGTGAGCTGCCTCTGTTCTGAGATGAGCGAGCGGTCACTGGAGGCACCGAGCAGAATGACCTGATGTGGAAGCAGGCTGGCGAGAAGATAGGCAAAGCTTTCTGGTGGGAGTCTCGGCTTGTCAGACCAGGATGGTAGCAATGGACGCAGAGAGCAGGAGTCAGTGAAAGTGAGGTTGACAGGAGTTACCAGTGGTTTGGATATGGTGTGACACACAAGGAGTTTCCAGGCTGCCCCACCTAAGGACAGACGCTTCTCTTTTAAAGTGTGGAGAGGACTCCAGGAGAAGCTGTTTGGTGATGACAGGCAGGAGCAAGTGAGAACTGGACACTGGGAGCCATTTAAATTTGAATGAGGGGCTTACTGTACACATAAGAGGAGATGTGATGACGTAAGCCACTGGACCTCATAATCATCTAGAGAGTGACCTGAAGAGGACTTGGGAGTCACCGAGTCTAAGTGGTATTTAAGTCAGAAGGAGGTCACGGGAGGAAACAGGGGCGAGAAATGGAAGGACTGCTCTTTGACTCTACTGAGCATACTGACAACAACACAGTGCAAGGTCGAGCTTAGGAGCCTGGGAGGGAACCATTGAGCAGAATGCAGGATGTACGCCTCATCAGACATGAAAATGGCACTGCAGGGAGGCAAAGCATGCTCCATTTGCTGCAGAAAGCTATCCTGCAGTTGAATAAACTGACCTGTGGCCCTACTCAATGCTGCTAGAACCCATATCCCCAAGATTCTGTAAGACACGCCCCCGGGAGGTGGGGTTGCCTGGCTGAGAACCAGTGATCTCAAAGCAGCCATGGCAAGCTCAGTAGACACCTGACCTGGCTCAGGGTGTGGCTGGGAGTGGGTGGGAACAGACAGAGTGAGGAGCAAACAACAACCAGCTGAGGGGGAGAGGGGCAGTGTTGTCTTCTGGGAACATCAGATTTTGCTTCCAGAAAGGGGCTCAAGGGGAATGTTCGAAGAAAATGAAGAAAGTATCTTAATGTCTTAATTATCTTAATGTATCTTATCTTAAAGGCTAAGAGAAGGAAGTGAAACCTGACAGTGGTCATCTAAGTGCCTCGCTTCCTTTCCTTTACCCAATTGCCCCTCCAATGAGTCACCACTCCCTATGAGATCCTATAATGCAAACTTCAGTAATTCAGTTTCATATGTTGTGAGTTTACTGCTGTGTAAGAAACCAAGAATCCCAGAAAACACAAAATCTCTACTGGGAAGACCTTGGCTGGGCTGAGGGAGTACTAAGTCTTCCTCCCAGAATCCTGTAGCCGCTAGGGGGTGCCCTGCAGAGTCAGTGCTTTCAGCTGTTGCAGGGTAGAGAGGGCAGCGAAAGCCCTCCATTAAGTCAGAGCTGTGTGGATGGAGGACCCGCCGTCATCTGATGTAAAGAACTGCAGCAGATGGCTGCGCTCTCGCCACACCGTACCTCCTTACTGTCTACTTGTGTGCCTACACATGAGCATCACTCGGGCGCTCATCTAGACGGCAAAACCGTGATAATCATCATAAACTGTGTACTAGGAAACCACTGAAAGTATACAACAAACAAATGATGGGCCAGAGGGGTTTCATCCTCCAGGAGAAGCCCTGAAACTCTAGCTCGGGGTAAACCGGAGAGGCTGCAACACAGTGGAAAGGAAGGCATAAAGTCCTCCCTGCTCCAGGAGCTCATGGTCCCATGGCACAGACACCTCAATGCCCGTATAAAACAGGAGAGCTTTCCGTGGAGTAGATCAGCAGCCTGCCTTGAGGAGCGGTGTAGGGGAGGCCTGCACTCCGCCATGGTACACGAGAGATGCCCACACAGAAAGCACTTGAAGTCTGATGTTAGAGAAAGCACTTCGTCTTTAATTCTGTCAGTCTCTTTGGAACTACTCAAGCTCTGGGTTCTCTGCATAGCTGAAGTTATGCTAGCTTCAGGGTTACCTGGCCCGACTTGTCCCCAGGAAGCATCAGAGCGCCACGGTCCTAAGCAGACTCCTCGGGGCGCCCTGCCCACTCGTGAACGAGCACTCGGACTTCTCAATGAACTTCCCACAGCAAGACCAGTGTGGACGGCCCGGGTGGCCTTTGTGTCCGTGGCCACAGCCAAGGTATCCACCTGCATAATACAAAGGGGGGAACAACATAAAGTAGAGTCCAGCTGTACAAAGCTAATCCTGGCAACATTCAGACCTAAGCAGTCAAGATCTCCCCAAAGAAACTACCGAGTTCAGTCCACTGTAATCAGAACTATCTGGTAGCCATGGCCAGGCCAGGCTCTCAGAACTGTCCAAAATGCAACCAGGAGATGAACTAGTTTGCCCTTCAACTGTTAAATACTGGTTTGGATCTTAACTATATGCAGTGAGTGACACGAAAATAAAAGGGTAGATTAATGGAAAAGGAGACGTGCTAAATTGGTTACACGGAGGGGTACAAAAGCTTATTTTGTGGGCCACCATTAGAATAAAGACATGATGAAAAGATTTTTTTATTTAGCGTGTGAGTGTTTGGCCTGCATGTATGTCTATGAACCATGTGTGTGGCTGGTATCAGAAAGAAGGCATCAAATCTCTTTAGCTGGAGTAATATACAGTTGCGAGACCCCTGGATGGTGGGAAGTGAACTTGGGTCTTCTGGAACAGCAGCCACTGCTCACATGATTGAATCTCCCCCAGGCCCATGATAGAACAACAACAACAGCAGCAACAACAATGAAGGATCTCTTGCCCAGATGTCTAAATAAAGAGTGAGACGTTGCTCAATCATCTACCCCCTGATCCTCCCCATTTGAATTTCCTCATGATTTTTGGGTGAATCTATATTTCACAGTGCTCAGACTGCTAGAACAGGTATAGACTGAATCTACAAATCTCAGATTCTGGTCAAAAGGCCCATGGACTGGTAAACTGTATCAAAAGAACTCAGAACCTTGAAGCCTGTCATTTCAATTCAGAACATGAGACTTGCTGTATAGACTATCTGTCCTGCCTCTACACAAGAGGCTAGAATTCTTTTTTTTTTTTTAATAATCCTTTTTTCTTTTCTTTTTTTTTTTTTTTTTTTTGATATTTTCTTTAGCTACATTTCAAATGTTATCCCCTTTCCTAGTTACCTCCTCCCTGGGAAACCCCCTATCCCATCCCCTCTTCCCTTCTTCTATGAGGGTGTTTCACCCACCCACCCACCTACCCACTCCTGCCTCCCCACCCTGGCAGTTCCCTACATTGAGGCATGGAGCCTTCACAGGACCAAGGGCCTCTCCTCCCATTGATGCCCGACAAGGCCAACCTCTGCTACATATGCGGCTGGAGCCATGGGTCCCTCCCTCCATGTGTACTCTTTGGTTGGTGGTTTAGTCCCTGGGAGTTCTGGGGGGTCTGTTGATGGATATTGTTCTTCCTATGGGGTTGCAAACCCCTTCAAGAGGCTAGAATTCTTTGAGAAAAGCCTCAGTCCAAACACCCTGACCTAGTACCTGTGAGGCAGCAAAGGGACGGACCCTTGCTTGCTGCTGCTTGGGCCTGCGGGCTTGAGGACATGACATCATAAGACTGCTGTTTCCGACCCAGATGCTAGCTTCGGTTGACTTGAGGCCACCGACCATGCTTACCCGGCATGGTGCCTCCGCAGGCACAGCGGGCAGCTTTCTGTCCTCCACTGGAGCAGAAGGTGCAGCAGTGAAACACACCCGGATGTGGCCGATGCTTCCTCCTCACGGTCACGTTGAATGGTGAGCCCTGAGGGGTTCAGGCCAAGAGCAAAGAATCAGACATCAATGGGGCACGCTGAGCCATCAGTGCATGGTAGGCAGGCTCAAAGTCACAAGGACGGACAAGGATTCAGGACAGGAATATATCTGGGTAGGGACTTCTGTTAGATGGGGGCAAATACCAGTGCAGTTAAACTGGACCTGGATGTGTGCAGCCCTCCTGCTAAGTGCCAGAGTCACATTCCACCAGGTTGGTGACTATGCATGGGGCTACTGAGCTTCTGGGCACTGAAGACAGTTCCAGAGGTCAGCCCCATTTTCAGTGACATGTGAACTGGCTCTCTTCATGGATTCTGCCTCCCTCCAGCCTTACATGGAGTGGGAGTGGAACCCACGTTAGTCACTGACTCCGGCATCTCTGGCTGACTGCAGCCTTTGGGAGCCTCAGTCTCAATTCTTGAGGAGCTCAGGGGTAGTCACTAGGCTGCCACAACCACCAGAAAGGACACGTGTGGCACTTTCTACAGCTCCTCAGCCACGCGTGTCTCCACACACAGCTAGCACCTTTCCCTCTACCCCTGGACGCATATCCATTCGCCAGCCTCTTAGTGATAGACCATGAAGATACACAGAAGAGAGAAAGCCTTAATATGTGTGGCTAATGAGTCTCAAGTTAGTAACTCTCCACTTTTTCTTCAAGGGTAACTTATGTATTCTAATTTCTCTCCTATGTTAAACACAAATGTTTATTAAGTATTGTCATTTTCCTGTCCTTACGTAAGAACCACGTGGTCTGAGAAAAGCCAAGGTGGAAGCCTGGTACTGAGGAGACTTCCCAGGGTTTAAGGCTCCCTCTTTTGAAAGGAAGACCCAGAAACTGCGCCTTAGAAGGATGAGCCAATACAAACCTTTCTTGCTTTCAAGTCCATAGCTCAGGCGTTTTATCACAGTAACAGAGGGCTGGCAAGCACTGTTTTCTAAAAAAGTAACCCGGATGGAACCATGACTGGCACATGCTGTAACCCCTGCACTTAGGAGGTCAGAGTAAGAGGATCAAGAGTTCAAGGCCAGCTTGGCTACGGAGTGAATTGTAAGCCAACCCACAGATTATGACAATACTCTGTCCCCTGCCTCATACAATAAATGAAACAAAACCATGCAAAGATAAAGTAACAGGTTCAGGTCCCAAGGTTGGTGGTTACAGAGCTACTGTCAGATCTGCCTGAGTAGGCTTTGAAGAAAATGTAAGTGAGGTATACAAGGCCATCCAACCTATTCCTGACACGCTGTGATTAGAAATCCATATCCTACGGGCTAGGCTGATAAATGACTGCTCACACGATAGGAGGAGCGTAACCCAGACAACTGTGGCCCATGGTGTGGAAAGGTTGGAAACTGTTAAATGTGTGGGCTTGTCTGTTAACGGACTCCCCTGTGGTCAAGACAGCTTCCCCAGACTAAGAATCTCAACAAACTAACCAGGAGCATAAAATATATGTAAATGCCAGCGTTCTTAGGGCCACGAGCACCCTCTAGTAATAACACAGGTTGCAGAATCCTGGGCTGTGCCCACGAGGACGAGGAGAGCACAGCTGATTTCAGCTCTTAAGCAGCTGGTCCGGTCCGATGAGACCTGAGAGCCCCGAGCTGCCAGCGAGCGCGGGGCCTGCCTCACCTGCACGTGCTGCTCTCTGATGCAGACCCACACGGTGTAGACGCCAGGCTCCTTGGGGGTGTAGGAAACGCGGTACGACCCATCCTTGTTGTCCTGGACCACTGTTCTGATCGGACTGAAGACAGAAAGGGTTCAGAAGGCCAGTCCCTCTCACAAGCCTGCTCCAGAGGCAGCATTACACTCATTACATCTAACGTGAATCATGAACGCCCCTTAGACTGAAGGGTAACTGTCAGTTACTACTTTAGTCCAACATCCTGAGAACCAGGAAAACGAGCCTGTGCTCTTCTCTGCTGGTCTCTGTTACACTCCCAGCTCTGAAGTCCCTTCTTATTCCAATTGCAGAGGGATATATATGTGTGTGTGTGTGTGTGTGTGTGTGTGTGTATGTGTGTGTGTGTGTGTAGTGTATGTGTTTGTGTGTGTGTGTGTATGTGTGTGTGTGTGTGTGTGTGTGTGTAGTGTATGTGTATGTGTATGTGTATATGTATAAAATCCTGGAACAATGTATTAGGAAAACAGGCTAGGTTTAAGAAAGGATATAATTCTGTAACTCATTAAAAACAACAACAACAAAACCATCCATTCCAGAGTTTGGAATAAGGACAGTCGGGGGGGGGGGGTAGGGGAGACTATATTGAGAGAGGACTGAAGCTAGCCATAAAACCTACACATTTGGTTAGTGGTGTGGAATCATTTTCTCCTGGTGTCATGGAACCTCACAATGAAAGAGTCCATCTATATCTCCCATAACGCAAAGGCCCTAGTTTCCTCACTGCCTACTACACAGGATCCATTGAACACACACCTGTCCTTCTTATCTTTGGGGACAACTTCCACATGGACATTATCTCCTCCCCTGCCCATGCTCTGTCCCGAGGCATCCTTACAGAACAAGGTAAAAGAGGCTGTCTGTTTCTCTCGAGCTCTGTGGAGATCTGCAAAAGACACACAGTAAGTACTCACCTCCCAGGAGAGGCCATCTCCCCCAGTCAGACCAAAGAAAGCTGTGGTTTCTGGTTATAAGGACCACCCTGTTCCCTTCCTGTTCTCCTTCCCATGCTGTATAGGTACCCACCTTCCCCCTCCCCTCCCCCAGGCCTGGGCTAAGTGGCTCAGCAACAGCTGCTCTGGGATCACATAGAACTCTGCATCTTAACTTCAGCCTCAAGGCAACTGCAAAACCCAAAGACAGCCTTTAGGCTTGTATGAGACTGGACCCTCAAAACTATCTTCTATAAGCCCTGGGTCCTCCTAGAAGAGGTGAAAGATACTGAAGTCCAGCTTGCAACTTCCCTGTTGTGAGAGCCTCTGCCACTCAGAAGCTAACGCCAGGGTGCCATAGCCTATGGGCCAGCATGAAGACAAAGCTGGGTTTCTCAAGCCTAGTTTGTGAACTACCAGGTGTTGTACAGAGGTACACTGGGGGATGAGGGTGGGGGGAGGGTGTTAGGAAACTCCCGAAACACTGTGCCCAACTTAGTGGCTACTTCTGGGAAAGAAGAGTCTCAGAGTGATCTGTGACTCCCAAAGAATTAGGAATTCCTCCCAAAGGTGAAGGCAAATCAAATACAAATGTCCCCATCAGGAACAGAAGGAAACTTCCCAAAGGAACCGAACACTGGTCTAAAGGAGCCATTTCTAGGTGGACCTGGTGATGCACATCTTTAAACCCGGCAGAGGCAAGTGCATCTCTCTAAGTTTAAGGCCAATCTGTTCCACATAGTTCCAGGTCAGCCAGAGCTGTGTTAAGCAGTGAGACCCTGTCTTAACAAAAGCAAAGGAGACAAACCCGAACAAACCCCATCAACCTACCAAATCCTTTCAACTACCAATGGCATAGAGTTTGTGTGAACCAAAATGGTAAGGAGGAAAGGAAGGTGTGACTGCCTTCCCACTCCTCTGTAACCCACCACACAGCAGCCAAGCACCAGGAGCTGCGGTGTGAGCCTCTGAGCAGGTAGATTCTGCCTTGCTCTAGTCAGTGCCGTTATCTCCTGTGGGCACAGCCAGGTTCTAACTTCCCCAAAGCAAAGCCTGATCCTGAAGGTTCTTGGGAGCTTCTATTTTCTGAAGTACAAAAGGTTCAAGCCTACCCCCAGTATTAATAACTGCAGCCTGCCCAGACCATGAGAAAGAAAGGGGCAAGGCAGGGAGCCACTGCCTTTTAAACCAGTATACCTTGCCGAACAAGCCTCATTTAGTTTCTCTTTTTGACACACGGTCTCATATAGCCCAGCCTGCCATCAAACTTGCTATGTATCCGAAGAGGTCCTCCAACTTCTGACCCACCTGTGAGTACTAGGATTAAAAGCATATGTGGCCAGGCTCAGTTTTATGTGGTGCCAGCAACCAGACCCAGACTCTGTGCAAGCTAGGCAAGCATTCTGCCAATGGCACTATACCCCCAGGACAGCACGACACAACTCTTTAAATGTCAGGTCCCTGGGCACTGCTCTCTCAATACCATTGAGAAATGCTTCCCTACCTTCTCCCTGAAGGACACACTGAGCTGGATCAACTTCCTGCGTGTTAATGGCCCCATACACTTCATAGCCTTGGCACTGGCCTGCCTTCTCCTGGGGGGAGAAGCAGATCTTATGGTTCACTCCTGGGCGGGCACTGTATTCAACTTTATTCAGCTTCCTGAGCCGCTCTACAACCACTCCCTTGGTGATGAGAATCTCTAAGTCCGAGCCGCTGGTCAGCAGATGCTCGGTGAACTCCACTCCAGTCCGCATATCTGCCAGCAGCTGTTCCAGCTGCGCTTTCTGCAGCTGTAAAGCGGTTTCCCTCTGGATCCGTATGTCATCCAGCTGCTGCAGCAGCTTGTCCCGGTGTTCCTCGATGGCTTTGATGTAGCCCTCAGAGAATGTCCGGACGTCAGCTGCCACTGCCTCCACTCGCTCTTGGAGGGCGTTGTTCACACTTTTAATCTGTGCCAGGGCATCTTCCAGGGCTTCCACATGGGGCTGGGTGTCTCGAAGCAGCTCCCGCACAGAATCTCCATGCTTGTGGATGACATTGCTGGTGAAGTCATAGGGGTGCTCTCGGTGCTCCCCAACTACACAGTCCCGACACACCGGCCGGTCACAGAGTTCACAGAACAGCCTCAGCTCCTCTGCAGGGTGAGAAGGACATAGGATGGGCTTTCCAACCTGGCTGTAGCCTTTCAGGTCTTTTAGGTCCACCATGGTGTGATATGTCGTCTTCTTCTGTCGCCTGGAAAGAAGCAGTTGGGGACAGGAAGTGAGGAAACAACTCTAGAGGGGGACAGTTTGGCAAAGAGGTTCTAGGGGTTAGATTTGAGTCACACTCCTCAGAATGTATTAAAAAAAAAAACTACAGGATCCTTTTTGCTTCATTATTTCTCTACACGGTGAAGCACATGCCTATCTGAGTGTTGTTATTTAGGACACAATACATAAATACTTGAATTTGGCATGGGATACATCTTCAAAGGTGCAGTGCTGAGACTATATTCTGAGAGACTTTTCACTCGAGGTAATCTGGTAAGTTTAGACAAGAGTCACAGCCCACTTCCTAAAGCAGGGTGGAAGGCTAACACCAAGTGGTAAACCAAGCCAGATGGATCTATATAGCAACGAAAGCAGCCAGCTGGCTCCTGCAAACTCTCATGTTTAATTAACATTTTTGTAAAGCAGTTCCCTTGGCCAGTGACTACATCGCATCCACTGGCAGGCCAGAATTCTCCTTAAGAGTCATCCGCATTAGTAGAAAGCGAAATCAATAGGTACTAAGTTCTCTTGGATCCCTCCTTCCTATAGATTTCTAAGGGACTCAGGGAAATCTCTAGGGAAAGGCAGGGACTGCTCACAGAGTTCCCTGGCAACATCCCATCAACCTGAAGTGTGTATGCCTGTTCTGCTACTAGTGCAGATGCAGAGAAAACGGTCAGCTGTTGAGCTGGCAACAAGACAGTCATAGGGATAATCACAAAGTTACAAATAGAGAGCTAAGACAACTGTTCTGTTGGTAAGGCCAGAAAACAAGGGGAGGCCAGAACTCAGAGAGAGAGAGAGAGAAAAAAAAGCCAGTTCTAGATTAACCCAAAACCTTGTTTAGTTTTGTATTCTGATGCACTAGAGTGGGATGGAAGAGAAAATGGGACAAAGACTAGCATCTAACAAGCTATTCCGTGACTGTGATAAAAGGCAAAACACCCCAATTACCAGCCTGCTGTCCAGGTCAGAGGTCTGAGTTAAGGCACAGTCAATGGACACCTACACTGAGGTGACCTGTTTAGTAAAAAGAGCAAAGAAGAAGGAACTAGGTCTGAACTGAGGATTCGGTTCAGTTACATGATTACCAGCTGTGGGACTTGGGCGAAACACAAACCACTGCTGGGCTTCCATCTCCTCATTTACTAAAGAGGGGTGAAGTAGCACCCACCTTTCGGTAAGAGTTACAATGATCAGATGAGATCAAGCGCAGGGTGTATGCTAGCACAGTAATCCTCTCTCCAGCACACGGTCCGTTTTCAATAGATTAAACAATTGGTGATAGAAGAAAACTCAAGGTGCTCTATAAACCAAAACCTGCCCTGCTTTTGTTACTACAGCTATCAGGTCAGCGGTGCTAACCTCCGTTCTAGAGCTTGCGATCTGTTTGCACAGTGTTCTTTGCACTTTGACAGTGTCTGCGAAAGCCTTCTTTTTGACCTGCTCACCAAAGGGATCTGTGTCTTGCTTTCTTTGCACTCTACTCTTACGCCACAATAAACGGGGTACTCCCTCTTTACCTATGAGCCTGGCAGCAGAAGTGGCAGAGATTGGCTTTGCAGGTCTGACACCTCTTCTCTACTTCTCTGTCGCTGCACAGGTCACACACCAGGCCCTGGCCTTCCCCACGCAGGTTCTCCAGCAGCACATCATTCATGGCCAGGTGGTCTACCGTTAAAGCCTTCACTCCACCCAAGGGCAGGTCCACTTGAGCATCACATACCGGACAGAGGATGCCGATCTGTGGCTGCAGGCTACATAACTCGGGGTCCTGGAATACTGACCCCTCAGAGCTTGTATCTGAGTCACCCCCACGGATGTCCACTACTGAGAATGGATCCAGCTTTTCCAGACACGTGGTGCACACTGTGTGCAAGCAAGGCAAGAGCCTGGGGACTTTGAAAAGCCTCAGACATGTAGGACAATGAGTCTTGCCTGAGCTTCCAGACGCGTTCGCATCTTGGAGTTTGTGCACGAAACCCAGAAGCGGCTTCCTGATTTCTGACATCTTCCCCACGTATGTACCCAGTATCACAAAAGGCCCTGCGCAGTCCTCTAATGCAGGTTAGATTTACTCAAAGACAGAGTTCCAAGATCTTGAACACTGACCATGAGGACTCTCGTGTTGCCAAGTAAAAGGACAACCAGAAAGAGAACGCCTCTGAGGAACCATCCACAGATCTACTCCGGATTTGTGGTTTGGCCCTTCCTTTCCACTGCATCCCACACCAGTCACAGCCACACCCTCCTGGATCACCCACATCGTCCTCCTCGCAAGCGCTTCTAGAGCTAGTCCCCAGCTAATTCTGCCACCACCACCCTGACCCCAGCATTTCTTGTCCTCCAAGGTCACCCTCCCTCCCGCCCCCACCACGCCACAAGCGCGCCCTCCCCTCCGGGCGATGAGGTAGTGGGTCCTCGGGCTCTCCCAGAGTGAGGGGCCAGGGGCAGCCGCCTCTCTGGTTTGCCTAGGAGGCCCTAGAGCCGTCGCCCCGCCTCACACCAATCCCAGACCAGGATTCTCCGAAGAATCCAATCACCGTCCGAAAGGGGCGGGCCTCGCAGTTCGGAGCCATGTCGTCCTCCAGAGTGACATCACTGTCATCCAATAAGTTCAGCAAGGTCCACATCCTCGCTGGCCACTCGCGCGGCGAAAGGAGAGGGAGCAAGGGAGGGCCTCGTGCAGAACCGGGAGGAGGAGTCTGGGAGTGAGCGGCGTAATGTGGTTGGCGTCACGAATGTGAGCTCCTGCCGCCGGAGAGGCCTCTGGATCGTTGAAAAGCCTGCGCTGAGGCTCCACCCCAAACTCAGATAGGGTTCTCCCATTGGTGCGTGGTACTGTCAGTCGGCCGAGGTGTAGCCCGAAGCATTCTGGAAGTTGTAGGCAGGCTCTCGGTTGCAGAGGCTATAGCGAATCAGCGGCCACCGGGTCAGTTTCCTTTCTGGGTTTTCCAAGTATTTTTTCTGCCCTGGAATCTCTTACGTACAGCGTGCTCGGAACCAGAACCCTCTCAGCTGGCTAGCTTCTGGCATTTTCCAGGGCAAGGGTACCTCCGTGTCTGGTTCCAGAACTAAACTTAACTGAAAAGTTTAGAACTGCTGCTCCGCGGAGCTCCACTGAGTTTCCCGGGTGGAAGCTGCTTTGAATCATTCAAGACCAAGACCGGAGAGACACACCTCACCAGAATTCTACAGTAACAGAAGTTGTCAGGGTTGCGGGGGGTGGCCTACAGAGCAAGTTTGGCATTTGTTTTTACAATCAAGGGGAGCTCCTGGTTGGTCACAATGGGGCAGTGGAGGATGTCACTGGGACAAGTCCCTTGTAGGTCCGACTAGTTAAAAAGTTGGGCACACCTGGTCCCTGAGCATAATTATTTCTTTGACGCCTTAAAGAATTTGCCAAGAGTCTCAGATTCATTCATTTGGAGACTGTTTCCTACACATGGGGTCTAAGGCACTGACTGATCTCTGAATCCAAAAATTGTAATAGCATGGCTCCGTAGTTGCTATCTGTTCCCATTCTTCAGATGCGTAAGCCTCTGTCTATCTCACTGTTTTCCTTTACAGTCTTCCATATATGATTTCAACCCATGCATCACTGTTTCAGGGACCTCTTTATTAGAGATGTCATAGTATAGGCATAGCTGTCGAAGCCTATGCTTTTACGAAGTATGGGCCTTCGGTGGAAAGAGCCCCAAACTATGAAAAGATGAAATTAAAAGAAAAAAAAAGAGAATTATCTGACTCTTCGTAAAATATGTTAAAGTAGAGATGTAGCTCACTGATCCAGTATTTGCTTAGTATGTTGAGACTCTGGGTTCTGTCTGTGGTACACGTGTGAACACAGACACCACACACACACACACACACACACACACACACACACACACACACAGGTCTGATTTGGTCTTTATTGTGAGGGTCTCGAGAGCTGGTTCTAACTTTAGCATAAGTAAAAACGTTATCTGCTAATGAATGGCTCAAAAGCCATTTTTACATAACAGTCACATGACCTCCCAGTGTAAGGAGTCGGCAAAGGTCTTAAAAGTGAAAGTGGTCCTTACCCAGACTTCTCCAACCTTTCTCTCCTGCGCTGCCCTGGCCGAGTCCCCTCGCTTCACCGCAGTATGCTGAAGCAAATTCCAAAAGCGGTGTGGACTTGGCTTTGCTATATAGTGTTGCTCTGAACCTGCCCTCCTCTGTGCTTAGCCATGCTTTGTCTTATCTCTTATTCATGCCATATATTATATTTCCCATAGGGTGTATTCTGACTTCTCTGTTGGAGGAGTGCTGTATAATTTATATGCATTATCTCATTTAATCTCCCAACAGCTTATAATAGAGCTGCCTGGGAGGGGTCGAGTGGTCAACCCAAGCTAGCATCTGGGATGGGAACAACAGTCTTAAGATGTCATGCCTAAGATTCTGCCCAGTCCCCTCTGTCCTTCCCTTTCTCAGCTTCTTGCACATCAAATCCCTACCTGCCTTCCATGGAGAGAGAAGATGGGGCTATCTGGAGAACATCTTTCCGTTCTACTTAAAAGTCTACGCATCTTCTCTCCTTTCTCACGCCATTGATTGCTGGTTTTCTCCCAACCTCTTCTGCCTCTCCTTATTTTGCTAACACTTTTCAGTGAGTCCTTTACACATTCTTTCTCCCGAGGACTGTGATGAAGTCCTGAAAGAAAACTCACCCTCCCTTGATCCAGTTCCCCTCAACTTAATTAGCGCTGGTGGCTCTCACCACTGTGGTTCTTAAACTTTGTGCTAGTCTCATCACCGATGTTTTGTTCTTTCTCTTTGGTGTGTAGAGAATGAGTGACAACATTCCTGGACTTTTCTCAGTACTCAGCCACGTTAGTGTTTGCCCTTGCTGTGTCCCAGGGTGGTTTCGTGGCTCCTTTGTTGGCCCCCACTGTATTTCCTCTTAAAGAGCTGAGTCCCCAGTTTATATTTCCAGTTCTGACTAACCCCTCCCCAGAGCTTTTGTCATAAATGTCTGTTATAGCTCTGCTCCAGGACGTTGCCTTCGCCTAACCCCATCTTCAGTGACTCGAGGCTTCTCTCTTCATTGCATTCTGTGCTCTTAGTCTTCTGGTTTCACTCTCCCAAGGGGAAGCTCACTCTCCCAACCTGAGATCTTATCATCTTCTTGGCTTCCTTTCTTGTTTTCCACATCCAGGCAGGCATCAGTTTCTTTCCATCCGCATTGCCAACACCTTAGTGCATAGAAATTTTAAGATGGTACAAGACCTTATCACTCTCTCAAGTACCACAATAGTCTCTGGATTATGGTTGACTTCCTTTTGTGAAATAGCTAATTTGATCTTCCAGGTTAATTGTAAAACCACATTAAGCCTTCATTCTAAAACGTTTCCCTTACAGACATATAAACCCGGACTTTTAGGTAATCCCTGAAGTTTGACAAGCACCTTTCTTGCTCTTTGTCAGTTTGTCCTGCCTTTATTTTTAAAACTTCTCCTTCTTTCTGTGGCAGGAGACCTTTCTGTTACCTCCCCAGAATCTTGCTGTTGTTTCTAAGCTCCAGCTTGTATTCTAATGGCTTCCTTGTGAGTTTGGAGATTTAGCACAGTGATATGATTTGATACTGAGCACCCCTCAAAAAAAAAAAAACACTAAAGGAAATCAATCTTCTGCCTATATTATTTATGTTGCGATATTTGTCTACCTTATAGTATTGTTTTATTATGTTTGTGTACATATTTATATAGACTTATGTATAGATTGTGTATATTGTGTGTAGATATGGCATACAAATATATGTTTTCTGTCTCTCTGTTAAGATAAAGGAAACCAGCTGGGCGTGGTGGCGCACGCCTGTAATCCCAGCACTCGGGAGGCAGAGGCAGGCAGATTTCTGAGTTTGAGGCCAGCCTGGTCTACAAAGTGAGTTCCAGGACAGCCTACAGGGCTACACAGAGAAACCCTGTCTCGAAAACAAGAAGAAGAAGAAGAGGAAGAGGAGGAGGAGGAGGGAGGAGGAGGAGGAGGAGAAGAAGAAGAAGAAGAAGAAGAAGAAGAAGAAGAAGAAGAAGAAGAAGAAGAAGAAGAAGAAGAAGAAGAAGAAGAAAAAGTAAACCATTGGCAACCAACCCAGTGCCTGCATAGTAGGCATTTGATAAAGACATGTTAATAGGGAGGCAGAAACTGGTTATCTCAAATAATGAGAAAACTTAACAAGACCATGTTCAACCACGAATTTTGTGGATACACGATATGGGTTGAGACCATATGGCTAAGATGTACTAACTGTATTCCTTTGTCAGAGCTGATTCATTTCTTGCTCCATGATTACGCATCGCTTCTCCTACTGGGGACTCCAGACATCAAATAGTCACAGGGAAGTACAAAAGCCACAGGGGCAGAAGAGCAGAACTTCTGGAAGTGGCCAGGTCCATACAGTAGCTAAAGATTTCAGCCCACTCCTAATGCCCAAGGCAGGAACAGTACTGAGGGCAGGAGAGCCAGGAAGGGAGGATGCTCTATCGGGAGGTCAGGAAGGCTGGCTCTGATGCTGTGTGATCCGTCCAGCAGATAGAAAGGCTCTGGTGGACTTACCCTTTCACCACCGTCATATCTGTCCCCATCAGTCACTATCCCTTTCCGCCTTGATTGCTCCTGACACCTCTAGTCTAAATGTCCAATCCCATCCCAACTTGTGCCTCATCCCCTCCTAACTATGAATCTTTCTCACACTCACACTTCAGTTTCACCTTCTGTCTGTGCTCCTCAGCCGCCCTTTCCTCTTCTTTTTAGCTAAGGTTCTGGAGAAGACCAGTGTGGCTTGAATGGAGTGTCTCCCATAGCTTCATTGTCTGACCACTCAGTCCTAGTTGGTGGTGTTGTGTGGGGAGGATTGTCAACTTTTCGTTGGTAGAGACTCGCTGGAGGAAAAGGCCCTCTGTGGCTGGGTGGGGTGCTTTGAGATTTTTCTAGCTGCCCGAATTCCACTGTGCTCTCTGCTTCTTGACTTGCCCAGATGTGAGCAAGCTGCCTCCTACCCCTGCCAGTGCTGAGAGCCACTAGGCTGCCATACTTAACCCACTGCGATGGACTGGGTCTCAAACTGTGAGACCTGTGAGCAAGCTGCCTCCTACCCCTGCCAGTGCTGAGAGCCACTAGGCTGCCATACCTAACCCACTGCGATGGACTGGGTCTCAAACTGTGAGACCTGTGAGCAAAAGCCTCCTCCCCTGCGCTTGCCACCGTGACGGTGCCAGATCCTCTAGAACAAGTCACAGACCGTTGTGAGCTGCCATGTAGGTGCTGGGAATTGAACTTGGGTCCCCTAGAAGAGCAGCCATTGCTTTTTAACCACTGAGCCATCTCTCCAGCCCCCTGTGTTGGCTTTTATTAGTGTTTTATCAAAGCAACAGAAAGCCAAACTAGAACACTATGCATCTCAATTTTCTTCCTCTTTCTTTTACTATGTAGCCCTGGCTGGCCTGCAACTTGATATGTAGGCTGACCTTGACCTCACAGGTATCTGCCTGCCTCACTGCTGGGATTAAAAGTGTGCATAACCAACTACCAACTGCTTCTCCCCTGATGCTGCCTTCTGCCATTACAATGCCCCTTCACTTAAAAAAAAATTTTTTTTTTTTTAAAAATTATGTGGGTATGTGCACACGAGTACAGATGCCCTACAAGGGCAGGGGCATCAGATCCTATGGAGCTGGAGTTACAAGTGCTTGTAAGCCACCCAGTAGGTGCTGGGAACTGAACTCAGATCCTCTGGACAATGCTGTTCATCAAACCTCTAACCACGTGGGCTCCTGTCTCACTGCTGCATTGCTAACATGGGCCACAGGGTCTGAAACACACCGTATCCTATAACGAATAAGAGGTTGAGACTTGTGGTTCATATCTAGAAAATCATAATATCAGTACAAATCATCGGGGAAATGCATTGCTAGTTCAGATAGCTTATTTTTGTTTCTGAGGTTAGCACGGCCCGATTCCTAACATGCGACTCTTTAGTGCCATCTAGTGGGATTAGCTTGTATGAAAATAGAAGCACCAATAACTTTGTTTAGCTCTTTATAATAAAAAAATTAAAATTGGGCTGAGACAGGGAAGGAAGGGGTTGAACAGGCTCCAGGACTCAGCAAGTTCTAGATAGTTTGGCTTATTTAAAAATTCACTGCTGAGCCAGGCATGGCACTTGCCAATAATCCCAGCCCTTGGGAAGTGGAGGCAGGAATAGCAGGTTCAAGGTCATTAAAGAAAGGAAGGAAAGAGGGAAGCAACGAAGGCAGGAATAGATTATGAGGTGATGTAATTATGAGAGACAACAGGCATTAAATAGTTCCCCGATACTGACTCTTGGTGATAAATGGGCAGCTTCCAACCTTGAGAAGGTGACAGTTAGACAGTTAGAATGATGTCAGTTTTCAAGCTCTCCATAGAGGCGAAGGCTGGACTCAAACTACACAAGGCATCGGCCCCACTGTAACTTACCTACCTGCTCTTGTAGAAAAAGTCTTCATGGTCTTATTTTTGACGTTTCACCCTTTGGATTTGACTTCTGTTGACTGGCAAGTGTCTGTCATGGTCCCCACATAGACTCCGGTTGACGCAGTCAGAAAGTGTCAGTCTCACACTGTGGACGCTTCATTTACACTCACTCATGTCCTTCTGTGAACTCCCTTTATGTGGTCATCACACAGGAGCTCACTATTCATCTTTCTCGAGAATAAATATTTTTAAAAGGTATCTGGAAGATTATATATTTTCTTTTAACAACATGGATAAATGTGTTTTGATTATATTAGTTGCACATATCTTCCACATTAAAAAATATATAATTGACTAAAATGAATAATATAAGGAAAATAACAAATGCATTTAGAAGTCAGATTTCATATTATGTGTGGTGTCAATGCTTGTCATTAAAATTGAAGCCACAGTTCTGGAGTGCTCAAGCTGATGTGGTAAAGAATTGGTCACAAGGCTGGCGAGATGGCTCAGTGGTTAAGAGTGCCGACTGCTCTTCCAAAGGTCCCGAGTTCAAATCCCAGCAACCACATGGTGGCTCACAACCATCCCTAGTGAAATCTGATGCCCTCTTCTGGAGTGTCTGAAAACAGCTACAATGTACTTACATATAATAAATAAATAAATCTTAAAAAAACAAAAACAAAACAAAAAAAAAGAATTGGTCACAAAGCATACTTTGTGCTCCCAGTAAACACTGCTTTTTAACCTAACAAGCTGTTTTCCCTGTCAGGATTCCTTTAGTACTTGACTTTAGTAAACTCGACACTTTCTGAGGTTAATTTGGAAAATGTTGGGGTTGTTTGTTTGTTTGGTTGGTTTTTTTGTTTGTTTTTTGTTTTGTTTTTGTTTTTGTTTTTCGAGACAGGGTTTCTCTGTGTATCCTTGGCTGTCCTGGAACTCACTTTGTAGACCAGGCTGGCCTCGAACTCAGAAATCCATCTGCCTCTTCCTCCCAAGTGCTGGGATTAAAGACGTGTGCCACCATGCCCGGCGAAAATGTTGTTTTAAATTGGACTTTTGGTGTGGTCCACTTTTGCCCTGGTTAGTTTCATGGCTTGCTCCTTGTCAGGATGGCATGTCAATATGGGCAAAGACTAATTGAGAGACCTCCCATACTCACAGGTTGGCAGAATCGATAGTGTTAAGATGGCTGCCTTACCAAAAGCAATATAGTCAATGTAACACTCATAAAAACTCCAATGACATTCTTCACATAAAGAAAACATTTAATCCTAAAACTTGTGGAAGTACAAGAGATCTAAGCAGCTAAAGCAGTCCTGATTAAAAGGTGCAATTCCGGAGGCTGCACAAGTCTGCTACAGCCAAGTAACGAAAGCAGCATGGTACCACTGCAGACCCATACAGCGTAGATATAAGCCCATGTGGCTGCACCCGTCTGGCTCTTGACAAAGGAACCAAAACATTCATTGGAAAAAAAGGGCAGCGTTCTGCAACAGTGATATTAAGGAAGTTAGAGAGCAACACTAGGTCCTTATCTCTCACCCTGTTCAGAAACCAACTCAAATTGACATAGGGCCTGGATGTAAGACCTGGAACTCTGGAACTTCTTCCGGTTGTAGGTGTTAAGCAATGGCTTTCTGCATCGGGCTCCAGGAGTCCTGGAAGTAAGAGTAAGAACTGATAAAGATGCACTGGACTAAAAGGCTTCTCTACAGCAGAGGACAATGGCGTAAAGAGGCAGCCCACAGAATACGAGGAAAATCCTCGCCGAGTATTAACCTACTGGGAGTAACGGCTATCATACATACAGACCTGAAAAGGAGGACAAGAGACCAATTCATTCAATCAATAAATGAGCAGTGGAAATGAGCACACTTTTAAGTGAAGATATACACGTGAACACGCACCTGTGTACAAGCTACATGCAAACACATGAACAATAGTCAACACCCTTAGCTATCAGGGAAATGCAGACCAACTACATCGAGGTTCTATCTCACCTCAGTCATCAAAAAGACAAACAAGCCAGGCAGTAGTGGTGCACACTATTAATCCCAGAACTCCAGAGAGGCAGGCAGATCTCTGTGAGTTCGAGGCCAACCTGGTCTACAGAGAGAGTTCCTGGACAGCAAGGTCTACACAGAGAAACTCTGTTCTGAACAAACAAGCAAAACAAATCAATAACAAACCAAAACAAAAAAAAATGAAAGAAAAGAAAAAAAAAAAAAAACCTTGTTCACTGCTAGTGGAAATGTAAATTAAATTAGTTCAGTCACTGTGGAAATCAGTATAGAGGCTCCTTGAGATATTTAATACAAAAGTTTCATATAATCCAACCATACTACTTCTGGGAATATGTCTCAAAAATAAAGAAGACAAACTAATAAAAACAAATATTGTATGCTTTCCCTTGTATGTAGAAGATAGGAAAAAAAAAAACAGATGAAAGCACTAGAGATGTGAGAAAGAAATGAGGGAAGAGCGGGAGGCAGGATAAAGAGTGACTAGAAGAGGCGACGAGGATCAAATTATGTATGCATGGAGGTGTCCTACTGGAAACCTACGCTCTGCAATCAATATAATCACTTGGGCTGGAGAGACGGTCTGATGGTGAAGAGCCCTTGCTGCTCTTCCAGAGAACGTGGATTTGGTTCCCAGCACCCACATGGCAGCTCACAGCCATCTGTAAAAAACAGTTCCAGGAGACCTGGCATTCTCTTGCTTCCAAGAGCACCAGGCACACACATAGTGAGCATACATATATGTAGGCAAAACATCAATATAAATAAAAATAAAATTTAAAAATATATTAATCTGTGCTAACATTATATGTTTCTTACTCTCCAGACAATACAGTACAGCAACCACTTAGCAGTTGCATGGTATATGTGATATTATTATATTATATTATAAATAATTTAGAAACAACTAAAACTACACAGGAGAATGAAATGCAAACTCTGTACACTCTAGACAAGGGGTTTTGGTTATGTGTAGCTCTTGGTATTTACAGAGCACCTTGGAAACAATTCTTCACCAAGGGATGAGTGAGTGAGTGAGTGTGTGTGTGTGTGTGTGTGTGTGTGTGTGTGTGTGTGTATATGTATGTATGTATGTGTATTATGTGTATGTGTATATATGCCTGTGTGCATATGTGAAAGGGTGGATGTACATGACTGTATGTGTGTATGCATATGTATAATATACATTTTTATTGAGAAAATGTGTTTGTTAAACAAGCCAACAATTTAGAAGAATATATATAACTCATTATGTAGGCTCAAGTCTGAAATCTGACATTTTTGTTAACATTTTTTGTTTAAAATATTCACATATTGTTTGTTAAAATATTCATGTATTAGCCAGGCTATGGTGGTGCACACCTTTAATAACAGCATGAGGGAGGCAGAGGCAAGAAGATATTTGAGTTTGAGGCCAGCCTGATCTACAGAGTGGGTTTCAGAACAGCCAGAGCTACACAGAGAAAGCCTATCTTTAAAAAAACAAAATAAAATTCATATGTCCTAAAACTTACCATGCATGATTTCTAAACTTTCATAGGGAAAGGCATAAGGAACTTGTACGTTATGAGCCCAGCACAGACTCACTGGTAACAGGAAGTCTGCCAGTCTTGCTTAGTATACACCCCCAAGTTTTATTGTTCTTCTTTGCTAAAAATTCTTAAAACAAACTCAAGATATGTCATTTTATTCAGTTATATTAATATTATATTAAGACACCTATTTGTAAAGGTTAGATGGAGAATATCTTAAAATTTCCATGAAGACTTCTTAACTTAAACATACCATATATCTAACATTTTGTTAGTTTTTTTCAGTGTCCCTCATTTGAAGGAAGACTCAGGTGAGGGTTAGGCATCTAATGATGATTTTTTTGACTGTAAGTACAATTTATGTAATGCCCCCCTGACACACAAATGCATGCCCATACACACACAAATACCACATGAGCCATTCACATACACAAGTGCATGCCCCCACAACTGCATGGCCCCTATACAACTGCATGCCCATACATATACAAACAAGTGCACACCCACACACAAGTCCATGCCTATACACACACACACACACACACACACACACAACTGCAAGCCCATACATACACACAAGTACATGACCACACACACAAGTGCATGAACACATACACAAGTGCACGCCCATGTACACACACAAGTCCATGCACACACAAGCCCCCCACACAAAGAAGTTCATGCTCACACACACACAAGTACATGTCCCCCCCAACTGCATGCCCATACACACAATCACACACAAGTACATGTCCCCCACAAGTGCATGCCCTTATACACACACAAATGCATGCCCCCACACAGAAGTGCATGACCACACACACACAAGTGCATAGCCATGTACACATACACACAAGTGCATGCCTCCCACACACACAAGTTCATGCCCATACACACTCAGAAGTGTATGCCCATACATACACACAAGTGCATGACCACACACACAAGTGTATGCCCATGTACACACAAGTGCATACTCCCCCCACGTGCCACATGTGCCGTTCACACTATTCTGCTTTGTCTGCAGGATTTTGGGGGCTGCATGGCTTTTGTTTTTATACTTGAACCCCCTTCTGACTTTTCTTTCCCTTCCTTTGGCAGAGCTATTAACACACACACACACACACACACAAACGGTCTCTCCCCTCACTCCACTGAGTGGTAGACCTTGAGAATGACCATAAAAGGACAGGCTGTGGTTGAATGCAGCATCTCTTCTAATTCAGATGACGACAGCCAACTTTTCCGAGCACAGGTCGCCCACAGCTTAGTAACAGCATTTCCAGCATGAGTAGATTATAATACATCATAGTATATAGAGACGTTAATACATTAGTTCCAGAGATGTGGGAGGAAATATAAATAATGTTCCCAGCTGCAAGAAAATATAAATCTCCCTCACCTACTCAGGCAGAGCCTAGCTATGCATTCTAGATTGACAGCAGCTATTTTTCCTTAAGTACCTATTTCCTAAGAAGCATTTAAATCAGCACTCATTTTAATAAAATGTTCATTTATTTGCGCGGTATGTAGAACCTGGAAGAACTTTCTATCTTTTGCACTGAGGCAACATTTCCTATTTCCTTCTCTTATTTAATGAGCAACACATGTCGTTTTCCAGAATTTCTGATGTAGCCAAGCCCTTCTGCCCTCAACGTTCCGTGTTGCTCTGCTAAGAAAATGGTTGCTGTGGATCTGTGGTAGGTCTGAACTGAGGTGGGGGTACAGGATGAGGCTGCCAAATATTTGTATATGAGGGGCTGAGAGACAGCAATCTTGGTGGAAAGGCTTAGAACAGCGGTTCTTGCGGGTGTTGAATGGCCCTTTTACGAGGGTCGCCTAAGACCATCTGAAAACAGATATTTCCATTATGATCCATAACAGTGGCAAGTTTATAGTTATGAAGCAGCAACAAAAGTAATTTGATGGCTGGGATCACCACAGCACGAGGAACTGCATTAGGAAGGCTGAGAGCCACCGTGGGCTTGGAGACTGGCTTGGAAGCTGCTTTTATTGAACAAACAGCAGTTTGTCCTCATTTTGTACAAGGCTTGGAGCAATGCTGCCCTCCGGAGTTGGGGAGTTAGGAAGAGTAGAGGACGGTCCTGGCAGAGCATCCCACACAGCCACTTCCCAGTCCCCTGCTTTGCTATGTGGGAATCAGCTGCCTCGTGCAGCTGTTACTCACTTGAAAAATGGTTAGTCCAAATTCAGATATGCTGTATAAAGTATGTGCTGACTTTCAAAGATTTATAGTGGGGAAAAGGATGTGAAATAGGTCATTGGTTGTTCATTGGGATGGCACACTTTTACATCTATTTTCATGATTTTAAAGTATAAACTTGTCTGCATGGTTCCGTGTCTGGACAAGTGTTAGGTACACCCCTGCTCTCTCTCTCCATCTTGCCGTCAGAGGCAACGTCTCTCACTTGAACCCAGAGCTCACCTAATCGAGCCAGCTAAGAAGGCAGCCATATCCACCTAACATCTATGTGGGCACTGGGGATCTGGACTCTGGGCCTCACGTTGACACAGCTTGCCGTTTGCCCCCGAACTATCTCCTGGTTGTAGCATAAATAAACATTTAAAAGAACAGTTTTAGCTTCACAGCAAAATTGAGTGGATAATGTTTCTCCCAATGTAAGACACCCTCCCACCCCCAACATCCTGCACCACAGTGACGTGTCAGTGTGTGAACTGAAGTCATGGTGTAGTCACTTGAATGTCACGGTTTGCATCAGGGTTCACACTGGCGGCTTATGTTCTATAGGTTTTGACAAATGCACAACATGATTCAGCCACCACAGAGTCAGTCTCCAAAGTCCCCTGTGCAGCATCTCCTCCGCTGGTCCTCTTTCCAGTCTCCTGGCAACCACTGGCATCTTTACCTACCTCCACTCATGCCCCTTTTCCCAGAGTGTTATGCAGATGGACTCAAAAAGTCAGCATCTACACTGATTGTCTCTGCTGTCCCTCCGATCCGAGTGTCCTTCATGTCACCTCACAGCTTGGTAATTTCATGGCTCGATGGCTACCTCCTCCTTCTCTTCCTTCTCCCTTTCTCTCCCCAGCCCTTGTTTCTTCCTTCCCTTTCCTTCCCCTTCTTTCCCTTCCCTTGTCTCTTTCTTTCCATCCATCTGTCTTTTCTTATATCTTTTAAGACATGATTTTACTTTGTAGACCAGGCTGACCTTGAATTCATTATGTAGACCAGGCTAGCCTGGAAGACATCTACCTGCCTTTGACTCTCAAGTGCTGGGATGAAAGACGTCCGCCACCATACCTGGCCCTCACTTTTTTCTTATTCCAAAGAATATTTCATTGCGTTGGTGCATCACAGTTTATTTACCCTAAAGTAGTAATATTTTAATAAAATTCTAAATAAAATAATTATTTAAATCATTTTTATTTGTTCTGCTATACTCTTAAGATGGCTACTAAAACAGAATTACAATAAATTATAATAAATTCCTTTTGGGGCAGCTGTGCAATAGGCCTTGGCAAAACCATGTAATCAGGAGAGTTAGCTTCAAACCAGCCTTCTGAGTAACACCCACCTGGACTCTGTTGTCTCCAAAGGCTTACCTGGCTTGCTTTGTTTTCTCTGTGCCTCTTAGCTGACTGGTGTGCTTCTCCATCCCAGCTCCACAGCTGCTTCCTTGGGAGCAGGAGGTCTCAGAATGATCCCATCTCTTCCTTTGCGCTGGGTCTCTGTGGACACACAGAAATGTGCCCGTGTGGCTTAATTTCAGCAGAACACGGTTAGAAGAGATGAAACTGTGTTGGGAGATAGAATTTATTTCATGTAATTTATATTAGTATTGTTTCTAAGAATGACCTGCAATAGGAGTTCATTCCCTTATACTCTGGGTCCTTCTTCTTTTGGCTCCAATCTGTTTATTTCCTATGTTCTCAGCAGGAACAACATTGTCCCCAGATGAGCAAAAGCTGCTCCGTTGCAGATGGCAGGAAGACAGTCTTATTCTCTGAATGTATAAAGCATATATATTTCTGTATGTTCTGTACGCAGTGCAGATGCAGATACAATCTATCTTGGATAAAATTTCCTGTGGTGAGGTAAGTGTTCCTCCGAGGTTTGATCATGACATGCTGACAAGCTCTGCTTCCTGTGCTCTAGTCAGACATTCCTACGGTGTGCACAGAGCAGCTGCACTCCGTAATTTAGACCAGTTAATACCCCAAGTTTCCCTAGGAGAGTAAGAAGTATAAAACAGAGAAAATATATTGAAATATTTACAGCCGTATGGCACCCTACTGCTCCCCTCTCTGCACTGTAGTTCTGCTCTGGGTCCCTGTTGGAGACACCATGGGGAAGATCCAGCAGCTACCGGTGTTTGTTACACATCTTAGCAAATATTGTTACCACTTCCCCAAGTCATTTGTGTTCTCTCTGCCTCTTTCTCTCTTTTCTCTCTGTCTCTACTGCAGTAGCTTGGTGAAGGATACATAGGCCTTTATTGCACCACTTTCCCAGATGTTTTATTTGTTTACTTTGAAACAGGGTTACACTGTGTGACACAGGCTGGCTAGAGATTCATCATCCTCCTGCCTCAGCCTCCCGAGTGCTGGGTGTGCACCACTGCCATACTCACTTTCAGATAGCTTCTGAAACAGAAGTGAGGTAACATGACGTCACCCGCATACCTCTACCCACCTCTGCTCTGGTCTCTTCTGGTGCCCCGTGGGACACAGCTTCTTTCATGTCTAGTTCCATGCACTTTCTAACCCGTTTATATGGAACCTCTCACCTGGCCTCTTTCTGTAGCCTTCACACAGCCTTTGCCTGGATATTTCCCAGAAGCCTTTTAGTCCCATTTCCTCCAGGAAGTCTTCCATGACCACCCAACCCTACTCATGTCTAGATTAAGCTCCCAAATAT
The DNA here is from genome assembly GCF_000001635.26 of Mus musculus. NCBI lineage: Eukaryota > Metazoa > Chordata > Mammalia > Rodentia > Muridae > Mus > Mus musculus. Next base: position 753,264 of record NT_187022.1, on the reverse strand, counting down.
ATTTGAATGCCTGTAATTATCTTCACACATCATCACACCTATTAAGTTTATCTTTGCTGCACCGTGAGTGTTTTAAAGGCAAAAGTTATATATATTAATATATATATTAATTCTCTTGCAGCTTACGGGGCTTCATAACAATATTTATTTTTAATTTTTTTCTCATGAAATGCACAGTTGTTTTATATAATTCCATTCCAAAGGACAAAGGAAAAAAATCTATGTTTTATTTGCTTTGTAAAGCTTTACTGCTGATAACAGTATTTCAGATTAGACTTTTATAAAATATTAAAATCTGCTCCCAGATCGCCATTATTATCCTTGTAAAAGTCTCTGTGAAATATCCCTGACAATGCCGTGAAAACCTGGGCATTTCAGCCCCAGCAGAGCTCTGTTTAGGTCTCTGTACTGTAGTGTTCTGCAGAAGCCGCAAGGGAAGCAGCAGTCATGGGGATGGGTGGGAACCAGGGCACTGTGTGAGGGTGCAAGGACAGAGCATTAGGGACTCGGGAGGTCACTGAGAGAGACACTTACGTGAAACCAATGAAGACAAAGAACTATGAAGATATATTTATCTTTCTATCTCTCTATATCTATCTATCTATCTATCTATCTCTCTCTCTCTCTCTCTCTCTCTCTCTCTCTACCTATCTATCATCTATCTATCTATCTATCATCTATCTATCTATCATCTATCTATCTATGCCATATATATGTATGTCCACAGGCACTGTAAGGTAGGTCTTATTAGTCTCACACACTAGGTTTCCACTCTTGTAACAATAGGTTCCAGATAATCAAGAAGGAAAGATTCTTTTGATTCTCCATTCAGAGGTTTCAGTCTGCCGTCAATGGCCTGGTGGTGGCGCTGATCTGTGTCTTTTTACCTGGTGACAACTGGGAAGCAGGCTGCAGAACAGGGAGCAGTGAAAGAGCTGGTAACCATTCAGCCTCCAGCCACCCTCAGCCCACAGATGCTCCATCACCTTCCAGCAGGGTGCACATGACTGGCAACAAGGCCTGTGTGGGCCTTCGGGGGTATTTACAATCCAAATCACAGCATCCTGTTGTCAAAACAATGTAAAGACAAACAGGAATGCATTGCTAGAGTCACTCTGTTGTGTTCTCTAGAGTTGGAGACACATCATCCTATCTGGGGCCCACAAGCATTTTGTCTACAGCTCCTTCCCAGATTCCACACCCCGTATAAAGTGGCACCCCATATAAAATAGCACCCCGTATAAAATGGTGTAGGTAGAACTTGGGCTGTGGTTTCATTTTCCACCAGCAGGATTCCAGACTGATCATTCCTCAGATGAAATGAGTGAGATGAGGTTAAGCCAGAGGCTTATCTAGTATACTTAATGTAATACTATATACATATTAGTATATATAGTATAATATAGATTATATACGCAGAGGACCTTACAGAATTACTCCAGCAAGCTAAGTACTACACATGCTGAGAAAATCGTGTTATTCTCAGTCTCCACTTCTTCATTTCTATATTTTGAGCTAAATCTGGTGAATGCTGGAGGCCAGCCCCGGTGATGGCCAGCCCTGGTGATGACCAGGCCCTGCAGAAGAGATAAGGGGTCTGTGAGGGAGGGGTGAGTCAGGCACGGGGTCGGGGGACTCTTGCAGCCTGACCGACTGGCAGTCCAGGTGTTTCCTTATTTATACAGAGCTCAGCAGGCAGGGATAGATTCATGTTGTTCCAAGACATAGATCCTATCACGTTGTCCCTAGACACAGGTTTTAACTTCCTCTTGGTCATAAGTTTAGTCATCACTGATAAACCGTAACAGAACAGTTGGCTTTTACAATCATTTCCCCTCACCAACCCACAGCCCAGCTTTTAAGAATCTAGAGGCATATTTTGCCAAAGCATGAAGCCCATTCTCAGGTTGGTAGCTCTTACAGTTTCAAGAGCCCTAGACAGAAAGAAAATCTCCAAGCCAGCCTGAGTAGATTGCCATGTCCCGAACAGTGTATTATCAACCTTTAGTGGTCTGAGTGCTAATTGTCATTAGGCCCAAGAAAAATCTTCAGACCAAAGTTGATGCAATTCTGATTCAATTGCTGACATAATATAATGTTTATATCTTTGTAGAATTTATTTATATGTCTAATGTTGGAATTC